>NC_054827.1:132085664-132388694 GCF_018345385.1 Vulpes lagopus | reverse complement strand
TCATGAGAGACACACAGAGAGGCAGAGACACAGGCAGAGGGAGAAGCAGGCTCCATGAGGGCAACCCAATGCGGGACTCAATCCCAAGACCCAGGATCATGACCCGAGCCAAAGGCAGACGCTCAACCACTGAGCCACCCAGGTGCCCCTATGCCCCTGAAATTTATAACTGCAAAGTTCCAACAGGGCAGAATAATCAAACTCTAGGCAAATGCTACTCTATTACCCTGGAACTGTCCCAAGCAGTTCTAGAGGCCCCCCTTCTAGCTTAGATATCCTTGAGTCTCACATATATTTATCCTGCAGGATGGTTCCAGACTCTGGAAGGGATTTTGAGTTCCCTTGGACTCTAGGCGATAAGAGAGAAGGAAGCAGCAGAAGGTGAAGGTTTTATTTGGAGCTGCTAAGACTCCCAGAATCTGCCAAGGGCCTTGGCATTCCCCCTGAATCACCCATGCTCTTTCAGTTTTCTGGAAGGTGGCTTCAAAGAACCTTCCAAGTGTGGCTCAGAAATTCCTCATCACCCAATCCAGCTTAAACTCAGATCTCAAGCAAGGTATCCCAATAGCCCCTGATGTTTTCCCAAGTTGCTCAAGGAAGGAGAGGCTGGAACAGGTCAGAAGAATACATGATGAATCTTCTCTGCCCAACATGGTCTTTCACTGAGACATCATCCACTAGACCAGCAGTTCTCTAGTTGAGGTCCCTGGGCCCTCTGAAGGACCAAGACCTTTTCAGAAATCTATAGGGTCAGGGGCGCCTGGATGGTCCAGTCAGTTGAGCGTCCATCTCGTGGTTTCAGCTCAGGTCGTGGTCTCGGGGTTGTGGGATCGAGCCCTGCATGGGGCTCTGTGCTCAGTGCTTAGTCTGCTTGGGATCCTCTCTCCCTCACCCTCTGCTCCTCCCGCTCATTCTCAATCTCTCTCTCAAATAAATAAATAAATCTTAAAATGAATAAATAAGAGGTCTATAAGGTCATAACTATTTTCATAATAATTCTAATATTTTTACCTTTTTCAAGGAGTTGACATTTGTCCTAAAGATGTAAAGGCAGTGGTGGGTACAGCAGCGTAAGATAAGGAAGAGGCAACAATGTGTACTAGTAATCACAGTATTTTCACCACCAGGTACTCCAAAGCTTCTTTGTTTTGTTTTGTTTTTTTTTTGAGCCCATTTTCCTCGAGAATCTACTTGACGATGCAAGAAAATATTAATTTTATTCTACCTTGACTCCTAAGTATATATCTTCGTAATAGTCTGTGTGATGAAACGGGAAGTACGCACAAAGCTCTCTTGCTCCATGCCAAATTATGATGATAGTCTCAAGGAAAATCACTTTTGTGGGCCTCAGAGTAGATGAATTAAAGCTGTCTTTGTCATAGAACACCATTTTCACCTGAATGAATGACTGATAGACAAAACCATGGTTATTCAGACTTGGATATTTGGCAGACATTTTCTGGAAAATGAATGAAGTGTGCCTGTCACTTCAAAGAACATAATTGATAGTATTTGTTTCCAATGATAAACTTCCAGCTTTCAAGTCAAAAGTTAAAATGTTGGAGAACCTGCACTTGCCACCATTCACTTGACGGCTTGCCAATAACTATAGGCTTTTCTGATGAGATTAGTTGTGATGTTAACAAATGTGATTTTTTTTTAAAATGTGTCAATATTTAGGAGATCTTCACAACCCAGTAAACCAATATTTTCCAAATGACCAATTCATAATGTTACAGAATCATGCATGGGTAAAAGAGCCATTCAATGTATGAAATAAACCAGTGGATTTTCATGTTATAGAGTAAGGAAAGTTCATTGATACTGTTTCAGATTCCATATACTGCAACTAACTTTTAACAAACTACCTCTTCTTGAGAATATGGATTTTCTATCAAAGAAGAATGTTTATGATTATCTGAAAAGGCTACTAAAATACTCTTCCCTTTCCCAACTACATATCTTTGTGAGGCTGAATTTTCTTGATATAATTTTGTGAAAATAACATATCAACAGATTGAAGACAGAATCAAATATAAAAATATAGCTCATTTCTATCAAACCAGTCATGAAAGATATTTGCAAAAACAATGTACTCTTCTCACCATTTACTTGTTTTTGGAAATACAGTTTTTTTTATAAAAATGTTATGTTTTTAACACAAGAGTTCACTACTGCTATTTTTGAAGGAATTAAATATTTTTAATTTATCAGTTTGAATTTCTAACATGCTCAATAGCAACAGGTACAATCCACATAAGCAAGAGTACTTTGGGTTCCCTAATAATTTTTAAGAATGCAAAGACAGGGTTGCCCCCGATTTAGCAAATGAAAATGCAGGGCATCCAGTTAAGTTTGAGTTTCAGATAAATAAGAAATGATAATTTAGTAAGAGTATCCGTGAAATATTTGGGACATACTCATACCTAAAAAATTACTTATTGCTTACCTGAACTTTATCTGAAGTTATCTGTGCATTTTTAAATTTTCTTTGCCTGTTTTTTTCTTAAGATCTTATTTATTCGAGAGAGAAATTGAGAGAGAGAGGATGAGAATGAGTGGGGGGAGAGGCAGAGGAAGAAGCAGACTCCCAGCTGAGCAGAGAGCCTAACACGGAACTCGATCCCAGAATCTTGGGATCATGACCTGAGCTGAAGGCCGACACCCAACTGACCAAGCCACCCAGGTGCCCCTTTTCTTTGCCTGTTAAGTCATATGGAGCCCCAGAAGTTTAAGAAACACTGCACCAGACCACACCCCTCACATTTGTGCTGAAACGCTAACATTTATTAGGCATCCACTGTATACAAAACCCGGTGCTAATTTCTTGACATAGACTACTTCTTCAGTCTCCTCCTGCCCCCGCCCCATCCTATGTGGCATGTACTCTTACAATCTCTGTTTTACAAATGAGGAAACAGAAACCCAAAGAAGTCAGATGAAGCTAAGTACTGGTGGAATGCAAGCCTGGAACCCACCCACTCAGTTGCCAAAATCTCAGCTTGTAACTATTAGGCTTAAATTGAATTCTGAATAATGGGAGATTCCCAAAGACCATGTTTTTTTTTTTTTTTTACTTATTCGCAATCCAATCTCTGATGCCTCTCTTCTCTCTCTCTTGCTCTCTCTTCCTCATACACACATATATACACACAGCTCTCACGCAGTTGTGTGTTCTGTTATCAGAGCAATGGTGAAACCCAAGGCTGTGTGTCAAAGAGTTCTATCCAGAACTGGGCATCAGTATTTTGACCCAGAGCCAACTTCTCTGATAGATCCTCCCCTGGGCACGACAGCAGTGCTGTTCCAGGCTAGGAATTCTAGAATGCAGCTATGGCACACTGGCGCTGCTCATCACTATTAATTGGAAGCCACTGGGATTTGGTGCTGAGCTAGAATCATCCTTGAGAATAAACTGGGAATTTCTCCAAATGAATCTGTACCAACTGAAGCAAATGCAACCACTGTTGTAAGCAAGCCAAGGTCCTGTTTTTTGTACGATCATGACCCAGGCCACTGGATATATTTAATGAGCTCAAGCTCAACAGTAAACAAACTAGGGAAAGTAAATTTTTTTATGATCCAGCATGGGGCAAGAGTATACACTCACTGTGCCACATGATCTGCAAATACAAAGTGAATTTGCCTGCAGTCAACTGGAGGCCCTCCCCCCCAATCACCCATGGCTATAAGGTAGTGTCCAAAGTGGTAAACATAAAGGGAGGGAGAGATACCAGTCTTTCATATGGGGGAAATTTCTTTAACAAAGGGAAGATTTACGTTTCAAATCTTTTTTGTTTTGTAAATTTGGATTTTTATTAGATGTGAGGCAAACTGGAATAAACTAGGGGCAGTTGTGTATACAGAAGCCAATGGTGATAGGACTCTAACAATGAGCCCAGGAATAGGGAGGAGAAAAAAAAAAGGGTAGATCAGAAAAGGAAAAATATCAAAACAGGAGTGTTAGATAATTAAGAAGAGGTGCATTTTTAGAAACCAAGACTTGGGTGAAAGCCTAGAGAACAGGCGTAGGTGGGAAGAAGGTTTGGGGAGGCCCAAGGCCACGGGTCATCCAAGGGAAAAACGTCAATGTTTTACTTCTAAAACCCTCCACTCCGCAGTTCGCCTTGGGTCCACCTGGCAGGGCTGCTGTCTGAGTGCAGACACTGGCCCAGCCCTGCCCAAAACCCTGCTGGCTGCGTCGGCCTCCTGGGCTTGGCCCCTTTATCTGCTCACTCAATCTAGATCCCCCAAGCCCTGAAAGGGCAAGGGGTGAGAGAGAAAGAATAAACTGAGAGGCAAGCCTGGGCTCTCTCCCTAGATAAGCGCAGGAGGTGGAGGATTCTCGAAAGCTTTCCCCTTCCAGGGGCCTTCAGAATTCACTCTCTGAATGCTGAATGTCAAGGACACAGCCAGAAGCGATGACTCATCAACTTTCTGAACTAAGGACAGGAACACACAGTCTCAGGCTCCAGGACTAGCTTTTCTACCGTCACAATGGAGCCAAGGGTCCTGCCTGCTTCAGACACAAAGGTGACAGAGCTGTGTGGCCCGCCCACTGTGCCCCAGCCCGGCGGCCTTTCCCTTCTTCCGGGTTCTCGAAAGCACAGAGAACATGAAGGTTTTTTTCCCATTTTGTTTGAGACACAGGCCCTATGACATTTCAGAAAGCGATTTGTCTTGAAAAGTGCGGGGACTGTATGTGGTCACTAGTCATTAGTGTGGCCAGATAGTAAATATTTTAGGTTTTGCAGGTCATACAGTTTCTGTTACATGTTTCCCTCCTTCTCTCCCTCTCTCTCTCTCTCTCTCCTTTAAAATGTAAAAACCATTCTCAGCTACAAACAAAACCATTCTTAGCTACATACAAAACATATAAAAACAGACAGAGGAGCAGGCCAGCTGGCTGGTTCCTCACTCCGAGCAACAGCAAAGGGCCGGCGGGGTCCAAGGGTGACGCCTGCATACAGTTTGGACGAATACAGTGTCAAACATGTCAGAATGTAGATGTCTGTCCCTGTCTTGCTGACAAAGGCTATCTCCTCCTCTGTCCCACTTGCCCACATCTGACATTCTCTACTTACAAGGTCATCTCGCCTTTGCTGTGATTCCCTTCAAAAAAAGAATTTAGGGCAGCTCCAGTGGTCCGGCGGTTTAGCGCCGCCTTCAGCCCAGGGTGTGATCCTGGAGCCCCGGGATCGAATCCCACGTCAGGCTCCCTTCATGGAGCCTGCTTCTCCCTCTGCCTGTGTCTCTGCCTCTCTCTCTCTGTGTGTCTCTCATGAATAAATAAATAAATAAATCTTAAAAAAAATAATAATTTAGCTGTAGCTCTGGCAGGGAATTAAATCCTGAAATGCTAGTCTTATATATTTGCAAAATGAGATAAACAAGTTTTAAAATCAGAGTATTGGGATCCCTGGGTGGCGCAGTGGTTTGGCGCCTGCCTTTGGCCCAGGGCGCGATCCTGGAGACCCGGGATCGAATCCCATGTCGGGCTCCCAGTGCATGGAGCCTGCTTCTCCCTCTGCCTATGTCTCCACCTCTCTCTCTCTCTCTCTCTCTCTATCATAAATAAATTGTAAAAAATAAAATAAAAATAAATAAAATCAGAGTATTTGAAAAGTTTTCATTCTTTGCATGTGTGTGGGTATATACACATTTTGCTTAAAAGTGAACACTCCAGGGGCACCTGGGTGGCTCAGTCGGTTAAGTGCCCGACTCTTGGTTTCAGCTCAGGGTCATGATGTCAAGGGTCCTGAGATCGAGGCCCACACTGGGCTCTACACCCAACAAGGAGTCTGCTTGAAGGTTCTCTCCCTGTGCCCCTCCCCCTACTTATAATCATGCACACATGCGGCTCTCTTGCTCTCTCTCTCTCAAATCTTTTAAAAAACTTTTTAAAAAGTGAACTCTCCATATGTATCACAAAATTGCAAGCCTGGAAAAATCTGGTATAGCCTAGACTTTAACTGCGTATCCTTGAGGAAACGGACCTACTTCAGTTAAATGAGATATTCTAAATCCCATACTGATTGTCAGAACTACAGCCACAAATTCTTGATTTCCAAATCAGTTCCCTTTTATTGTTCTACTTTACTGCACATTGCCAAATCAGTACTAAATACTAACTCAACAAATACAGTGTATTTCCAATGTGCCCAGCACTGGCTAGGTGCCCTAGGGATACAAAAAAGAGAAGATATCTTCCTATAAAAGGCTTTTGGCCTCCCTGAGAAAACAAAACAACACAGGAAACAAATATTATTGTCTTAAATTATTATATAACTATATGGGTAAAACATCTGCTGTTCAATATGACAGCCAGTAGCCACATGTGGCTATCGAGCACTTAAAATGTGGGTGATATGACTTAGAAAGTGAACTTTTAATTGTATTTAATTTTAATTTATCTAAATTTAAATAGCCATGTGTGGCTAGTGGCTGCTCTACTGAACATCATAGATCTAAAAAGAAAGGTTCCAGGTCTGGATGGAAGATATGTAACATACATTTTGTCACTTTTTCCCTGCTACGTCTATGACAGGAACTACAACTGATGATAAAACTTTCCCTCTGAGCAAACATTGACTCTCAGGATACTCCGTGCAACATATTTTCAACTGCCTGCACCTGGTAATAGGTAATGAAACCTATGTGCCGCCACTCCTGATACTCACACGGTGACAAAGGTGAGCTGGAGGAGGAAGTTCTCGAGCCGAGCCTAGAAAGATAGATTTGGACAGGTAAAGAGGAAAGGACAGAGCAGAACAGCAGAACCAGAGGAAATGGACAGAGTTCTCCTGGCTCTCGGGCAAGGAGGATGCTGGCCCAGCAGAAAGGGAGGATTGTGTTGGGTGTGTTGGGAGATAAGGGGGACAGGTAGAGGGTGGAGCTAGACACAGAGACCTTTGGATTCCAGGAGTTTGGACTTTTCTCAAGAGTGCCCCTGAAGGTTTAAGCAGGATAATGACTGGAATAAAACCTGTTTTAGGAAGGGAAATCAAGCCAGAGAACTGGTTGCATAATGAATATATACGTTCAGAGACTGGAAAGAAGGCTATTCTTCTAATGGTTTTGGTTTTCCTTTAGGAAAGTAATACTTGTTTCTTTTTTTTAAAAAAGTATATATCATAGAAAAACAGGCCTCTCCTGTTCAAACTCAACCACTGTTGGCATTTTGATGTAGTTTCTCCCAGGTTTGTTTTTATCTTTTCATGGCTATTGCAGTAATTCAGGAATACAGATATGACCAGACCTAGAAAGGTGGGAATATGAATGAAGAGGAAAGGCGACAGAAGAAAGTTTTAAGTGAGGCAGCATGATGCAGGGAAAAGACCATTCGCATCAAGGGACCTGAGTTCTAGGCCTGGCCATTTCAGTGAGCCTTGTCTCCAACTCCAGATTTGATTTCCTCACTTTAGACTCATGGTACTGGTCTAGGGGCACCTGGGCATTCTTGATTTCGGCTTAGGTCATGCTCTCGGGGTCCTGGAATCGAGCCCTAGGTTGGGCTCCATGCTGGGCATGCAATCTGCTTAAGATTCTCTCCCTCCCTCCATTTCTGTCCTTCTCACCCCTCACTTGCATCTTGCATGCCCACGTATGCACTCTCCCTCTCTTTAAAAAAAAAAAAAAAAAAAGAATTAAGGTACTAGTCACTTAACCTTTTCTTATTGTCTCATTAAGGGTCAGATGAGATTTTTGAGAATATCCTTCAAACATAAAATGGAACTTAAAAAAAGCATATGTATATATGTTTGTATTTTAAGTGATTATCATATATAGACAGAAGTTGTCATAAGACAAAAATGTTCCCTTGTTCTTGAACCTGTATGAATGGCATATATAGCCTCTGGCAGTCTGTCTATAAGATTTTAGGTGTAAAGTTATTAAACCATATGTTCTGAGCAGTGTTGAAAGGAGGATGTATGGGTGTGGTTCACAGGACACATAATGGGGTGGTATAAACAGGGGATCCATTCTCAGCTGGGGTTGCAAAGGATTTTAAGGCCCCATCCATCCTCACAGAGCCTAGGAAAAACAAAAACAAAACAGCTACTGGAGAACACAAATTATTTTCTCCAGAGAAGGTAATATACCACCATTTGTCAGGTTAAGAAGCCAAGTCCAAACCAGTGCTTGTCCACAATGGACATACATGAGTGTCAATTAATTGCAAATTTTTCAAAAAATACTGATGGTTGGGCTTCTCCTGAGACCAACTGAATCAGAGTCTCAGTGAATGGGACCTATGCATCAATGTGGGGTTTTTTTAAGTTCTCAAAATGGCTGAAACCCTAAGTACAAGCAGATGCCCCAGAGCAAAAACAGTTCAAGGGGCACAGGAACAGTCTGGGATCCAGATCTGACATGATGCTCCTAACCACCCGGATTAAGAGTTGTAGCCAGGTCCTTAGTGAGGGGGCAGTGGAGGCCAACACGGCACCCACCAGGACACTTTATAATTTGCATAGTAAGCACTATATAGTTTCTGTTTCTAGGGGTAGGATCTGTCATTTTCAATGCATCCCCTTGTCATTCTCACTTAAGCATGTGTTAGAGAACTCCTATGGACTCAGGTTAGGCAATGGATTCTGGTCAACGAGCGTGCCTTTGTCTGAGGATCCCTCCACCCTCTGGGGAGCTATTGGACAAACCTAGATGTGTGAGCCAGCTTTGCCAGGGGCCTGTGTGATCCTGTGCAAGTTACATATTCTCTTTTATACTTCAGTTTTCTCAGTTGCCAAATAGCTATGCTAACACATTCTTTACAGGATTTTTGTAGAAATGAAATGAGGCCCTGTGAGTAACAGGGTAAGTAAAAGACTTCTTTTGTACCTGGAGCACATGTAAGCACTCTAGAAATGTTAATTGTCATTATTATTATCATCATCATCACCTCTAGGGTTCCTTCTAACTACGATGTTTTATGACCTTAAGAATCATTTGGTGATGGCGCATATGGAAATAAACAAAAATCAGCAGCTACCAACACCCCTAGATTTCAAGACCCAGTGGGTGTGGGGCCTCCTTTCATGCCAGCCTGACTTCTCAATCACCACTCCATTCTTTGCTTGAGATGCCCCTTGTATCTTGCTAATCTTGGACTTCATTTTGAAAGGACCTCACTTATTTTGCAGACACTGCGTTTTGGCCATTCTTGATGAAACAGTGTAGTTGGTTCATTACTGTTATTTTTGGGTAGCGCAGACCCCCACAAGTATGGCTGAAGGGAACGTCAGATATTCGATTCCGGCCTGCTTCAGCAACTGTGGACACACCTGGGGGAAAACCTGTTTGAACCAAGCCTCTGATGAGGCTCCAACTCAACGTAACTGTGATGCATATCTAATGACTGAAGTATCTTGTTCTTGGAAACTTCAGAGCTGACATTTGACACCCATGAAATTTGCCTAAGAGTTCGATGCCATCAGATGTCAGCCTCATAACCTTGGAGTATTCGTTCTGTTTGCTTTCCAGAGCACCAAATACCCTCCCACAAAGCATAATGCCACCATCGACCTGTTATTCTGCCAAGAGACACACACATCTTGTTGATGCCCACAGCTCTCTTTTTCCTTGTCCATGGTGGGAACAAACCTCTTCCTTTTAGGAAGACAGTCATCCTTTTGTTGGCAAACATCCGTTTGTCTGCCATTTGTTATTGGCTGAGTCACAACCCACATCCCCTTTCTACCTTTTTTCAGTTTTGAAAAGGGTCACCTTGTTTTGCAAATATCAACCCATCAAGGAGCAGGTTGCCAAAGGAACACTGGCTCTATGAGACTTTTGCCCATATGATTGAAATAATTTTAAAAGGGAAAATCATCCAGTTTAGGATTAACCAAAAAACTCCCTGTGTAAACCAGTTTTTCCCTTTGAAAACTAGTTTTTACAAACACATGTTCATTTGGGTCCAGGAAACAGATCTCAGTATTATCTTGGTTAAAGGAATGCCTTGTTATGAAGTCCCTGATTGACTGTACAAGAGGCTAAGTATGAGTAGAGCCCAAATACTGACAAGTCTTGGAGAGTCCTTTAGCTTATTATCAATTACACATTGATAATTATAAACAGTAAAGGACTTCAGGGTTACTTCTGCATAAGTCCTTACCAGCAGTGGGCCTCATATTTGAATTAGCACTAGTATTGAACTGGGTCAGAGATCAAACAAAAGAAAAGGAGTGTAAGAGATCCAGACAAGAAAGCGATGAGTTTACTCCCTGGTAAATCTTGATATGGGTGAGAAAAGAGATCTACTAATTTCTATTGCATTTTCAAAAATGCCATTAAATATTTGAGTTATGATGTTGCTTGTTCTAACTCACCCTTGTTTTATTGTTAATATTTCTTCTTAACTAAATATTTAAACTTTCATTTTTTCCCTCAGGAAGCTCTATGCCCAATGTGGGGCTTGAACACACTACCCCAAGACCAAGAGTTGTACATTCTACTGATTGAGACTGCCAGGCACCCCTAAAACTTTTATTCTGAAACTCTATGGAGCAAGGATCATGTCTGTTCATCTTTATATCCCTCATGCACCTGCCCCACTATCTTTCTTGTGTGTGTGGGTCCTTTGTAGTCATATTAATTTGAATCAAATTAAATTACAGGCCTTTTCCCCACTCTGTGTAGTAGTAGGCCATATGGCATAAGGCAAATAGTAGGAAGTAATATGTAATAGGAAAACTTCCCTTCTATTTTCAGGTGAGGAAACAGAATAGTTGTGTTTAGAACCTGCCTTTGGAAAAAAAAAAAAAGAAGAAGAAAAGGAACCTGCCTTTGGGAATTGCCTTGAGCAGTGGGAGGTCATTTTGTGACAGGTTCCTATTAGTAGCTGACTAAATGAAAGAGAATCTATTTCAACTCACTTGGTTGACTTTTGTATGTATGTTTTTTAGCAAGTTTCCTTTATATGGACCACATGAGAACTGTGCAACAGTTAGGAGATCACCTATGTTCTATTGGAATTACAGCCCGCCTTCCTGGAAGAAAAAAAAAATAATGGGAGGATCATTTCCAAAAGAGACACCTTCTGGTCATTTTCAGGGATTCTGGAAGAACTGTCGCTAAGAAATCTGTTACCTCAGTGAAAACTTCAATTCAGAAACATGAACAGTATGTTACTGCAGAAAACAATGTTTCTCACAGCCCACCTTTTCCTCCTTTTCAAAAGCAACATGAATTTTCAAGTTATAGGTTAAACAATATCCATGTCTTAGTTTATTAACTTACTTGGAAGGGGATGCTAGTCTATGATGTATAGGAAAAGGCCAGTACTCAAAATCTCTTACTATTTTATGTCAATTTTCCACCAGGGGCTATCTGGGTGGTGCAGTGGTTAAGCACCACTTTTGATCCCAGGGCCTGGGATCTAGTCCCACATCAGGCTCCCTGCAGGGAGCCTGCTTCTCCCTCTGCCTGTGTCTCTGCCTCTTTCTCTGTGTCTCTCATGAATAAATAAAATCTAAAAAAAGAAATAAGTTTCCATCAGGAACTCCATAATCTCCCCCCCCCCGCCCCGCCCTTTGGCTTTCCTAAGGATCTCCACCACTCCACCATCTAACCCATATCTTGATGGGGGAGCATAAACCTCCTGTTGCTTGAAAAAATCAGGTAATAACCTAGACGCTAACTTTTTAAGAGGACTGGCCAAGGAGGTCACCAGCATTTCATTCTAAAGATCAAATCTGTTCCTATCAATCATAGCCAGTGATTCTCTTTCCTTCTATATGGAGAAAAGAGACCAATCTTATCTCGTACTGCGATTTAAAAAACAAAAACAAAACAAACAAACAAAAAAAACCCCAAAAAACCTCCTCAAAAGACTATAAGCCTTTTAAAAAGGTCTTAAAAAAAAAAAAATCTAACTCTGGTCACCCCCTACACTAAACAGAACTCTTTTTTTTTTTTAATTTTTTTAATTTTTTATTTATTTATGATAGCCAAACACAGAGAGAGAGAGAGAGGCAGAGACACAGGCAGAGGGAGAAGCAGGCTCCATGCACCGGGAGCCCGATGTGGGACTTGATCCCGGGTCTCCAGGATCGCGCCCTGGGCCAAAGGCAGGCGCTAAACCGCTGCGCCACCCAGGGATCCCTAAACAGAACTCTTAAAAAATGACCACATCAAATTCACCCATGATTAAGAAATGAGCAAGCTTGACATGGCTAATTAAATGGAATCGGGATCCTGTGTGCGGATATATGTTTGTACATATACAAGTATGAGCTTCTGAATCTGCCAGTTTAGTTACTGACCAAGGTGCTCAGCTCGGCAGTACTCTTGATAGAAATGTCTACATAGAACAGTAATGAACTGGGTTGAGATCAAACTTGAAACCTGAGTAACTCATAATGGTCCAAGAGTCAGGGTCAAGTAGCTGGCCTCTGTCTGTCCTGTTTAAACTTTTTTTTTTTAATCTAGCATTTGGATGGTGTGGGGGGAGGATCATATACAATGCCAATGATCACCCTTCCCCAGTCACCTTCTTGTGGGAGGGTGAAGGAAATTAAGAACGTATATTTGGAGAGAATTCAAAGGGTTGGCAAGAAAACAGGACTTGGGATCCAGCTCTAGAATATAATGCTAATACAGAAGGAAGAATTGATGTCTGAACCACAAAACCAAAACATCTGACCAGTTTGAAATCGATCTCTAAGGGGCTTCGCAGATCCTTCCAAAAATTTAAGTTAGTCCTTATTTTACAAAAGACATCTTCTATTCATCTGGAACCCTCTCCCTCTACCTCTTGCCCAATTAGGTTCATTGCTTACTCCTGGAAGCTGACACTCTTCTAAGTTGAGACCCTCACAAAGGTTGTTCCTCATTTGGTGCATCACTACTACCTGCCCCCAAGTTCCCCCTGCCTAGCAAATCATTCTTTCTTCTTTGGTTTAAAACACCACTTAGATTCTAAGAAACCTTCCCTCCTGGTCACATCTCTTACTTAAGTTAGGTCCTCTGGTTTTAAACAACCTTATAACTTTTTAAACTCCTTTTATAAGGAGTTTTAAACTCCTTATAATTTTTCAGCCCACTCATTACTCTTTTTTTCTTTTTTTAAGATTAATTAGAGAGAGGGGGAGAGGGGCAGAAGGATTGAGAGGGAGAGAGAATCTCAAGCAGGCTTCCCACTGAGTGCAGAACCCGACACGGAGCTCCATCCCATAACCCTGAGATCATGACCTGAGCCAAAATCAAGAGCTGGATGCTCCCCTGAGCCACCCAGGTGCCTCTACTCTTTTTTTATTTAATATTTGCCTTGAATCTTAGCCCAGCTGCCTAGGAGCAGAAATCTAATCTCTCTGTCTTAATCTCTTAATTACCCAATATCTGGGCACAGAGCCTGGCACGTAGTAGGTGCTCAGAAAATGTTTATAAACCAGTTTTCCTGTATCCATACTGATTTCGGGATTAGTGTAGTATCATTCATGGGGCCCTATAATATGGAGGTTATGCAAATATTAACGCCTATATAAACCTGATCCATGTGGCTTGAGGAATCCTGCTCATTCTATGACACCGACTCTAGAAAGATGTATTTTCCCATGCATTTAACACGAATGATGTGGCTTCGGATTCATTCACAGATAAATGGATGCTAACAAATCATTCTGAGGCATAGGAAGAAGTATTAGTTGCAAATCCTACAATGTTGATTGCTGGAGGGGAACCTGGCCTTGGGTAAGAGTGTCTGATTTGGGGACTGGCTGCCTGGGAGGCTGCTCCATGATCTCACACAGGCTGTCCCAAGGGCCAGTACCACTGCTTATGAGGTTCTAGGGCTATGAATCTCAAAATCATTGTATGAAGTTATCAAAACAATTCATTTTTCTTTCAATGTTAGAATCAAATTTCTTTCTTTGAGAAATACAAAGTCATTCACATGTAGAACTGTCATTTGTGATTGTGGGAGTCTTCTGGGCCATTCACGCTTATATAATAGAGAGCATGCTGGCCTGGTTAAGCTAAGCAAACACCCAAAGGCAAAAACAATACGGGCTGGTTTTTAAAAAAATAATCATAAAGGATGAGCATTTGAATGTCACCACGTAACGTTCACCTACTTTTTTTCCACCCTTGGATTACGTTCATTTGAGCCATGGTGAAAATGAAGCCAGCCTGACTTACCAAACCGCCTTAGTGAGCCCAGGAAGGGCTGTTCTCCTTTGGGTGACCTGATGCAAGGTGCCCCCCAAATGCCTGTTACTGAACTATGAAATTGAAAGGATAACTCTATTGACCCAGAGATGGCGAATGAGGAGGATGCAACTAGTGGCCACTAAGAGTAATGAAGGAGGAGGGGTAAGAAGAAATGTGGGGTTTAATTATCATCATATACCCTTCGTGTGTGCATGGTACAAAGAGAAGCACATAACCCAGTCATACAGGAAATTTCCACTGGCCCAAATACACAGAAAAAATAGGACACGTGCTTTTGCCAATTCTACAAGGCTATGTGGGTTCATATTAGCTAAAAGAATGTTCAAGGAAGAAAATCTGACTCTGATGAGAAGAGAGTAATGTAGAGAGAGGTGGCGTAACAAGGAAGGGAAGCTCAAAGGTTTGCCCACATGCTCAAAACTCAGACCTACTGCCTGCTAGCTGGGTGATCCCAGGCATGTTACTCAACCCCTCTGAGCCTTGTATTTCTCATCTAATATGGGCCTAATATTACCCACCTATTAAAGACATTGTGACAATAAATAAGATGACAGATATGAAGCCCTTAGGGTCTCATGAGAGAAAACTCAGTGGACAGCTGTGATTATTACAGTCATTTAAATTTCCTTCTGCAGAGGTGCATTTGCTTGTGGTCTTTTAGGGTAAATCACCAAACACTGAAAATATGTTAAAGCATTGTGAACTGTCAGTGTTTTAAATGTCTCCTTACCTTTGGAAGCCCTAGAATACCCTGTAACTATTCAGCTTCATCTTTAAGTAAATACATTTGATTAGCCAGGCTCTGTACCTGATTAATAAAAGAAAAGTGATTTTCTTTTATTTTTTATAAAGATTGGATTTGTTTGAGAGAGAGAGAGAGAATGCACGAGCAGGGGGCAGAGGGGCAGAGAGAGAGAGGGAGAAGCAGACACGCCACTGAGCAGGGAACTGGACCCGGAGTTCAAACCCAGGACCCCAGGATCATGACGTGAGCTGAAGGCAGGCATTTAACCAACTGAGCCACCCAGGCGCCCCTGTACAGCACGGTTTTATTATGCTATCACTCCACCAAGAATGAATGAAACCCAGTAAGAGTCTCACTCCCACAGCCCTCCAAGAAAGACCACAAGCCCACGACCAAGTGCTGGAAACCAAAATCAGGGTTCTGCTAACTTCTGCAGCCCAACTCAGTGACCATTTGTTCCAAAGTTCTTCCCAACAAAATGCCTAATTAACTAAGGTTGAGCTTTTGATTAACATACAGTGTTTGAAGGAACTTTGACCCACAGAAACTTGGCATTTGACTTGCTTCCCGAGTCCAATCTGTGTCACGAGTGCTGGTTTCAAGGGTAATAAAGGGCCCGGCTGTTTGCTCACGGCACATGGAGGCGGGGCCCTGTCGTTGGACGGCTTTTACCTCTACTGTCCACTGATTCCGTAGTAGAGACAAGGGTTGCAACCCAGATGTCAGTTTTTGGAGTGCACAGGATGAAAGGATATAGATTTCCAAACTGAAAAGCACCTAAATTCTACTTGGTGTTTTAACTGAACATCAGATGTTTAAGAAGCATGAATATGGTCCCAAGATCGAAGTGATTGTAGTAGAGATCAGGTGTCTGAGCATGACCTGTGTCTCCAGATTCTGCCTTGGTGAGCAAACTGCTCTCGGACGGTTCCTGCACTTGCCTTTATTAACTTGTTATAAAACACCCGTCAGACACCAGGCAAAGAGCACAGTAGTTGCCAGTTTGTGTTTCTGCCTATTACGAGATGAAGTGTTCCTGCCACCCAAATTCATCTGAAGTCCCAGCCCCCTGCATGTTAGAATACGACTATTTTTGGAGGCAGGGCCTAATGCAACATGACTGGTGTCCCTATAAGAGCAAATTAGGACATCCGCACACAGACCAGGGGATGTTCATGTGACGACGCAGCAAGAAGGCAGCTGTCTGCCACTGAGAGGAGAAACCTCAGAAGAAACCAAACAGGCTGACATCTTGATCTTGGACTTCTAGCCTTCAGAACTCCAGAACCATGAGAAAATAAACTTCTGTTGTTTAAGCCACCCAGTCTGTGGTACTTTGTTACAGCAGCCCTAGCACACTCATACATCCTGCAGCCTTCAACCTTATGTCCCAGGACCAGGCAAGTAACAAATAAGTGACCCAAGGACAAGAAATAGGGTAACATAGTGGTAAGCAGGAGACAGCAGGCTCTACCTACAGGTATCAAAAATACTGTGAGGCCGTACAAAATATGTCCATGGCTTGATGATGCCGGTGACCTGTCAGTTTGCGATCCTGGGCTAATGCACTGCAATCTGACATTTAAAAATACCTACCATTGATGCTTCCAATAAATATTAATTGAACACCTACTACAGGTCAGGCTCTGTGCCAGACACTGGGCACAGCAGTGGTGAATAAAATATGCATCGTGTGGGCCTATATGGTATAGAATGGTCTGGATGGGGGAATCCAGGTGCTGAGCTAGGCTAGAAATGCACAGTGGGGGGGGGGGGGGGCATTATAAAGTAATGTGACACTGGCTATAATACAGAAGGGGCAAGGTCAGTGGAGAAGAAGATGATTCCAACTCTGTCAAGGCTAATTGAGGAAGGTATGAGCCAAGTTCTGAGGGCCTGGCAGACAGGGATGATGGAGGAGAGGGCACTTTCCAGACCGAAGGAACAGCTAGTCCTGGGTGTGGGGACTGGAGAGCACAGCATCTTTGGAAAATGACAACTAGCTGGACTCAGGGTGGGCCATGGAGAGCAGCAGGGAGTACAGCTGAACAAGGCAAGGAACCAGGAGCTCACATTTTATTGCACAGTGAACCAATGGAGAATTTTAATCAGGAAGGCGACTTTACCAGAACCACCTGCTAGAAAGATCACTCTGACCACAATGCAGAAGAGGCTCAGGCAAGGTGACCCATCAAGGCAGGAACCAGGGAAACAGACATAGGGATACTTAGTGGTCAAGGTCAGGGATATAGAATTGGAATCATCATGGGGGGATGGGTGGCCATGGATGACACTGCCTGGGGACATTATGTTTTTAAAGAGAAGCACTGTTTTTATTTGATTTTTTTAAAAAGCCAGCACTACTTTGATCAATGAGATCATGCATTTCTTAAGAAACTTTGAATTTCGTTTATCTTACATTTCACATCAGGAAATGAACTCCACTCGTGTTTTTGATCTGTCAGAGCCACGTGTGCCTGTACCTCAGTTTCCCCATCTGTAAGTAGATGGTAATGGCACTTCCCTTACAGGGAGGATTTCTTCAACTCATTAATAAAAGTATTTAAGTGCAATAAATGTTAGCTATTATGAAAGCATAAATAAACTTTAAAGAATAAGTGGATAATTAATGCCTGTGCAATTAAGGACACTGCTCCCTCTCAGTGAATATGAACCAGGTTAAAACAACAACCACAACCGCAGGATAAAAAAAGGTGTATGATTGCCTTGGAAAGGAGCTGCCTCTGATCCCCTTGGTCTCTCCAGAATGCTCACACCACCTCTTTAAAAAGTCCTAGTATTTGTGCATGACCATTACTTTAAATTTATAAAAACGCTTTGTCTCTGGTAAACATTTTTCAAAGATTAAAGATTCAAGGGGACTGTAAAACCTGCAAAAGGAGACACACTGCAAAGGGGCACAGGAGAGCTTTCTAGAGAAATGGAAATTTATCTTAACTCAGGCAGTGGTTCCTCGGCAGGATGTATTCCACATAGCCCTAAAGATTGTGTGAATTTTTTTATATGTAAATTATATTTCAGGAAAGATAGAAGGAAGCTGGGCCACCAGGAAAAAGGGACACTCAAGGGAAAACAGATACTTATTCCAAGTAGATTTGTGTAAAAGAACTTGCCTTAAATCTTTTAATCTCCAGGGAATCCCTGGGTAGTTCAGTGGTTGAGCATCTGCCTTAGGCTGAGGGCATGACCCCAGATCCTGGGATGGAGTACCAAATCAGGCTCCCTGCAAGGAGCCTGTTTCTCCCTCTGCCTGTGCCTGCTCCTCTCTCTCTCTCTCTCTCTCTCTCTCTCTCTCTCTCTCATAAATTAAAAAAAAAATTTTTTTTTTAAATCTTTTAAACTCTAAAAACAATGTTTCTTGGAGTGGAAAAAGTTGGCTAACAATGTTAAAAAATAAAATAAAATCTTCCTTATGCAAGAAATATTTTGAACAATTTCAAAGGCTTCCCCCCTCATCATGCCATGTCTGGAGAGCAGCACTTTTTACCTCCAGATTCACTGCACAAGCTGCCCTCTTGTGGCTTTGACATATATTTCCTGAGCACAAACTGGACAGTTATTAACTCAGGTGGCCGTCCCAGCCTGGCCCCGGATACTTCTCAGGGGAAACGGAGGGTGGGTGTATAGGCCACCACAAGATTGTGTGTGGGGCCTGATGGGCTTGTGTCATGGCCAAGCAGTAAATACCTAAGAAAACAGGGTTACCACAAAATCCATCTGGTCGGAGGCTGCCAAGTTCCAAAGGCGGTTTGGTGCAGTCTAAGTTGTTGCTTACTTTTAACACACTCTAGCACACGCTTTCACTTTTGCAGCATGAAGCCAGCATCACAGAAGCAAGCATATGTCTCAAACAAGATGGGTGTCCAGAAAACAGAACTGAAAATTTCAGTTCCACCACCTTGTACAATATTCCCAAGATATCTATGCATATTGAAAAAAACTACCGCCACCACCAAGCCACCCTCCCCAAACACTGGCCTCTGTTAACACTGGTGTGCAGGGGATCCAGGTGTCTTAGGAAACACAAAGCATCTGTTTAAAAGAAAGAAGGGAGGGACGAAAGAAGCAGATGGGAAAGGATAAAAAGCAGGGAGGAGGGAGCACCGAAGAGCCTATCTTTTCAAAAGTTGCACTACAGAAGAAAAAAGCTGGGGCACCTGGGGGGGCTCAGTTGGTTAAGCATCTGACTCTCAATTTTGGCTCAGGTCACGATCTCAGGGTCATGGGATTGAGCCCCATGTCAGGCTCCAGGCTGAGTGGAGCCTGCTTAAGATTCTCTCTCTCCCTCTCTCTCTGCTCCTCCTCCCTTTTCTAAAATAAAATTTTAAAAAAAATTTTAATTTTAAAAAAAGATAAAAGGACAAGCATTAGCTCAAAAATGGCAACATTTTCCCTTTAGAAAGCAATCCATTTTCATATAAGGCCTTTTATGAAAAAAAAAAAAAGGAACACAGAGAAAAAAAAATACAGATATAGATGCTGTATCTCAACTGTTAAAAAAATTCATCTAGTCCACACTGTAACAGTATCACGTTGGACTAAATGAACTTACACGAGGGTTACACTAACTCCTGATAAATGGCTGCTGAATCCATATTCTAGTAGAGTGATCTTTAAAAAAAAAAAAAAAAAAATCCTATCATGTCACTTTCCTTCTCAAAATCTTCCAATGGCTTCTCCTTCTACTTGGAATAAAACCCAAAGTCCTTCCCAGAGCTCCCCCCTCCAGGAGCCTGCAGGGCTGTCTCTGCTTCCCTTCTGCTCCTCTCCCTACCTCCCTTACTCTCTCTGGGCCCACCACCAGCCTCCTGGCTGTTCCTCCAACTTGCCAACTCCTTCTCACCTCTCTGCCTTAGCACTCATGGTCACCGCTGCCTGGAATTTCCTTTCCCAGTCTGGCTTTCTCTCAGACTGGATTCAGGTATCTGCTGTAATATCACCTCCTCTAAGTGTCGTTTCTGACCATTCCTTGAAAACAAGCCTCCAATCACCAAGCCTGCACTCTCTCTCCTTTTTCCTATCTTTATTTTTTTCCTTTGTGCTTGTAATCATCTGAAATTACATTATGTATTCATTTTTGTCACTTTTAATTATCTCTATGCCCTCATGAAATATAAGGTCCATGAAAAAAAGGGCTTTCTCTTCTGAAACAGAGTCTAAAACTAGTCAATACTCACTTTTGTGAGAAATGAAACATCCCTGCTTGCAGAGATTAATAAACCTGAATGAAACACGTTTCAACACTTTGTCGCTGTCGACCAATCCTTCTTAAGGTCTACTTGAATAAAGCCTCTCTTACTGCAATTAAAGTCCCTATGCTTTACTTAAATCCCAGAGTGGTGGACAGTGCTTGACCAACAAGTCAGTTTAGTAATTCTTTAAAACCACAGGTTATTTTTATTTATTTATTTATTCATTCATGAGAGACTGGGGCTAGGGGGAGGCAGAAGGAGGGGCAGGCTTCCCGCAGAGCAGGGAGCCTGATGTGGAACTCGATCCCAGGACGCTGGGATCATGACTTGAGCCCAAGGCAGACGCTTAACAGACTGAGTCACCCAGGTGCCCAGGACCACAGACTTTTCAAGGTAAAATGGGGCCTTAAAAAACTTATAACCTACTCCAGCATTTTTTTTTTTTTTTAAGATCTCATTTTTAGGTAATTTCTAAACTCAACATGGGGCTTGAACTTATGACCCTGAGATCAAGAGCCACACACACTACCAACTGAACCAGCCTTTGTTTTGAAGGTAAGTACGCAGGTTTGGAAAGTTTGGCTGGCTTCTCCAGACTCACGCCAAAATCGTGAACATCAGCAAATACTGGGTCACTTAAAGATGCACAGAGCCTACCTGATTCACTTCTATTAATCTCAGGATCCAGCACAGTGCCTGGTACATGGGATAAGCTCAGCAGAAGCCTGAGTAACAACTACACTCAGTCTTGCCATCAGTGCTCATTCAACAGAAATATACTTCCTCTCATGGCTGTCTCAACTATAATTTCCTGCCCGAGAACCATTTCCAGTTACATATGTCACGTGTCATTATTTCCTGTGCGCTTTCCTTTTAAAATGCAGTTTGACGACGTACCATGCATGACAGTGTATCTAGGGGATAGTCTGACTCTAACAGAATTCAAATAGCCCAACATGGAAAATACCTAGGAAAAACTAGGATATGCAAAGCAATCATAAAAAAAAAAAAAAAAGAAGAAAGAAAAGAAAGAAAGAGCCAGCAGTGTATGTGGCCACAGGTGCAATAACTGTAGTATAAGGCAGGGGCCATGTCTGCCTGCCATTTGTCATCTTGTAGCATCTAGCAGTGTGCCTGGCACACAGTCAAGGCCCATTTGTTGGAAGGGAGAAGAGAAGAAAATGACATATAGACTGAATTTCTACTCTGTCTATAATGGCTTTACAATAACAAGTGTGACTTATAGTAACAGTTCACATGTGCTGGGTGGGTGCCTCCTGGTCTCAGCACGTTACCTATGTATTCTCAGTGAATCCTCCAAGACATACACATCACCTGTAAGGGAGATACCACAACTCTGAAAACCACGTATCTTTTAGAAGTCATTTAGCAACCAAATCTAGACCCTCCAGACTTGAACGAGACTCCACAGACTACCTTTCTTCCAGTATGTCTGAGTATCCAAAGGCTTTGCTGAAGAAATAGTGATGGGTTTGATTATAGGATGTTGCCCCAGACCCAGCCAGTAGCATTAAGCCAAGTAGAGTACATGCAATCTATTATCTTTCTAAAATCTGAAATATTCTGGATTCCAAAAAGACATCTGACCCAGAGTTTCAGGTGATGATGTCTCAGATTTATACTCACACACAGAGAAGTGAGCTGTCCACAGCCACACAGGTAGGCAGTGCCAAAGTGGGGATTCCAGCCCAGGCAGTCTAATTCTGCAGGTCCTGCTTAAGGCCACATACTATCCTGTCTAATGGATGATGTCAGTGTGAGCTGAAAAGTCATTATTTCCTCAATTATTTCTTGATATAGCTCCAGGACACAGGATTCAGCAAGGCGAATGGCTAGGGTGAACTTGTGACATCACACATAAGTCTGACGTTGGACTAGCGAAGACTCCAGCCAGTGGGGGCTCA
Source organism: Vulpes lagopus (assembly GCF_018345385.1). Classification (NCBI taxonomy): domain Eukaryota; kingdom Metazoa; phylum Chordata; class Mammalia; order Carnivora; family Canidae; genus Vulpes; species Vulpes lagopus. The sequence continues at coordinate 132,366,639 of NC_054827.1, read as the reverse complement.
GGGACAGTAACCTGAGCATAGTGAGCTTCTCAGGAAGTCATGGCCACACTCAGGAAGGAGGCACTCGAAGCTTTTGGCCATCAAAAGTTCCAGCTCTCAGGAAGCCTGGGTGGCTCAGCGGTTGAGCGTCTGCCTTTGGCTCATGTTGTGGTCCTAGAGTCCCAGGATCGAGTCCCACATTGGGCTCTCCTCAAGGAACCTGTTTCTCCCTCTGCCGTATGTCTCAGCCTCTCTCTGTGTGTCTCTCATGAATAAATAAAATCTTAAAAAAAAAAAAAAGTTCCACCTCTCTGAGAGCCTCCCCAGGAGTTTCTGAGAAAGGTTGAGGTAGACCTGCTAGGCATCTGGGATGATTTTCCTACGTTCTTATGTAAAATTACTCTATGAAGTGGGATGGGAGAGCTGTGGGTGGGGTGTGAGCAGGAAAATGTGTGAGTAGAAAGGCTGTGTGTGTGTGTGTGTGTGTGTGTGCATGGAAGCATATGCTCATCACAAACAGACTTTTTCCTAATGCCCAGAATGCAAAACAAGTATAAATTGTGTTAGGGCTTTTATTTCTATCCTTCAAACTAATCATTTATGGAAATAAAAGATGCTACTGAAACTGGACCAGTGGTAGTCTTTCTTCAACAAGTCCTTGGGGGGTAAACTCCATTCTTAGATAGCAGTTCAAATATTAATTCCTGGGATCCCTGGGTGGTGCACCGGTTTAGCGCCTGCCTTTGGCCCAGGGCGCGATCCTGGAGACCCGGGATCGAATCCCATGTCCGGCTCCCGGTGCATGGAGCCTGCTTCTCCCTCTGCCTATGTCTCTGCCTCTCTCTCTCTCTCTCTCTCTCTCTCTCTCTGTGTGTGACTATCATAAATAAATAAAAAATTAAAAAAAAAAAACAAATATTAATTCCTCAGGGGAGATTTTCTAACACCCCAAATTGATTGTTTCCCCCTCCCCCATTTTCTCTTACATTTTGATGTAAGCTTTCTCTCATAGGGTTCATCGTGATTTATAATTAAATACTACAGAGTTAATTTATTCACTGTCTGGCTGTCCCCAACCAGACTGTAATCTCCATGAGGGCAGGACCCTTACCTGTTTTCTTACTTCTTTTTCTTTTCTTTTTTTTTAAGATTTATTTATTTGAGAGAGAGAGAGAGAGAGCTGGAGTACGCAGTCGGGGAGGAGCAGAGAGAAAATCCTCAAGCCGACTCCCGCTGGGCCTGGTGTGGGGCTCAATCCCACAACCTGAGCCGAAACCCAGTCAGACACTCAACTGACTGAGCCACCCAGGTGCCCGTCTACTCACTTCTACATCCCTAGCATGTAGCATAGCACCGGACACATCCTAGTAGCTCAATATATATTTGTTGAGTGAATGAAGGAGTCTAGAATTTCTACAGAAAACCAGGAGTTGGCCAGCACTTCACTAGCAGACATAAACAAGGTCTTCTCTCACCTGTGATTTGTGAATGTCTTCTTGCCGGGACAATTCTATTTGGCAGTTCATCATTCGGTGCCCTATGACATGTTCTCTATGGTTTTGAGCTGTTACTTCAATTTATTATTCTTATTTAACTTTGAACCTGATTAAAAGGTTCAACTGAAGCCCCAAGGTGCTGAGGAGTATCAAGTGAGAAAATCTGAAGTGAACATTGGAGATTTTAATCTAAAAAAAATTTTTTTTTAATGTGTCAAGAGTGCCCCAGAGATTGAGTTGTTTAAATATAAAATGCAGGTTCTAACTCTGCTCATGCAAGTGACCAGTACAAGAGCAGAGAAAACCTTAATTCAGCAAAGTTCTTTTTAGTTTCATGAAATATCCCCTCTACCGTCCTTCAGGACCCACCCAAATCAGGAAAACTCTTGGTGGAGCAAAAGTAGGATTTGTGTTGTTTTGCTAAGTCAGGCCCTTCATTACTGGGTGGAAAGAACACTTGTTCCTGATTTCTTAATTCCTCATTCCTCCTAGCAGCACAAAATATCCCCTAGCTCTGATTCTCAAGCACACCAAACTACAAATGAAATATATAACTCAGTGTTCCTTCAGTCTATATACAGTTGACCGTTGATCAATGCGGGAGTTAGAGATACTGACCCCCTACAATACCAAAAATCCACATATAACTTTTGACTCCCCCAAAACTTAACTAACAGCCTATTATTGACCAGAAACTTAACCGATAACAGTCAATTAACACATATTTTGTGTGTTATGTATATTATATACTACATTCCTACAATCAAGCTAGAGAAAAGAAATTTATAGTACCTTCCTGTGTTACTGGAAAAAAATTAATGTGTAAGTGGACCCATGCAGTTCAAAGCCGTATTGTTCAAGGGTCAACCATGTTTCAAGCAGTTTTTAATGTTTACTTTTTTCTGGTCAAATTTATGATAGATGTTAGATAGATTAGCGAGTAGGTCTGTGAATCATTCACCCATGGCCAGGCACTCAACTTTGGCAGTACCCTGTTCTCATTTTCTACCCTGACTCTCAGAGAGGCACAACAGTTAAAACCAGACCAGTCGGCTGAAACGATGTTGTCAAAATACAAGCCTACCACTCAGAATTTTCAGAGTTGCCAGGAATTTCCTAACATGACCAGGGTTGCTGACAGTGGAAGGTTTCACAAACATCACCTGCAGAATCTGAATCCCCTGCATGAAAAGTGCAGAAAACCCCTAAAATGCATTAAGCGCTCACTAAGGTCAGACTTTAAAATGAAGGGGCATGGAAATTCTGCTCTGTGGCTGTCTCCATTTTTCCAGGCCAGAGGTGTTCCAGAGACATGAGATTTCACATGGCCCAGCACTCTCCTCCTACCCTCATTTGACCAACAGGGCTCAAAGTGCATTTGCTGGGTTGAATTTGTAAAACTAACCAGAACTCATGATATGATCAATTCCTCGGGTAGAATGACACATGCCCACTCCCACTGCAGCCTCGGGGTGGCCCCACCCCAACCTTGTGCATCTCAAGTTTGAATATACTTTGTGCATTATATTGCTCTAGGTCCTCTTTGCTGACCAGCAGAACACATCAAAAGTTGATGCCATTCCCTTTTCTTTCACTATTTGTCATATTTTTAACACTGGCTATGTGCTGGACACTGCATTAAGCCTGGGGCACCTGGCTGGCTCAGTCCATACAGCAGGAGACTCTTGATCTTGGCATTGTAAGTTGGGAGTCCCATGTTGCGTATAGAGATTACTTAAAACATATAAAATAAAATAAAATACTGGGCACCTAAGTGGTTTAGTCAGTTAAGCATTTGCCTTTGGCTCATGTCATGAGCTCAGGGTCCTGGGATCGAGCCCCATATCAGATTCCCTACTCAGCAGCGAGTCTACTTCTCCCTCCTTCTCTCCCTCTATGATCTCTCTCACTCTTTCAAATAAAATCTAAAAAAAAAATAATAAAATAAATAAGATTTAAAAAAGGAAGAAGAAAGGAAAACCAGGCCATGTGTCTTGTTTTAATCCTCCCAACAACCAGGCAAGGTGGGAAATTGTTAAACTGACTTTCAGTGAAGGAAACTGATGCTCAGGGAGAATCTTTTGTTAAAAAAGCCTTCTCAGGGGTAGGCTGAGACTTAAAGCTTGATCTTCTTGAAATTATCCCATTGTCTTAAAATGAGAGATCCTCCCACTAGGAGATCAGGAATCTCTGCCATTCATCCATCCAGTCAGTAACATTTATTAGAGGTCTACAATGCATGGTCTACTCAGTAGCTTGAAGCTTGCTTCTCCTACTCTACAACACACCAAATTTTACATTTCAACATCTCTCACATAGCGAAATGTATATATTTTCTCACTTTAAAAGCTGTTATTAAATCAATTTCAAGTTTTATAATCTGTACAGTCAGATTACAATGCAGGGAAAGAGTCCCCGAGAGACAATCTTCAAAATCCACTAGATTTAAAGATATGCAAAGTCAGCTAGAAAGAGACCACCTGGTGTGCCTGGTTCTCTGACTGTAAGATTAACATAATTAAAGAAAAATTGTGACTATCAGAGGGAAGGGTGGTTCCCCTTTTGGAAGCCCAGAAAAAGCTGGCCAGGTAAAAGTTGACAGTGCCCACTGGCATACAGATCAAGAGAGGAAACTTCTAAAGTCACTGGACTCCAGAAGGGTCCCAGGCCCAGAGATAACATGAGCCTACTGTGAAACAGACTGAGGTATACCAGGTCAAGGAGGTGGGTGCCATTAAATTTTAGATGTCTCTCCTCCAGCTGTAATTCCATGTTCACCCAGTGGTCTTGTGAACATTGTTTGCCTCTCCCTGTATACCCCGGGTTGAGAGAGAATGTGCTAATTTTCCAAAAGTAACCTTATTTTCAGTTGACAACACATATTGATGGAGGGGGCCTGTGACAAGCCACCACCACACTAGATGTTCACCCAGACCTTCTTCCCCAGGGCCTTCCCCTGGGAGAGCTTCTCATCCCCTGGTATCCCTCATAGCACCCTCTTCTGAAAGGCTGGAGACCAGTGCACTCCATAGTTTCTCAGGCTTGCCCATCACCTAAAGAGTTTGTCCAAATCAGATTCCTGGGCCTTGCTGTAGACCTTCTGCATCAGCACCACCAAAGGAAGGGTCTAGAAATCTCTCATTTTAAACAGTGTTCCAGTAATTCTACTCATTGGGCAAGTTGGTTGACCCAGTTCTCTGGCAAGTCATTTAGCCTATTGTGAGTGTGGGCCCAGTAAGAGGCAATGTATTCAAGGTGATACACTGGGGATTCAGAATTTTTTAAAATGTGTCTTGATAAATAGTACAACAGCTTTTATTATAACCAAGGCCCCTTTTTCTCTTCATTCCTTTGCCCCAAGTGTAGTACCAGAAGCTTATACCCTGTCCCACTGAATTCCACATGGCATAATATTCAGATTATGCTAATGTTAGGTAGCCCAAGCTAATGGTAATATTCTAAATGCGAACACAATGCTTAACCCATTGCTTTGAACAGATGAGCTCTTAATAGTTTTTTCAAATAGGCATGGCTATTTACTAGGCCAAAGCTTATGAAAGTTTTTATGTGCACAATACAGTATTCCTTACAACATAGTGGATAATAAACACACAAACATATAACTTGCCCACAAAACACCTCCTTTCTACTTATAACTATCCCTTAGAAACTAAAACTGGTTTCACAGATATATTTTTTCCATATGGAATAATATTGGCTGTTCAGTATTACTGCTCAGAAGCAATATTATTCTTAGATAAGGAGACATCAATGAAGAATTCACTGCAAGGGGTGAGAATCATATTGGGTGCATGTGAAGGTCCAAATGCCATATTCCAAAGAAGGTGAAGTTCAATGATAAGACAGCATTAAGTAGGCAGTTTAAAATTATGCAGAGTGAACAGGTCCATATGTTGTATTAAATTGGCATTCATTAGCCCTTCCTTTTGTAAAAAAAAAAAAAAAAAAAAAAGAAAAGAAAGATTTATTTATTTACTATTTGAGAGAGAGAGAGAGAGACCACACAAGCAGTGGGGAGGGGCAGAGGCAGAGGAAGAGGGAGAGAAAATTCTTAAGACTCTTAGTTGAGCGCAAAGCCCCGTGTGAGGCTTGATCTTGAGAACCTGAGACCATGACCCAAGCCCAAATCATGAGTCCAACACTCAACCGAGCCCCCTCCTTAGTCCTTCCTAAAATCAAAAATATATTTTAATGTGGTTGCTGACCTCTGACCTCACCATCGAATGAGGCTGACTCAGAATAAATCCTTTTGCTTCATAAACAGCATTTAAACAATGAACACTGATGATCTGTGCAGTTTTCCTTTTCTTTCTTTTTTTCTGAAGACTGAATGGCTATAACAGTTATAATATGCTCTCTAAATTTTGTGGCTTGCTGTAATTATCCGGTAGGATCTCCAGAGGCCAAATTCTTAGAATCATGCCATCTTAAACCAGTGAAATACCTCAGATATCTACTAGTTGATCTAGATAAGAAAACTGAGATTTAGGCAGGTGACTTGCCCAAGGTCACAAGGCCAGTGTTCAGCAGGACCCAGAACTGAGGCCTCTCTCCAAGTGATGCATGATGGTATTCAGTGGTGTCCAGCAGTAAGAAACTGGGTGGATGCACCAACATGTTCACCTTCCCTCTGGTCAACTCTTTGAACCTGCCTAATCCAGAGAGGTAACAAAAGCTCCTCTCAGTATGGCTTTGGTATCAAGGTTCCTTCTTTTATTTCCTTTTTCAAAAAATTTTATTACATCTTTATTTTAATTCCAGTATAAAAAAAGAAGAATTCCAGTATAGTTAGCATACAGTGTTATATTAGTTTCACATGTACAAATTCAACACTTTCATACATCACCCGGTGCTCATCATAAGTCCCCTCCTTAATGCCCATCACCTATTTCACCCACCCATCCCTAACTCCCCTTGGGTGACTATCAGTTTGTTCTCTAGAGTTTAAAGTCTGTTTCTATGGGCCACAGCAAGACCATAGTTCCCACACAGCAGGTAGGCATCACCATTTGACTTAGCCACTGGACGGAGAGGAACTCAAGTGTGTGTACCATGATGCCTGGCCCTAAAATATTACCAGACACTCTCCTCTAGACTCCTTCCTCTTCTCGCTGACTAAGATAGCAATCCCCAAGCAACTCTGGACCTTGTGTGTTGGAAAAGGCAAAGCCACTCTCAGTCTGGATCTCTGAGTCCATGGAAGTTAGCCACCCTGCCAATCAGCACATCACCAGGATTGCCAGAAATAGATTTCTATTGAATAAGCTACCAATATTTTGGGGTCCATATGTTACTCCTACTTAGGTTATCCTAACTAGTACACAGGGTATCTCTGAGGATTGGCAAAAGTAAAAACTTTAAAAGACTTTAAAGTAGGAGAAATAAGAGGCACAGGTAACATTTCTAGGGGTTTATCATCAACCACAAAACAATAGGAAGGAATCAACATTTGGGCAAGAGTGATATATCATACTTAATCTCCTTCCAGAATATTAGAAAAATTCCTATCTTGCTTTTTAGAAAAGTTCATTTGTAAGTTGCTTTTTGAAACACAGAATACCTTCTCCAAAGAAAGAATGTTAGGAATGAAAACTCAACCAAAAAAAATCTTTTTTACCCAAGTACAATAGAAAGGATTCTAAAAATAACACCAGGCTTGTGGGCCTCTGAGGCCTGAGGATCCTCAGCAGGCAAAGGAGGCAGAAGAGCTTCTAAGCAAGGGGCCCAGAGGCTGAATGCCTAGAAGGAGGGCCCTGGCATGAGTGGCTTGGGTAGTGGGAGTGAAGACTGGGCTGGAAACACCTCCTCTAGTAACCTCAGTCTTGGTAAACATAAAATCCATTTGTCCACAGATGCAACATTCCTCATTCTGTACTTTGTCAGAGGAGGCAGTGAATTCAGCTAAGCCTCCACAGCATTTCTGATTTGATACCAAATGGCAGTTTCATTAATGAGCTGTTATTTTCTCATTCATCCTGAGCTGCCCCAGTGATGTTAAGCAGTACTCAGCATGATACTTGATACTACACGGTGGCGGTGGCGTGGTTCAGAGCAGGAGTACCTCAAGGGCATGGATGCATCTACCAGCCAGCTTGGTGCCGGAGAACGGCCCTTGATGCCCCTGCTAGAGTGGGCATGAACCTTTTACTTACTGGCTTATGGGCAGGTCCAGGGAGGCCAGGGGGAAGGGGGGGTGGGTGCAGGCGGGGAGGGGAGTGAGGAAGGAAGAAGTTCACATGGGAGGCTTGGGAGAAGCTATCCACCAAGAGGTACAGAGAGATTTCAGTATTTTAACAAGCAACATGGCTCTACCAGTGCATACAACTATTTATCAGCCCTAGTGAAGACAGCAAGCTCTAGAAACAGACTTGGACTCAAATAGTAATTCTGGTACAATCCAATGGTGTGAATGTGGGTAACTTACTACTTATACTCTCTGAGCCTTAGCTTTCTCAGCTGCAAAATGGGGGCGAGAACATGGACATGAGGGCACCCGATGCAATGCCTGAGGTTTGGTAGGTGCTAATTCCCCTAAGTCCCCATCCCAGCTCACACTGTCTTCAGGGCAAGCCCCCTTCACAGGGTTCAGATAAAGGAAAAGTAGAAGATAAATGATACAGATGTAGAATGAAAAGGACAGGACTGAAGGAGAGACAAAAGGGAAAAAGGGCAAACAGGAACCTGGAAAGGTTGCTATGGATTCAAATGCCCTACCACCAGTGGTAGGGATGGCCTGCCGAAATGAGGCCTTCGGGCTCACCGGGTGCTCATTTTCAGAATGTTACCTACCAGACGCTCTTGCTCTGCATTATGGTAGAAACTGGACTATGGAGCCCGTTCTGAGGCCAATATCATTAGGAGTCTTTGGCTGCCTTGGTTCAAATCCTAGCTGCCATTACTAGCTGTATGTAAATCATTCAACCTCTCTGTAACTCAGTTTCATCATTTGTAGAATGGAGATAATTATAGTATCTATCTTCTGACTAGTAAGGATAAACTGAGTCAACAGAGGTAAAGTGCAAATAACAGCAACAACAAAAACCAAACCAAACAAACAAACAAAAAAAAACCCAAACCCCCCAGAGGTAAAGCACTAAGAATGGAGCCTATGCAGTGGGACCATACATCTTGGTCATTCTATTATTCACTGGTGGCACCATGAAAAGAGACCAAAAGCTCTGCCATTTCCACTTCAGTAAATGAACCCAGGAAAATCTATCTGTACAATGTTGCAATAGAGCTAACATTTAGTGAGCACTTGATACGTTGTTCTCTATAGTGTAAGCTTTCTCATTTAATGATCACAAATATTTTGATGAAGATTCAATTTCTTTGATGAAATTCTTTGCATTTCCCAGAGAAAACTATGGCTTTGAAAGGTTAAGTATCTAGCCCAAGTTCATAAAGAGGCCCAGCTACAACTTCACTCCAGTTCAGTCAGACACCAGATCCTGCTGTCTTAAATACTGTGCTCTATTGTCTCTGACTCCAAGACTTTGTAAAAGCGTAGCGTGCATGCTTGTTGGATAACACACACAATTGTGAACAACACAGAAAAAACATCTGAAGAAAGGATTGCAATCCAGTGTCTGACAAAACCAAAGAAATGCAGGCTAGCCTAAGAGAATTAAGATAAAGGTCAAAGTTTTTGGTTGTTCAACATGACTCAGTACAGGAGACAAGATGAGAAAGGTACAAAAACAAAACCTAATGCTAGAGGATCAAGAGGCCACAAGTCTAATATCACAGTATCATTTATTAAGTTATCATGGTGTATAAATGAAGCCATCTAAAATGATTATTTATATATTAAACCATACCTATTACTGACTTCTCTTATGATCTCAAAGAATAGTTCTTAAGTCCATGAATAAAATACCCAAGAATGCCAACATTTTTTGAAGTGTTATCTCTATCATATTCTTTGATGAGAATATGTAACATTGTAAGATGCCATTTTGAATCAATGCATAAATTAGCACGTTCTGCTTTCGTAAAATAATAATGAACCATTGTGACTTTGAGAGAGAGCACACGCACGCACATGCAAGCAGGGGGGAAGGGCGAAGAGAGAATCTTAAGCAGACTCCATACTCACTGAGGAAAGAACCCAACTCAGGTCTTGATCTCACAATCCTGAGATCACAACCTGAGCCGAAATCAAGATTAGGATGCTTAACCAACTGAGCCACCCACGTGCCACCAATGCAGTGTTTTTTAAGGAGGAGAGGCTTGGAACTAAGTTGATAAAAGCTGATCTTAAGTACATAACCAGGACAATCCTGACAGAAGGGTAAATGGTACTATGAGATATTAAAATATAATATAAAGCCTTAATAAATAGTATGATCTAAGAGGAGCATAACTAAATGCTAGACTTCAAATTATTTCACAACAACAGTTTCAAATATAAGATCCAGCATCCAATCAAAGAGAAACAGGTGCATCATGACAACATGAGTGACATCATGTAGAAATACAGAAAACAAAACTAAACTCAGAAGGACTCCAGATACGGGAATTATTAGACAGAATGTAAACGAGGAATCTTATTCCAATGGTGACTGAAATTATTCAATAAATATTGCTGGGACATCTAGAAAAAACAAAGTTGGATCTCTACCTCCTATCCCATTCCAGGATAAATTTCAGATGGATCAAATATATAAATGTGAAAAAATAAACCACAAAAATTCTACAAGAAAATATGGGAAAATTCTTTCATAACCTTGAAGTAAGGATGATCTTTCTATTATGACTCATAAACCAAAAGCCATAATGAAAGACTGATAAATTCAACTACATACAAAAATTTTTTAAGCTACAAACAAAATCAAAAGATAAGGAAAAATATCCATAATTCACACCACAAAGAGCTCGTTTTGGTAATATATAAAATGCTTGTACAAATCAATGAAAAAAATGATCAATAAAGCAATAGAAAAATGGGCAGAAGAGATGATCAGATAGTTGGCAGAGTACAAATAATCTATAAAATTATGCAAATTTAAAGTACACTGAAATATTTCTCATCTATCAGATTGGCAAAAATCCAAAAGTTTGATAGTAACATATTAACATAATATATTGGAAGGCTGTAGGGAAACTGGTACTCTCATACATATCCAATAGGAGTATATCTTGGTACAACCCCCATGGAGGAAATTTATCTATATTACATATCTATTAAAATTACTATATTATACATTCATTATATCTATTATAATTACTATTGCATATACTTGCTATTCTAGCAACTCTACTTCAGAGAATTTAACCTACAGATATATTTTATGCTTATGAAATGACATGTGTACATGATAACTTATTACAGCATCATTTTTAATAGTGAAAGACTGGAAAACAGCTAAATATTCATCAACAGGGGATTAAATAAATTAGGGTAAATCCATACAATGGACTACTATGTGGCTTTTTAAAAAATCAGGGGCACCTGGGTTGCATACTTGCTGAAGTGTCTGACTCTTGCTTTCAGCTCAAGTCATGATCTCAGGGTTGTGAGATCCAGCCCCGTGTCAGGCTCCACACGAAGCATGGAGTCTGCTTGAGATTCTCTCTCCCTCTCCCTCTGTCCTTCCCACTCACACACACACTCTCTCTCTCTCTCTCTCAAATAAACATTAAAAAAAAAAAAAAACAACAATGTGGAAGCCCTCAATGTGCTGAGATTGAGAGATCTCCAAAATGTATTGCCAAGTGAAGAAAAACACTTCAAAACAATTCACCTAAGAGTCTACTTTCTGTGGAAAAAGAGGAGAGTAGAAGCCATAAATGTACCTACTTACACAGAATAAATTCCTGAAGGACAGATAAGAGACTAAGAACAGCAGACATCCATACCTAATTTATTTAAATAAAACCATAATGAAGAAGTTCTGTCTTCATCATTATGCATTCTTTGTCAATTCCCCTGTGAAACTCTTTGTTTATGCATTTAAAAGTACAATATATTAAAATTCACCACAAAATTGCAGAAGTGTTTTCTTTCCCTAGTGAAAACTGAATAGGAGAAAAGTTAACCTGATCAACACATATTATATGCATTTTTTAAAGATGCCTAATTCCAAAAACATCATCTGCATTATCTCTGGGTTGTGGGTTTAACAATGATTTTTCTTTTCGCCTTTGTGTTCTTCCCCTCTAGTGGCCCATGTTAGTTTTAAAATTAGACTAACTTTTGTTCTAAGAAAATAAATATTATAAAGAGGAATTGTCTTCAGTGAGTAAGAAAAGGAAGAAACTTTGCCTTTGAGGGTAAGTAAAAAACTGGAACAGTTCACTAATAAAGATAATCGAAATTTTCATTTCTGTAAAACTTTATGAATAGTATTAAGCATCTTTGGTTTAAATATTCATTTTTTAAAGGCCAAAAGGTGGATCTGATGAACTCTCCTTACAAAGGTGTTATAGCAACTGTAGAGCATTGTTCAGAATATTTTTTCATTAAGGGTTAGTAGGAAAGGGACTGACTGAACAGGTGAAGAATCGAGGCTGTACAAACCATCTACAGTCCCACAGCCTCTCTGCAGGTGTTTTGAGTTCTTAGACTTTTAAGATTTAAAATCTTCTCCAAGAAGGTAAAAAGCTCCTTTTGAAGTTTCTACACAGATTATAATTTCATCATTTCAGAAGCTGCCTAAGCAAAGCTAGCACCATGAGAGCAAACAAGCTTTCCAGTAAGAGGATCGAATTTAATTATGGTGTTCTTTGTTTTTTTAAGAAACCTTGAAGATTTTTATGTGCTTGATTCCACTGAACCTCAGAAGACAAAAGAAGCAGCCCAGAAAGAATTCCCAGAGATTCTAAAAAACTCAATGAAATGACTTCTTCAGACTGTTAGACGAACTTGTGTTCCGTAGGTATGTTTTAGAATTTCACAAACTTAGGAATGACACATGATCATGGAGGATAGGAGGAGAGAAGAATGGGGAGGCTATCAGAATATTAGGAGGGGCAAAGCTGGAGGGAAAGAGCAAAAAACTAAGAGGTTACAAAGATGATGGGGTGGTCACTTTCCCAATACATGGGAGCTGTTATGGATCTTGGAGCAGTGGTTCTCAGCTAGAGCCACTGTGCCCCCACCCACACCCCAGAAGTTATTTGGCAATGCCTGAAGACATTTTTGTTGGCAGGTGCTAGTACATCTGGTAGGCAGAGGCCAGGGATGCTGCTAAACATCCTACAATGCACAGGGCAACATCCCACAACAATCCAAAATATCAACTGTGCCAAGGGTTGAGAAACCCAACCTGAGGGTGGGCTATTGGCCCCACAGAAACACTCAACAAACACTATCGTTCACAAAGGGAATATTATCACCGTGGCTACCTACAAGGAAGTATCACCCGAGTAGCTATCTACTAAGAAGTCTCACCAAGTTATCTGGCTTTGAAGTTTGAGTTATAGCTTTGTCCTTAATCCCCCTCGGGCCACTGTGATCCAGGCCTACTGTGTGCCAAGGGTACCAACCTCTGTGGGTTTGCCCGGGACTGTCCTATTCTATTGATCAAGAGCATGGTGCCATTTGGTCATCTGTAATTTCTCTCTCTTAAAGAGAGAAATCTGGTTTCTTCATGGTTTTCTCACATGTAACAAGTTCCATGGCCTGGCTCCAGGAAGGAAAGGGTTTGACCTCTCAGATACTCTCTAGGCCTAGTGGTTGCCTCTTGGCAAACAGGGGAGAAGCTTCTTGGGGCCTCTATTTGTCAAAAGTTCACCTCATTCTAGCCCCACCCAGGTCAGTGGTCCATGTTCTCCTTTGGACAGCATCCTTAGGGAAACACTCTTACCCTGGAGGCCCACATAGCTTGCTAAGAGGCAGGGTATGCAATCAGCATCGGTGGGGCCACCTTTCCTAAACTCCTCCTGGGGTAGAACACCAGGCAATGGAATACATTCCTTTCTCCTTATCTTTCCTAGATTATACTCTCATCAGCCTATTATAAATGTGAAACATTTTTACTACTATCCTCTGATCTATCCTCTCTGATCCATGGACATAATACATATGAAAGCATTTCACAAACTGTAAAATGCAAAATAAATGTAACATATTAACATCCTAATGAGAAATCATTTGTGTTTGAGGTTAGCAATTACCATGTTGTTTCTCTTTTTTGCAATGGCCAGTACTGTGCTACATCCACACATTGTGCATGTGTGACCTTACATAATATTCACAATCCTAGCAAGTATTATTATGATGATGCCCATTTTACAGATGAAAAAACTGATGGAGGCTGATATTAAATAACTTTCCCAGGGTCACAGTAAGAGCAGTTTCAGGCAGGCTGACTGCAATGTTCATGCTGGATGGTACCTGTCACTCAAGCCACTCCAGGAGCTGGTAGGGAGTTGCTCAGATAAAGGGCTTCCCCCTCCCACAATGAATCATTAACTTTCAGCCCACTCCATGCATTTGGTGGCCTGAAGGTCACATGCTAGAGCAGAAACCCTGAGTGAGTCACTCATGAACACATGACTGCGTTCTTAGTTCCTTCTGGGTTTGCTTCCTGAAATAGCCTTCCTCGAGTGCTGAGCCAACAAATGGATTGGGACCAGTTTCAGTTCTGGGAAAAAGGCTAAATTCCATCTAGCCAATCACTGAGTCCACACTCCAGCCCTCCACACACTGGTGACCTCAGTCTCACACTGGCCACGGGGACTTCCTCAAACTGGGAAATGCCTGCTCACCAGGGTCCTTGGCCAACAGCAGGTTTGCAGACAGCCTCAGAAAGATCACAGAGTTAATACTGACATGAAGATAGTTCTGGAAACAGCTCATGTGTCCATCCAAATAGATGCAGACAGTATAATAGGCACCGGGGTCAGATTCCTTGGAAAAATAAAGATGTTCCCTTCTGCCATTTATTTTCTCCTCCTACATCCCTTTTTTTTTTTTTTTTTTTTTTAAATCCTGTGTTCCTTTCCCTGGTCCTCTCAATGGTGTCTCACGCTTTCAAAACAAGATGTCTGGGATAACCTGATAGTTACAAAGAGACAGGAATGCAGCCAAACAAGAAACCAAAAGCCCCAAATCTCTGTCTTATCAGGGACACTTTCAAACTCTGGTGTTTTCTCCTACTTCTGCAGAAATCTTATGATTAGACAGAGGCAGTCCCACAGTGTTATTCCCCGGTAAAGAAACCCACAAACACACACTGATTTTCTCCGTGGCACCCAGCAAACAGTTGAATAAATAAATGGTCTCCCTCTGATTCCATTTTCTACTTTTATCCATTTTCAGTTTTCTTAGCTTGATCTTTCTACGTCCTTACCTAGTGTCAGAGCCTACTTAAATTTCATTGTTCTTATAACTGAAAGCTTATCTTTGTGAGCCTTTTCTGTAAGGTTCTCTTCCACCTTACGTTCATTAATTAATCTCCTCCTCTGAAGCATTTTTCCCTGGGGAGCCTTCCCCAGCCATATTCTCCAGTGGTCTTGGAGTTACTATGTTGGGAAAGTGGACTTTAGGGTAATTACTGACCGGCAGAAATACAAAGCGTTTTCTCTCACACCGACCATTACTATACAGAAAATCTTATGCAAAATCAAATATATTTTCCTTGAAACCAGACTTTTAGAGTACCAGCAAACCCTGTCTAAACTCTCACACACCAAATACCATGGGCCTCTCTCTACCAAGAAACCTTTCTTTCTCCAACTAAACTTAATTTAGTTAGCAAAATCAAATAATCAAATAACTCCATCTCATGGATATTTTCTGAATTTGTTTACTTCCACTTAACAAAAAAACCCTTAGAATCCAGGGGACTTAAAAATTAAAAAAAAAAAAAAAAAAGAATCCAGGTGACTTATCTGTGTGCCTGAATCCTGTTTCCTTCCCCATCCTCCTCCTCCCAGTTTCTAATATATTCTGTTAGTTGTGAAATGACAACATGAAATGAGTTGAGGTTCCTCATTTGGAACCTAAACCCTATATCCTCTTCCTGGTTTCGAGGTTCCAGGAATTCCTCAGAACACTACAGGATAACCTTCTGGATCCCAAATGAGGAACCTCAGACACGTGGAAGCCTGTGGAAACCTTAGGACCGTAAGCACAGGGACAGGTGATCTCCAAGAGAAGGGGCTTGAAATCGTGGTTGCAGCATCCCCAGGGAGTCACCCACTGAAGGCTGCATTCACTGGCGTTCCCTGCTGGTATCAGCTGCCTTCAGCTTGCCTCTTCCACATCTTTCTCTCATCTGGCTCTGTCGTGGCTTCCTTCCCACCGCATGGCCAAGCAGAATGATTCATGACCACCCTCAGTCATGTCCTCCTTTGACCAGCTCTGTCTTCCCACCCTGACTCCGCAACAGGCTTTACATGGCAATCCCAGCAGTCATCTGAGGGCATCTCCACATGCAGCAAGAACCCCCCCAGTCTTTGCCTTTCTGAATCTCCCTTCCTTGCTGATGACTTTAGATCCAACTCAACGATAAAACTGCATTAATTATACCAATGACACGAGATGGTTGGATGTTATGTCAAGTCGTCCAGTGCCTGGTATGCAGTAGGCGCTCAATCAAGGTAGGAGCTATTATTTTTTGTTACATTTTGGGACCCATGGTCTATACCATGAGATCTCAACAAATGGTAAAGAATATGTTAGAACTTCACTCTTTATCTTTTTAACACAAATAACTTTTTTTCTTTTTTTCTCCTAACATATATTAGTTGGCAGGAAAACACGGCATCACTATCCCTTTAGTGATATTATCAGCCCAAAGTAGAGTAAGCTGAGATAAAGAAAGGGCTCTGGAAGATTCATCGACTGTCCCCTTCCCTATGGAGAATTTTTTCTGACTTGGGAAGCAAATGGAGTCTTAGGACTCTGGCCATAAATGATGCATTAAAACAGGCAAACCAACACACGAAAATGACCATCTGGCATTCTTGCGCACCAGGCACGGGGATACTATGGAAATGCTGCCATGGAGGATTAAGCTGTTGCTTGTCATTCCTAAGATTTGCCCAAAATATTCTGGTTTCGGATCATGCTCACTTAGCGAGTTTTCACCTATCATTCCATTACACTCAGAGCTCACACATACTGAGGAATCGCCCCCTATCACATCACTCCAGGTTCTTTAGAGGTGTTATAAGCAGGGAAGCCTGGGTGGCTCAGTGGTTTAGTGCCACCTTCGGTCCAGGGCCTGATCCTGGAGACCTGGGATGGAGTCCCATGTCGGGCTCCCTGCATGGAGCCTGCTTCTCCCTCTGCCTGTGTCTCTGCCTCTCTCTCTCATGAATTAATAAATAAAATATTAAAAAAAAAAATAAAGGTGTTATAAGCATGTTCCCTGTCTTCCCATACCTTTCTCTCATGGGCATCACATGTAAGTATAAAAAATAATTAAGTAACAGTACAAAATAGTGTTTGAATCAGGGACAAAGGAAAATGGCATGGACATCATGCGATTTTCTGATCTTGCCACTGTACATGTCCTCAGCACCCCCTTCCACTACCACTTTGTGCCCCTGGATGCTGACCCACATTGCCTAGGCTCCCTTTGCCTCGGCAACCCCACTGAACTAAGCCAATAGAGGCACAGGCATAAGACCGAGAGGCTGGGGGTAGAACAAGGTCAGAGTATTTATCCCCTAAATTCTCTCCCTTGTGGGTGATGAAAGGGTGGCCACAGCCTGATCCAGGCTCCTGACAGGGCCTCTTCATTTAACTATTTTCTCTGGGCTCTTGGCAGTACTTCACAATCTCTTGTTGGTTTCCCTAAACCCTGATAATCCCTTTATTAATTTCTCCTCAATTATCCTGTTGAGTGTCCATCTGTTTCCCATTGGGCATCTGACTGGGGTAGCCGCCTCCCCTTCCTCCCACCAAAGATAAAGTCACTCTAGAAACTGGAGTTTGTTGCAAAACAACTTAGCTGATGTGGGGCCCGGGGGAGGGGGAGGGAACACCTTAATTCAGGGATTTCAAGCTCTTAGATCAAATATGTAATGAATGCCTGCTACCTGGAAGCTCTCTGCCAGGTGTTGGGGACATGTGGGAACCAAGAACTTACACACTTTTGGGGAAAGATGACCACACATAAGCCATCAAATGAGATCATTTCAGGCAGCGGAAGTGCTATGAAGTCAAAAGAGCAGGGCACTGGGTGGAGACCAACAGGGATGAGTACATGGAGGCCACGCCAAGATACCAGCACTGACAACTGGATAAAGAAAAGGAGATAGAAAAGGAGGGAGCCTAGTGGAGACCTGAGGGAAGAACATTCTAGGCACAGACAAGGGCAAACATCCTGTAGCAGGAACAAGTACATTTGTTTGTGTGTTTTGTGTGTAACTCCAGGAACAGGAGCCTATAAGCTGGAATCTGGTGAGGGAGGCAGAGGTGTGGCAGCCGAGGCTGGGGAAGTGGCCAGGGGTCCTGTGGCGGAGCAGTGAGGGATGCCACGGGAGAGTGTTAAGCTTTGCAGAGGGATACTTGGGAAGATGAAGAATTAGGAAACATCACACAGGGGTGGTTCGTTTGTGTTTTGGAGGAAGACTCTCCCTTGGTCGGTACAATCTGCTTGTGAGAGGATGGGGGACGGGGTGTGTAGTGAGATTAAGTTGTCCCTTGTCAGAAGAGAGCCCATAACCCCAACAGAATGTGATTGATTAATTGATTGATTGACTGATTGATTTGTAGGCTCCACACCTAACATGGGGCTTGAACTAATGAACCTGAGATCAAGAGTCACACACTCTACTGACTGAGCCAGTTGGGTGCACCCCCACCCCAACCCCGACAAAAAGTACTTCAAAACATAACCCTGAAAGCATTCTGAGCATGTGTGTGGGTGGACAGGGCTGGTGGTGGCATCAGTGACAACAGTCCCTCAAGAGGGTAAAGCACAAGAGGAAGCAATGGCCACTATACCCAAGCCGTCCGCCAGCCTCACTCTCCGTCTCCAGCCCGCAGAGCACTGCCCTCACCACAGCCCACACAGACCTTACTCTTTATCCCCTAGGCCTGCTTCCCTTCCCCTGTGCCCACCTTAGCAAGTGGAGCTCCATCCCCCAAGTCACTGTGCAAGAATCCTGGCTGGTGTCTGACTCCTGCTCCCTCCCTGCCTTCACTCACTCAATCACCAAGGCTTTAAGCCAGTTCCCCTCCTTGCTCCTCTCCTCCCTCCTGGACACCACCATCATCGTCCTCATTGTCATCGTTGTCATCTTGTTCTTTGACTAGTTACAATTTTAAAATTTAGATATAGTTGACATGTAACACTCTACTAGTTTAAGGTATACAGCATAATGATTTGATATTTGCATATATTGCGAAAGAATCACCACAAGAAGTCTGGCTAGCTTCCACCACCACTGCAGAGTCACCTTGACTTTCCAGATCTGGCCCCTTCCTCTCTGTCCCAAAGCCAACCTCTTGGTTCAGATTCCTCACTCAACTCAGACTCCGGCTGTAGCCTTACAGGATTCCACCTCTAATGCCAGTCCTCGTTGCCAAAGTGATCTGCCAAAACTCGGACCAGGTTGTATCACTTAATACCAACTAGTTAGCAAAGCATACCAAGTCCTCCAGGATCAGTTCTCCAGGCTGATGTGCTGGCTTAACTTCA
The DNA here is from genome assembly GCF_018345385.1 of Vulpes lagopus. Taxonomy (NCBI): domain Eukaryota; kingdom Metazoa; phylum Chordata; class Mammalia; order Carnivora; family Canidae; genus Vulpes; species Vulpes lagopus. The sequence goes on along the minus strand of NC_054827.1, from coordinate 132,347,540 downwards.
TCTTTCCATATGGTGACCCAGCTATTCCGTTCAAGCTACTGACATCTCCAGAACACACTGTTCTGGCTGCAGGCTGTTCCCATGTGTCTATCCCAGGCCCTCTACCTGTCTCTTCCCCAACACAATGCTGACTCTCAATACCTGCTCGTTATCAGCCAATCACTTGTCACGTCAGTCTTTTCTGATCATCACCCTTGTGGCATCTCATTCCTGCCCCTGCCCACACAGGACTCTGCCAAATTCCATTGCGACACCTGTGACACTTGTTACCCTGATCAATAAACTCTCTCTCTTGACTATTTAATAAGCTCTTGGAAGGCAGGAGCTTTATCACTCATCTTAGTATTCCTAGCACCTATCAGAGAACTTGGCACATAGTAAGTGCTCAATACATACTCATTAATAAAATCTTAGTAGAGATATGGAGTGTGCCAAGTACAGAACACAAAGTAAGAGAAGAGAAAGTTCAAGATCAAAGGCTGATTGCAGAGTAGGGCAAAGAACAAGAAAGGAGAAAAGAACAAAGTAAGGCCAAGGATAAGCTCAAGGAGAACAAGTAATTTTCACAAGACACTACTTGCGAATGAATGGCAGCTCTGACACAGCCTTCCAGATCCAACAGCAAGATAGTAGGTAGGGTCTTTGAGGACAATGGTGGATACTTCACAAGGAATAATAATAACAACAATAGGGCAACTTCATAATCAACAACAATTAACAACAGAGCACTTCTCATGTGCCAGGCACTTTACATGGGTTATAACTTTTGATCCTCATAACAACCCTATCACATAGGGACCACTATTGTCCCATTTTATTGATGAGGAAAACCAAGGCTTACCACGTTTAAAACACTAGTTTGAGGGCAGCCCCCGTGGCCCAGCGGTTTAGTGCCGCCTTCAGCTGGGGGTGTGATCCTGGGGACCCGGGATCGAGTCCTACATTGGGCTCCCTGCATGGAGCCTGCTTCTCCCTCTGCCTGTGTCTCTGCCCATTTCTCTCTCTGTCATGAATAAATAAATAAAATCTTAAACACACACACACACACACACACACACACACACTAGTTTGAGGTCACACAACTAAACACTGCAGATGGAGAATTCAAGCCCAGGTATGCCTGACTCCAAAACCTGAGCTTTGAACCACAATTACTCTAGTGCTTATAGCATAAAATATTATTTAAATGCTTTGTAAAGCTATCTATAACTAGAGTGATTAAACCATACTGTTGAATGGCTCTCTTAACCAGCTGAGTTGTTTGAAACTTTAGATGAGATTTCCCCCAGGGTAAGTGGAACTAAATATGTGATGTAGTTTTGCAGTCAAAAAGTATCTAAGACCACTTGGGTTTGACAAGCTTAAAAAAACAAACAGAATTATTAAATATATTTTGTGATTTGCTATGGCACAGAATTTGTTGTTCATGTTTTTAACCAAGCTCATTGTGATGTTCTCTCCAGGTAAACAGGTGAGAGAACTTTGTGGACCATGGCACGGAACCTTTTGTTCTAAACACAACAAACCAACAGTGCTGTCTGTATTAATATTATGCAAGACACTTACATGTTTTAAATTTTGTGGTAGCCACATTTAAAAAGTACAAAACCAGGCAATATTAATTTTAATATATTTTTTTAACTCTATGTATCTGAAACATTATTATTTCAACATGCAATCAGTATAAAAAATTATTAAGGGGAGCCTGGCTGGCTCAGTGGGTGGAGCATGCAACTCTTGATCTTGGGGTTGTGAGTTCGAGCCCCAAGTTGGGTTAGAGATTACTTTAAAAATCTTTAAAATATAGGCTTACAATTATTAATCACTAAATGAGATATTTCACATTGATTTTTTTTAAAAAAAGAGTTTATTTGAGAGATATCGAGAGAGGGGGAGAGAGAGAACAAACAGGAGGGAGAGTCAGAGGGAGAGGGAGAAGCAGACTCTCCACTGAGCAGGAAGCTGAATGCGGGGCTTGATCCCAGACCTGAGCTGAAGGCAGATACTTAACCAACTAAGCCACCCAAGAGCCCCTTCATATTTATTTTTAACAAAGTCTTTAAAATCTGGCCATGTATTTTACATGTATAGCACATCTCAATTTGAATGCAAAATTATCATAAGAAATAATCTCTATGACATAAAATTTATAGTTAAAAAAGTGGATTCACACATTCAAGTTGCTCCAAACATACATACAAGCCTCCCAGTAAAGTTGCATTCAACAAAAAAAAATACTCTACACTGGAACACCGGGGTGGCTCAGTCGGCTAAGGCTAAACGACTGACTCTTGGTTTTGGCTCAGGTCATGAGCTCATGGGTTGTGGGGGTCAAGCCCCACATCAGAGCTCACTGCTCAGGATGGGAATCTGCTTGGGATACCTCCCTCTGCCCCTCCTCCCACATGCACATGCTCTCTCTCTCTCAAATAAATAAATATATCTCTAAAAAAAATACACTGTTCCTGCTTTTAAATTTATTTATTTTTTTTTTTTTCTGCTTTTAAATTTAAATTGAAAAATTCAGCTCAGTCACACTGACCACATTTCAGTAGCCACCAGGAACCAGTGGCTATTGTGTTGGACAGTACATCTATATAACTCATGGGGTTTGTTGGGTTTTTTTTGGTTTTTTGTTTTTTTTTTTCCTACCTGCTCAAAAGGGAAAGGTCAGAAAGCTGACAGGAGGGCTAGCTACAAGGTGAAGTGACTATTCCCTACTTATGGGGTGAATATTTTTTCATTTACTACTTCCATTCAAGTCATGCAACATGTGTTTGAAAAATAAGGCAGAAAAATATCTGTGAGGAACATTATTAATTCATTAGTTTGCTTTTCTAACAGGTTGTACTTGGGGTCATCAAATGAATATCTAGTCCATGTGACTGGACTACTTAAAGATTTTATCCCAACAAATCCTTGTTTGCAAAAATCAAGAAAACTAAGAGGATTAGGTGTTTCCATGTTAGCTAAACTAGGAAAACAGAGTTGCTGCTGTTTATTTTAAAACTTTACTGTGCACAGGAAAAAAAAAATTGTATGGAATGAAATTCATGTGCCAAATAAAAAATGAAAAGAGGAAAATAGGATCAAGTTCCTTTGAGCCTAAAGTTCTTATGTATCCTTTTCATTTCAGGGCCCCAGAGCAAGTCTGTAATCACCAAGACCTGCGACTTTTATTGCAGAAGTAAAGAAGCAACTAAATTACCCCATATATATACCTAATTGTTTCATTAGGCTGTAATAAACTGACCTTTAAAGGTCTTGTGTAAAGAAAAAGTGCACACATTACACAACAGCCTATTATTTCCTTGCCTCATACTGGCCGTCTTGGTTAACCGGGGTAATCACATTGGTGGTGCTTCTGGGGCAAAACTCGTCTTAGCATCCGTACTTCCCAACAAAATCAAAGCAAACGCAGGCATCTTCAGAAGACAGAGGTGTCTCAGCACAGGATCAAGCAGGGTTTATTAACAATGCTCCTACTGTTACTAATGAGATTGGGACAGATCATCCATCAACCACCACGCAAAAAACATAGCTCTTTAGGGCAGACACAGAGGCTGTTTTTATTCATTGCTGATGCCCAGCACCAAATATAATAGCTGGCATATAGGAAGCACTCTAGAAATATTCGCTGAATGAATGAATGAATGAATGAATGAATGAATACACTCCAGGGGGTGAAAGTGGAATAAGCATTCTTCGGGAGCCTAGAAGGTGGTAAGCAGGATGGCAAACTTTCTCTCTTCCCATATGACTCATGTCCCTGGCCCCACCCACCCAAACTCCTTCCCTAAAGTACACCTGATGCATCAAATCCACCCAATTCTAAAAGGGTTCACTGAGTGCCCAATACTGGGCTAAATGCCCACAGGACAGAAAAAACAAGAGAAGAAAGGGTACACATCTTAAAGAATTAACATGTTAGGGATATGCCCTAAATGCCTGTCCTCCACCTCCCACTCCTCTGTAGAACATATTAAATGTGGACACAACCATGTTGTAATCTGCCAGCTATGTCCTGTTGAGGTTTGGGGTAAAGAACCTTGATGAGGGGCACCTGGATGGCTTCAGTGGTTGAACGTCTGCCTTTGGCTCAGTCATGATCCCTGGGATGGAGTCCCACATCAGGCTCCCTATAGGGAGCTTGCTTCTCCCTCTGCCTAGGTCTCTGCATCTCTCTGTGTGTCTCTCATGAATAAATAAAATCTTAATAAACAAAACAAAACAAAAGAACCTTGTTGAGTGGTGGCAGTGACGGGCATCTTCCCTAGAGAATGTGATTATTCCTAATGTTACACACTCTGAAACAGAAGAGGCTCCTCCAACCAGAAAAAGAATCCGGAAGATGAGACTTTGACCACCAGGAACAGAAACTGCCATTTGGAGTTTTCTCTTGCGTGGAGATTCAGACTTTGGAGGATGCTCCTGGGGAACCAGACTAACAGCAACCCCTACTTCTTGGAAATGAGAGGGAAGGAGACTGGGAGCAGAGGCCCAACTACCAGCAACAGTGGAAAAGCCTTATCTTATTAATCAGAATATCTAGCTGATATAACTTTCTGCATTCATCCTACCTCCTTCAAGCATCCTACATCCAGTCTAGACTCAAATTTTAAAGTCAGAACAGTGCTCCTGAGAATAGCCAGGTGGAGGTAATACAATAGATGAACCAAGAAGATGGTCCTTAGAAAGAAAAGTCAGAGCTAGGAGGATCCAGCCACTCCTCTTCACTGGTGACACTGCCCATTGTCAGCTTGGAAGATCTGAGTTCCCTTCTCAGGGTGCTTTGTGGGTTTCCTTACAGAAGACCGTGCATACACCCTAGCCACTGAAACATACAGGATGATGGAGGCGATGCTTTCAGAACAGCTGTGCACAGGCAGTGAACAACTATTTTAGGTAAAAGTGTGATCTTAGGCCTATCACAGGACTACTTTGGACATCAGTGTCCTCATTCATAAAATGAGGGGTCTGGACTGAATAGGACCAAAGGGAAATTCCTACTCTGACATGAGCTACCATCCTAAATACAAAAATATGTGATATTACACCAAGTGCTTGAAGAGCTGAGAATGGAGGACTCTACCTACACTGGGGCAGGGATGGGGGTGACACGGAGAGAAGACCAGGGACCCTGACCCCTCACTCTTCCCCATGGTTCCTGTGTTCACTCACCAATAGACATGTATTAAGACCATGTGCCAGGTACTAGATTGGGGCGGGGGGGGGGGAGGGTATGGGGAGAGATACCAAACCTATGAAGACAAAATATGTGGATTCGCCCTTTCCTTCCACTTCTATGAATTCTCCAACTGACTTCACTAAATAAAATACTGGAGGGGCTGGGTGGCACACTTTCCTTAAACCTTCAGAGCCTTGGCTTCTAGGTCTATAGTATGGGCATAATGACCCCCTTCAAAGGTCATTGTGAGGATTCTCTGAGATGCCCAGGGCAGGGAGTTAGGAGGGATGTTCCCCTGATTAGGACTGCTAAGTAAATTAGAGAAGTAAACAGTAGTGCCTGAAACAAATGCTGGTTACTGATTGTTTCACTGTTCTCATTTCAGGGAAGTGAAAACATGGCAATTATGGTTCCAAAGAATTACAGTGACCTGCCCAGGTTCAAGCTAATGAAGCCAGGACCTAAAATTGAGCCCTCTACCAAACAGCACCCTAAGTGCCACTACTGTCTATGTTTTTCCTACTTGTCTGGAACTTGCCAGAATCTGTCTTTGGTCTGGCCAGTTTGTGGGGCCCAGCTGTGTTAGCTGGAAAGGGGTCACCAGCCCTATGGCTGCTCTTCTGAGTTCCCACTTCCTTGAGGTGCGGGAAGCTCTTCCAGACCTAGATCTAAGGACCTGCAACTCAAAGGCCAAGTGATGAGCAGCACAACGATGTCCTGGAGTGGAAGCAAAAATTTGGACCTCAGATAAATAGTCAATCATTTTCCTTTGCTAAATATGGCAACCATAGGCCAAAAGGAAGCTCAAGACTGCCAGCAAGGTGAGTGCTGTAGGCTTTGTAGGGGAACATTCCAGCTTCCCAGAGGCTTGGTCATTTAAAATTCAATGCTTCTCCGCCAAGGTAATTATTTCTGGGGTGGTTTCCCTTTAGGATTTGAAGTGTCACAAGCAATGATTCAATGAGAATAATGACAACACCTGGAAGGTTCTTACATGTGTCAAATGCAAACTGAAATTCTCCATAAGAACAACCAACTAACCAAGAAATGTTAGGGTAGGAGACAAAGGCAGGACACACTCCCTTAAAAACACTAAAGCAGTGAAAACCTAAGCGATTTTGTTCCTGAAATTCACTGACTGGGATGAGGGCCTAGAAGCTTCTTAGGTGTGACAGTAGCCAGACCGTGATCAAAAAGACAAAATAATTTTTGTTCCCACTATGTCTGTTCTCTTGGCTGCTAGGCAGCTGCCTCCCTTGGTCTTGAAATGCAGTGATGAGCTGCTTACAGGTATAAATTACTGTGCTACAATTAAGATTCCAAAGAAAGATCCTGTATGCACTGGCCCAAAGGAGTAGATTGCATCATTAATTTATTTAAAAAAAAAAGAGTGGGCGGGGCAGAACCAGGGCTTCCAGGTGACAAAAAAGCAATAATGAAGCGCTATAATCTCAATCTCAACATCCCTCCTTCCTTTTTCTCTCTCTCATTGGCAATGGAAGAGAGACATTGTCAAACTCCAACAATGTCACACTCCAACAGCAGTTGGGTTGGAATTCTGGCTGACGTGCTTGGTGTTGCGTTCCCTTCCAATCCCTTTTTGGTGTGCCATCAAAAATTCCAACATTTGATTTGTGGTTGCTTAGGTCCAAGGGGAAGGGGGACAAAGGAGCAACAGCCAAAGGGTTTCTTTTTGAGATGATGAAAAGGTTCTAAATTAATTGTGATAAATGACTGTTTAATGTTAAATAACTGTTTTGTCTAAATGTTGTAGAACTAACGGTGGTGATGGTTGCATGTACCTGCGATATACTAAAATCCACTGAAATGCACACTTCAAATGTGTGAATGGTATGGAATATCTCAATAAATGGGTTTTTAAATTTTGGTATTAGGGAAATGAGGAACACCTGGTAAAATAAAGGACATGATCCCAGGTGCTTGCAGGACAGAAAGGCAGTTGGGGGGGGGGCAACCACTTGCATCTCTTTTCAAATGAATTTTGTTTTTTGATAGAGACTGAGCCCATCTTTCACATTCCTCTAACTCCATTATCAGAAGAAGACAGCAACTCAAACGTCCTGACCGTTGGCCTCACTGCGTCAGGGCTATGGCAAACTAGAGAGGACTTTCCCAAGTACAAGCCTGCATCCAACTCCAGCTGGCAGTTGCCAGGTAGATACAGCTCAGGTACTGACAAAGCTTTGTTTTTGTTTTTTTGTAACAAGACAAACATTCAGGGGCTCCTGGCTGGCTCAGTTGGTAGAGCCTGCAACTCCTGATCTCAGGGTTGTGAGTTTGAGCCTCACATTGGGTATAGAGATTACTTAGAAATTTTTTTAAATCTAAAGAAAAAAAGATAAATATTCAAGTGTATGTGTGAGAGAGACTGAGAAAGAGGGAGGGAGAGAGAAGCAGGGGAATCTTTTAAATTTAAATGTGGACAATGGATTCAAGTTTTAAAGATAATTGACAAATAAAACAAACAGGGGTGCCTGGCTGGCTCAGTCAATACAGCATGAGACTCTTGATCTCAGGATTGTGAGTTCAAGCCCCACGCTGGGCATGGCACCTACTCAATTAAAAAAAAAAAAAACATCAAGTTTTAAAGATTGAACAGGACAACAGTGCACGTAAAATCAAATACATCTTGAAGGCCTCATTTTGCCTGAGAACTGCCCATCTGCACCCTTTCATCTAGGGTCACTAAGCAGTCCTAGTAGAGGTCCCTCTTTCCTGGACAAGGGCCCTAATTTCCAGACTGAAGACACACTGCCTCACTTGGTGATTATCATTTAGCTTAGTCATGATTACCTTAAAAAAGCAACAGCCCAAAGGGTAAAAACAACTCAAATGGTCATCAATGTATGCGTGATAAACAAAATGTGGTATAGTCATATAATGAAATATTATTTAGTCTTAAAAGACAATGAAATACTGCTACATGTTATAACATGGATGGACCTCAAATACATCATGCTACCTGAAAAAAGACACAAAAGACCACACATTGTATATTCCATTTATATGATATATTCAGAAAAGGTTAATTAAATCCAGAGAGGCAGAAGGCAGATTAGTGGTTGCCAGGGGCAAAAGGAAGATAGAATGGGGGTGAGTTCTTCAATGGATATGGGGTTTCCTTTGAGGTGATGAAAATGTTTTGGAACTAGATAGAAGTGATGGTTACATAACACCGTGAATGTATGAAATGCCACTGAATTGTACACTTTAAAAGTTAATTTTACGCTACATGAATATCACCTCAATTTAAAAAAGAAAAAAAAAAGGCAATAGCATCTGGGTAAGAAAATCAAAGAGTGGCAGATGTGTGAGGCAACTTCACAATTATCTTGGCAGGTGATGGGTTTTACCTGTGACACCAGAAGGGCTCCCCAGTGGAGGGACATTGGAGGGAGTTCTCTAGGTAGGAGACACATTGCATTGGAAGACATATGGCAGAAAGAGCATACAATGTTCACGGATTGGCAGGAATTTGGTGTGAGGTAAATGTGTATAGAAACTGAATCTCAAAAAATTTATATATATACTTTTTTTTTTTTTTTTTGGATGCTTAGGAGAGATTCACTATGGTAATCCCAGAGAGAATCACTTCTAAAAATATGTTTTACAACTCAGGAAAAGTGTGTATTCATTAACCAAGGGGTGCTACACTTGTTGTTAATAATGTCTCCTCACAAGGCACTTGGGTGGCTCAGTCAGTTAAGTGCTGGCCTTCAGCTCAGGTCATAATCCCAGGGTCCTGGAATCAAGCCCCACCAGTCCCTGCTTCTTCCTCTACCACTCCCCCTGCTTGTGCAAGCACCCTTTCTCTCTCTCTCAAATAAAAAATAGTGTCTCCTCACTTTTACCATTTCCCACTCAGACTTCAAACATAGAATCTTAGACCTTTGCTTTAAAAGTCCAATGTTCGGGATCCCTGGGTGGCGCAGCGGTTTGGCGCCTGCCTTTGGCCCAGGGCGTGATCCTGGAGACCCGGGATCGAATCCCACATCAGGCTCCCGGTGCATGGAGCCTGCTTCTCCCTCCGCCTGTGTCTCTGCCTCTCTCTCTCTCTCTGTGACTATCATAAATAAATAAAAAATTAAAAAAATAAAATAAATAAAAGTCCAATGTTCCCCAATACCACAAAATACTTCATTTCTTCCCTCCCCCCCCCCATCTTTTCTTAGCTCTTCCTTGGACTGAGATTTCAGTAGTAGGGAGTCTGCAAAACTTAGCATCAACATGAAATACAGGGGAGGCATCATTTCACAACCATCAGCTTATTTTCCTCTTACTTACACCAGCTCCATCACACTTTAAAGAAACTATACTATTAGATAATGTAAAGCTAGATTGTGTCCTCCAGGGTGCTTTCCTGAGTTTTTGGTTTACTAACCTCTCTATTCAATTTAACTTCAATGAAAAATATTTGGGACACCCTTTCATTATAATAACATTAAATAATCTTTCTATCCAATGACCCATCTTCATAAATGGAAGCCTAAATAATACCTGAGTACAGGAAAGAGACCCATGGAAGGCCACTTCAGATGTGCCTGAAACCCTGATAAATGTATATCCCTACTGATCCAAGGGAATACTTTAGAAAATCATTTTTCCTCTCCTCCCCTCTTCTGCCCACTTCAAATATGAAAGTTTCCACTCTGGCCTCTTTTCTCAGCCAGAACTGTGGCTGAGCAAGGAACAGAAGAGACAGTATATTCTGCTATAGTCAGAGATATTTCTCCTGATTTGAGAGTGATAATGGAGAGATGAGGGCCATTGCGCAACGCTTCTTAGATTGGTTCTTTTGGAGATGTTTTGTAAAACATGTTCCGGTATCTTTCACATTTTTTGTACCGAGATAGCAAATCTGCATGGAGTGACATTGGACCGAGATAGGAAAAGTCAAGGCCTTGTGGGGCGGCAGTCTTCTAGAGCTGAAGACAGAGCTGAGACTCAAAAGTCATAATTGTACAAGTACACATATTACTGGAAGGGGTGTATCAACTGTCATTGCTACTAAACTCCTCTCCTTGGCATTCAAGGCCTTGCCTTGCCAGACCTTAATACTCCCCTCCATTCTCATCTCTCCATGACCCTTCATATATGGGCAAACTGAACTCTTTTCTGTCCTCTATTTTTCCACCTGATATCTCTGTCTCAGCACCTCATGCTGTCCCAGTGGCCTAGAATGTTTTTGCTCTAAATTCCATTGCTTCAAATCCTTGTCTCTCCCTGCTACCTCCTTCGAGAAGCACTTCAAATTGTCCCAAAAAGGAAATCACCTCTCCTGTCTTTCCCTTCCAGTACCTTTTCTGTACCTCTGATAGCCTTTATGACACTCTAGTTTACCCTGTAGTATTTTCCATTTTGTCATTCCTTTTTTATTTTGCCAACTCACTTAAAAGCACCCTGAGTGAGATTAAAGTATCATTATTCTTTGTATTCCACCTTTATTTCTTTTAAAAATTTATTTATTGATTCATGAGAGACACAGAGAGAGACAGGCAGAGACACAGGCAGAGGGAGAACCAGGCTCCCCTGCAGTGTGCCAGATGTGGGACTCGATCCTGGATTCTAGGATCACACCCTGAGCCAAAGGCAGACACTCAATCATTGAGCCACCCAGGTGTCCCTGTATTCCACCTTTATTGACAGTCACCACGGATGGCCATTTCCTTCTCCTTTGCTAAGAAAACTACAAGGTCTCTTAGCTAACAGACGGACTGCCTGACTTCAAAGCCCAGAAACTCACCACTACACTATCGAGCGTTATTCAGCTATTACTGGAAGAGAAAATTATCAGTTGGGACAATTATCTGCATAATTCTGGCTTGGGAAAGGGGAAGATCATAGTAAAGAAATAAGGAAAAGGTATCACTACTATCGCTTCTCTTTCTGCAAAAAAAATTGAAATAGTCTCATAAACTATATAGTTTGTTTAAAAGAACATTTGTTCAGTCACTCCTTGCTGACTTTCGCCTATCTATCTGCAGCCAGTTGTAGATGTGATCTCTTGGTATGTGGTAAGCCAACATTCTAAGAGACAGAAGACAAGGAAAGTGCAAGGGAACGCAATGTGCCAAATCGGAGACGCAGGCAAAGCATATTGCTAAGCTAAGAACTTTCAGGAGAGGGGAGGTGACTATCCTTGGAACTGTTCTTTCTGTCACAGGAGAAATGGAATTTGCTGGTTTTATAGACACAAGGGTGGGAAAAGTGAGAGCAAAGGGGAAACCTTAAAGCAGAGGAATAAGACATTCAGGGATGGGGGCTGAGAGGGGAAAGGTCAATCATTGCTGGTCTCCTGAGACCAGAAAAAAGGAAAAAAATATCTAGGTTATTTAAAAAAAAAAAAAAAAAAGGCCTTTTGTCCATATGAGCCTGCTCCTTCCTGGCCAAAGCATGTATACCTACATACCAATCTTGCCCCAGCCAGATTATTTACTCTGTGTTTGTGTGTGTGAATATGGCAGACAAGGGGTCAACAAACATTTTTTTCTTTGTTTGTTTTTATAAAAGGCCAAATAGTAAATATTTTAGGCATGGTAGGCCATATAGTTTCAGTTCCAGCTACTCAAATCTGCCACTTTGTACAAAGGCAACCATGGATATTACATCTTTACACTGAATGCCAATAAAATTCTATGTATGGACACCAAAACTTGAATTTCACATAATTTTCAAGTGTCACAAAAGACTATTCTTTTGATTTTTTTCTCTAACCATTAAGAACGTTAAAGCCTACGTATTATTTATGTGTATATGTCATATATAGTAAAGATAAGAAGTTGTGTCGGGAAATGGTAATCCTGCATTTAGAGTAGAGGTCACTACTGGGAAGAGAGGAAGAGGGTTGGGATGAAGTCCACAAGGAGCTTCAGGTATCTCTCTAATGTGGTCTTTTGTTTTGTTTTGTTTTTTTGTTTTTGTTTTTGTTTTTAATGTGGTCTTTCTTATGTTGGACTGTGGACACAGGAGTGTTTGGCATACCACTCCTTGTAATTTTCAGTAGGTCTGAAATACTTTAATAAAACAAAGACTCATCAAGCATGTGTGCTCAAGTTCATTTCTATTTTTGCAGTAAGGATTACATCAGTAAAAAATAAATAGCATTTGTGCAGGAAAAACCTATTATTTCAGCTTTTGAATCCTCATATAAGATTTTCATTAGGTTCTCAACAAATAAAAAAACAAGGTACCTGGCAACAATGAATTCACACCTCTTATCCAAAGTATCTTGGTTTTACTTCTGCAAAAAGCATTTTGTTTTCTCTAACAGCACCTTTTGATCAATTTAGCATACCAGCTGCTAGCATAACTCTACAAAATGGCATATTCTTAAGGCAAAGAATTATGCTAGGTCCCCAACAGTTGCTTTCTGAAAATTCTTTAGTGTATTATTGCATAGCAGAGTAGTGTGACAAGGATCAAAAGATTAGAAACAATTTCAATTAAGTCCTTCTGTCAATATAGGTAGAGGAATAACCATTTAATTTTGCCTCAATTTCCTTTTTTTTTTTTTTTGCCTCAATTTCCAATGAAAAATAAAGTATGCATTTCATTGACCAAAATTACAGAACTTTAAAATGCTGTTTTAAAGACTCAAAAGGTCACAAATTCTCTGCAGGAATGAAAAACAGAAAATGATATAATGGGATAAGAGTACAAATTAAGCTACTTATAAAAACCCTTTTGATTTAGGGTCTCTACATTCTTCTTCTACCCCATCTCCAGCATCCTTCTGCCCTCTACTCACATGTGTTTAAACTGCAAATGAATTATATCAGAAAGTCCTTTGTCCAACAGCCTGAAGGAGGATCTGTCCTTATTGAACTGTAATATTAATGGGCTTACCATCTTTAAGTTCACAAACAATTAGTACTGAAAAAGACCATGCTCTATAACTAAAATAATTAGTTAGAAAAGAAGCCCTTTAAAGTTCAAATGCCCCAAAATAGAGAAAATAGTAACTTCAGAAGGGGGACTTTCACATCTGAATAACTAGTATCACCTCCAACCCAGGGAAATGGGGATTAAGTTGGACTAATCTTCAGTGTGGCAAATGATAAATGGCTGCAAAACTTTTGACACACTCCTCCCACTGAGAGGTGGGGTTTTCGTCCCTCCACGCGAACTTGGGTGGGCTCTGTGCCTGCTCTGACCTGAAAGCGACAACCTTTCCAGCTTCCAAGGTCACACCTGAAGAGACTGGCAGATTGATGTCCTCTCTTGAACACTCACCCTGTGAGTTCTTAGCTGACATGTAAGAAGTCCAACTGCTTCGTAGGAGAGACCTAATAGAAAAGTTTGAGACTGTCCCTGCCAAGGTACCAGGCATGAATGAAGCCATCCTGGATTCTAGGACCACACTAGACACAAGTTGAATACTACCAACAGATCCCTGTTGATGCATATATATCAAAATAATCTTCCAGCTAAGCCTTACTTAAATCATGCCAAATCATGAGAGAGGATAGGTACTCATTGGTGGTTATTGGACTTACTAAGATACAAGGTAGTTTGTTGTACACCAATCAATCATTGGAGCCATTGCAACATTCTGGAACTAATGTAACCGCACACTTTTAATTTCTGGACATATGGCTTTCACTGGGAAGGGGGGATCTTCAGTGGTATTACTCTTGAGAGTAAAACTAGGTCCCACTGATGAAAATTAAGAGAAAGAGGATTCCACATAAATATATGAAAGACTTTTCCAGTATGGTTTTCCATTCCCAGCATGGTGTGTCTCATGGAAATGATGATCTAATGATCACTGAATGAATTCAAGGCCAAGATAGAAGCAGTGAAGTAACACAGCAACAAAACCCTTCAAGTTTAGAATCAAGAGGACCGTCTAGATCTCGTTTGCTCTAATTACCTGTATGTTTTACAGCAAATCTATTTGCTTACTTGTCAAACAAGGATATTAACAGCAACCTCAGAGAACTGTAATCAGTGCCTGGCCCATGGGAAGCTCTGGGTGTGCATACTTATTAGATCACAATTATCACTAACGCTGCAGAAGTGTTACTGCATTGGATGGAATGTTGAGCCAGAAAGCCCCTGTGGTCCTATCCAAGCGAAAACATGCTAGATGATTCCACGGCCACTCATGGAAAGTTTGTGTTTGCTGAAAGCTCAATGAAAGCAGCCCAAAACACTTTCAATTATAACTCAATCAAGTCCATGGCATTTTCTTTCTGTTAACTTGAGGTCATTTAATTTGTATTTCAGACCCCTAATTATTGAAGCAGAAAAACAGCAAAAGAACAATGGATTTAACTCACATGTCAAAAAAGCTTTGTTTGTTTGTTGGCTTGACATAATTAATTACAAAGCTTCCATTGTGGATGTATCATATAGATCATTCACCACTTTTCCCTCCATTAATGTCAACCCCCTTCCGCTCCTCTCTGTTCCTGGAGACTCAAAGTCCAAGTCCAACTGCCAATCCCATGTGGCCCAGAGTCACGGACAATACTTAGATGAAATAGTTTCAGTTCAGTCACTTAACCAACTCTGTGAGGACAAATTAAGAAATCTCTCTGGGCCTCAATTTCTCCATCTGGAGAATGGGGATAATAATGAATCATCATAAAGAAGTTCTAAAGATTAAATGGAATAATGACCCTATGATTCAAATGTTGCAAAACAAAATGCAATTATGAGTAGTTATTATTTTCATAGCCAAAACACAGCAGTAATAAATCCCAAGACAACTGAGACAAATGAAAACTGAGAGAAACAGCTCAGGATCTTAGGTCTGTCACTAGTTTCTCTGCTTATTTTTCATAACTGCTGTTTATTTCTTTTTGGAAGAAGGCTTTTTAACTTAAATCTTTTTGCTAATTACTTTTCTTTCCATTTCTTAAAATACAGACTTTTCATTGAAGTACAACACATATGAAGGAAATGTATAGGTTAAGAGACTACTTCTTAACTGAATTTTCACAAACTGAACATATATGTGTCACCAACACACCAAAAGTCCCCCCTCGGGTTCTCTCTAGCCACCATCCACCCAAGGCTGATCTGCTATCCTAATTTCCAACACCATAGATTTGTTTGTTTTTGAGCTTTATGCAAAAGGGGATCTTACATTTTTCAAGGTCTGACTTCTTTTGCCATTGTGTTTATGAGTTTTAAGCCTTTTTTTTTTTACATGCAATAATGCTGTTCATCCTCATTATATATGGTATCCCATTGAATGAAGAGACCATGTTTTTTTAACTCATTCTACTATTGATGGATATCTGGGTTGCATCCAGTTTGGAAATATTTTTAATGATGCGAAGGACATTGTTAAACGTATCTTTTGGTGAACATACATACAGGTTTCTATTGGGAATATACCTGCGAGTAGAATCACTGGTCCATAACGTAGGTATATTTTCAGATTTAATGGATCCCCTTTTTGGCACCAGGCATTTTAATCAGTGCTTATTTTATATTTCTCTCCCTGCTTCCAGGACCTCACTCCTTCATTTGACTTATGCACACAGCCAACCCTACTTAGCTTTGTTTAAAACAAAACAAAACAAAAGTATGGACCATGTTGGTTGTTTCAAAACCTTCTATGATTTAGGAATGCTGTAGTTTTAATACTATCACATTCAAGGTCTCTACTCTTTGGCCTTAACCAATCATTTATTCATTCAAAAAATAATGTCCCAATCTCGAGGCACCTTACAATCTGATAGGGACACACTAAATAAGTGACAGCAATACATGACAAGACATCTCAAAGCCAAATTCTGGAGGAATCCAGAGAATCTGAAAATATTTAAAGAGGAAAAATTATCTGAGCTAGTCCTAAGAAGGAAGGAAGGAAAGAAGGAAGGAAGGAAGGAAGGAAACAGAGAAAATGAGGACAAAGGAACAACATATATATTTTTAAGATTCATTTATTTATTTGAGAGAGAGAGCATTTGTGTGGGGTGGGGGGGGGTGGGCAGAGGAAGAGGGAGAGGGAAAGAATCTCAAGCAGGCTCCCCACTGAGTATGGAGGATGATGCAGGGATCAGAGACCCATCTCACGACCCTGAGAGCATGACCTGAGCCAAAATTAAGAGTCATTTAACCAACTGAGCCACCCAAGTGCCCCAACATATTATAATGAAAAGGTATGATGAGTCCAGGCAGGAGGCAAGCATGTTTGACATGACAGCCACATGGGGTATCACTACTAGATATAGAGCTAGAGTGCAGACTGAAATGGAGTCTTGAAGGTCCAGTACAGTGTTTGAACCTTATCCTGCAAGCCCCGATATTTCAATAAATATGACACACCTGCCAGTGTATAAGTTGCTTTAGGTGCTAATGAGTACAGACATTTCTTTCTTTTTTTTTTTTTTTTTTTAAAGATTTTATTCATTCATTCATGAGAGACACAGAGAGAGAGGCAGAGACACAGGCAGAAGGAAAAGCAGGCTCCATGAATGGAGCCTGATGCGGGACTCAATCCCAGCGCTCAGGATCAAGCCCTGGGCGAAGGAGAAGCCAAATGCCAGCCACCAGGATCCCCAGGCTTTCATTTTTTTTATTTATTTTTAATTTTATTTATTTATGATAGGCACACAGTGAGAGAGAGAGAAGCAGAGACATAGGCAGAGGGAGAAGCAGGCTCCATGCACGGAGCCTGACGTGGGATTCGATCCAGGTCTCCAGGATCGTGCCCCGGGCAAAGGCAGGCGCCAAACGCTGCGCCACCCAGGGATCCCCCAGGCATTTCATTTTAATGGCCTGGTTTACTTAAATACCTATTAGAAAAGTACTGGGTTTTCTTTTAAGGTAGTGAAGTAAAGTTCCACTTTAAATAAATGTATTTAGGAGTGCCTGAGTGGCTCAGTCCATTAAGCATCTGCCTTTGGCTCAGGTAATAATCCAGGAGTCCTAGGATAAAGCCCCATGTCAGGCTCCCTGCTCCCTGCTTGGTAGGGAACCTGCTTCTCCCTTTCCCTCTTCCCACCTCCCCCCACCCACCACCTCCACTTGTGCTCTCTGGGTCTGTCTCTCAAATAAATAAAATCTTTTAAAAAATAATAAATAAATGTATTTAAGCAAAACAAAATGGAGCTGAGTTTTAAAAAATATTAAATGATGATATAAGTGAAATATGGGTATGGGAAAAATGGGAAAGGTAGTAGGAAATGGTTGGTATTAGGAAACTAATATAGAAAGAAGGAGGAGGAGAGGTGCTTGGGTGGTTCAACTGGTTAAGCATCTGACTTGGTTTTGACTCAAGTCATGATCTAGGATCCTAAGACTGAGCGCCACATGGGAGCTCTTCACTCAGCACAGTCCACTTGGCTCTCTCTGTCCTCTGTCGTCCCCACCCTGACCTTCCACCTCAGGTTAATTAATTAATTAAATAATTTTTTAAAAAGAAAGAAAGATGAGATGAGAGAACAGGGAACAGTTTTGACATTGGAGAATGACACATAGATGACTCACAAGGATGAGTGCTGAGTGGAGGACACCCCACCTCTGGCCTCATCTAACATTCTCTCCTGCACCCGCTTTGCCCTTTAACCCCACCTAGACAGTTCTACAGACTGGGCTTGCCTTGCCCCATGACCTCACCTTCGTAGCAGAGCTGGATGGTGATTGAGCAATGCATTCTGGAGCCAGCCTGCCTGGATCTGGACCTCCACTTCCTGGCTAGCAATCTGGGTTAATCCCGATACATTCTTTGTTCCTCATATGCCACCTCACTAGGTTGTAACAAAAATTTAGGGGCAGCCCCAGTGGCTCAGCAGTTTAGCGCCTGCCTTTGGCCCAGGGCGTGATCCTGGAGACCGAGGATCCAGTCCCACATCGGGCTCCCTGCACGGAGCCTTCTTCTCCCTCTGCCTGTGTCTCTCATGAATAAATAAACAAAATATTTTTTTTAAAAGAATTCAAAAAGTTACTATTTATAAAGGGCCTACAATGTGCCTGGCATTCAACAGGTACTATGCTATGTACATGTGTTCATTAAAACGAAGAGCCTTATCCACCTTAAAATCCACCATCCCTTCTATGCCCTGCCAAAAACCTTCTATTTATTCAAACTCCAGCTGAAACCAAATGCCCATCAACTGATGAACAAATGTGGTATATCCATAGAACGAATTATTTTCGCCCATAAACAGGAATGCAGAGCAGATACGTGCTAACAACACGATGAACCTTGAAAACATATATGCTAAGTGAAACAAGCCAGATATA
Organism: Vulpes lagopus; assembly: GCF_018345385.1. Classification (NCBI taxonomy): domain Eukaryota; kingdom Metazoa; phylum Chordata; class Mammalia; order Carnivora; family Canidae; genus Vulpes; species Vulpes lagopus. The sequence continues at coordinate 132,329,128 of NC_054827.1, read as the reverse complement.
AAGGCCACATATTGTATGATTTTGTTTATAAGAAATGTCCAGAATAGGTAAATCCACAGAGATAGAAAGTGGGTTAGCAGTTGCCAGCGGGTAGGGGAGAGGGAAATGGAGAGTGGCTGCTTAACAGACATGGGGTTTCTTTTTCAGGTAATGAAAATGTTCTGGAATTAGATAGTGGTAATGGTTGCACAACTTTGTGAATAGACCAAAAACCACTGAATTTTACACTTCAAAATGGAGCGATTCATGGTATGTGAATTATCTCCAAGAAACAAACAAACAAAATCCAGCTGAAAGCCCATCTCTCCTCTGACTGCCCCTTCCTCTGGGTGCTCTGTGCAGATCCCACGCCTCGTGATCCAGCAGGTCAGCTCTCCCCGCTGGAGTAGCTTGAAGGAAGAGGGTCCTGTTGATCTACAGCGCCCCAGAAGTTAGCAGCATGACCAGTCCCTCTGAGCTGCTGCAGTAAATGCTTGTATCATAAGCAGAACGTTACCACTTGAGGGAAGAGCAGGTGTAGGGAGTAATTTATTTCCTCCCATGTGCAGGCTCTGAAGTTCCAACCCAGTAGCAAAAGATCTCATGCCCCTACACAGAGGCCCAACCCTGTTCTGTATTAAGATTGTGTACAAAACAGCCTAAAAAGCCCTTTCTTTCGCCACTGAGATTGAAACAAGCTTAGACTTGGATTTCTTTCTCTCTCCTGTCAACTAGGCTTGTTTGTGCCGAGCAAACATGCAAATCCTGAATTTGGAGATTGTTGGAGCAGTAACAATGTCTGCTCTGACAATCACTGACCTGCCAAAGCCATTGCTAGCAAAACAGGTACAATCCAAGACCCTGGCTTGGAAGCCACACTCTGGGTGTGCACATGTTAGGAAGTAAGTACGCGTAGCAGAAATCCCACGGGCATGGCACCGCTGAATGAAGGCGAGAGTCTTATATGTACATTCCTTAGAGTCAGCCTGCTAATCCCGCCGTCATCTCTGATTTGGAAAAGCAAGATGACACAAAACATGTGAGCTGTCTGCGACGTTTGATACATTTCCATCCTTTTCTTTTTATACATCCACTTTGTTTGGGGAGGCAGGTGTGAAAGAGAAAGCAACGAAAAACCTCAATTTACAACGCCTGGATTAAACTGTGGGTTCCATGTGAACTCAGCAATTTCTTCGAGGAGCCTCAGTGCCCACCTCCGTAAAAGGGAGACTTTGAACATCACAGGGATGGTGTGAGGATCACGTAAAGGGAGGGACCGTCATTTACAGAATTGCAGGGTGGTGTAGACAACTTTGTGAAAAAAGACAAACACATTATAAAAGAGCTTAAAGAAAAAGTACACAAAATTTAAGAAGAATTCAGATTTTTCGTTTTTTAGTTTAGTTTTGTTTTTTATTTTTTTTTTATTTTTTATTTTTTTCTAAAGATTTTGCTCATTTATTCATAGAGATGCAGAGAGAGAGAGAGAGGCAGAGACACAGGCAGAGGGAGAAGCAGGCTCTACGCAGAGAGCCCGACGTAGGACTCGATCCAGGGTCTCCAGATCACGCCCTGGGCTGCAGGCGGCGCTAAACCGCTGCGCCACCGGGGCTGCCCTAGTTTTGTTTTTTAAATGTCTATAGCATAAAGTACATGCTTTGCCTATGAGACAAAGTCCTTGTGATTAAGTTTCTTCCCACTCTTTCATCTCATCTCTCTGGACTGCCCCTCAAAGGGCAGCTACCTACAAGACTCATTCAAGAATCACCTCTAGGGGCGCACCTGGGTGGCTCAGTTAGTTAAGCGCCAGGATCGGGGATCCTGGGATCAAGCCCCACATCAGGTCCCCTGCTCAGCAGGGAGTCTGCCTCTCTCTCTCTCAATCCATCTGCTTCTCTCCCAGCTCATGCTCTCTCTCTCTCTCTCTCTCTCTCAAAAAAAAAAAAAAAAAAAAAAAAGAATCACCTCTAATTCTGGAGCCACATTGCCAGGTTTCTAACTCTAGCTCTGTCAGTGGCTCTGTCAGTATTTACTAAGCTACCTAACTTGAGACAAGTTACTTAGCCTCTGTGCACTTCAGTGTTCTGGTCTGTGAAATGGGGATAATAATTGTATCAATGGGGTTTTTTTGCAGATTAAATGAGTTAATCTCTGTAAAGTGCTTTGGAATAGGACCAGCACTTAAGACATGCTATGTAAATGTGAAATACATTAAAGGTCTTATTTTTATGAGGACCTCCCTAAACATCTCCCTCTTCCCCTGCTATGCCTCTTCAGATTAAACTGATGCTATGGATTCCAGTAGTATCTAGAATATTTCATTCGTAATGTGTCTGTCTATACCAGACCATAAGCTCTTTGAAAACAGATCTTTTCTTATTTCTAGAAGATAAATGTAGGCACAAAATAGTTTTCAGCAAATCAATGGATGAATAAATACCCCTAGAAATATTCTATAGCTACTCTAGAATATTCTAGAAAAAAAACCCCAAAGTACTATTTTTGTTGGCTTCTATGTCTTACCTTATCTGTGGGCTCCTTAAGAACCCAGAGTATTTCTTACCCATTTTGCACCTCCAATGCCTGGTCTAGAACCTACACACACTCAGTGAATAAATGGCTCAAGCTATTACAACCAAAAAGGCCAACAAAACACATTGCATTTTCAAGAATAGTTTTGCGAGCAAACTTAAAAGCATTACTCAAGACTTGGGGAAAACCACAGAGCATCTTACATTAATTTGTTCAGCATAAAGATATTAGGAATTCTGTATGTACATATATATACCTGAATATATACAATATACATATATAATATGTATATATGCATATATAATATACATAATATGTATATATAAAATATCATGAGGAACAACTAAAATAATCAAGCATTGGGTGTTAGCTTTCCATACAAGACATATGCCTCTTCAAAACACAAAGGTGAAGACTGAGATAAAATGGAACTCAAGAGGGGGCGCCTAGCTGCCACAGTCAGTAGAACATTTGACTCTTGAGCTAAGGGCCATAAGTTCAAACCCCACATGGAGCATGGAGCCTACCTACCTACAAAACACACACACACACACAAAAACAAAACAAAACTCAAATGTCAAAAGCATGAAGGAACAAGAGGGCCAGGGTACAGTTAAATCAGCTGCATCTAGAAGCCTCAAAGTTAGCTTTTAGAGGGTAGTAAATTGTAGAACCAACTGTTCCTAAAGATAGAAGGCAGGGAAATGAACAGAAGTTCTCCAGAATGCAAATGAATTTACTTATCGTGGACCAATAATGTGTGGGTGTATAGAGATAATGGTATCTAGGGTCTTGTATCTAACTGACATTCAAAGAGCTGTAACTAAAAATTCCAGGAATTACCCTAAATGACCTGACCTGGCATAACACGAAGGGTGTTCCCTAATTGTAATTAATTTCTTATGGTAACTCGGTGAAGCCTCCCTCAGCTAGGAACAACTGCAAACCTAAACATTTTCCCTAGATCTACAGGACGTTTATCTTTCTTCTCTAGATCTACAGGACGTTATATATCTATAAAAATGTTTCTTCAAAGGAAAATCTCAGCCTAGTACATGGAATTCATTTCTAGCCATCTTTTAATGTTTGTTGTCTTTCCAAGGCTGTTGACAGTGTGCCTATATACCAGCATGTATTTGTTTAATAGAGATCTTCTCTCTCCGTGGAGTTTAAAGCATTGTATAAGGATTTTCCATTTTAAATGAATTTAAGATCCAGACTTGATAAAACACAGGACATCTTCATTCTATTTAACCTAAAGCTTTCAACTGAAGGCATCTTTTAGGTCTGAAAAGATTCTAACAAACTTTCTCAAAGCCCAGCTCTGTTAGGAATTGCCAAGACAAGGAAAGAAAGAAAGAAAGAAAGAAAGAAAGAAAGAAAGAAAGAAAGAAAGAAAGAAAGAAAGAAAGAAAGAAAAAAGAAAGCCTACCAAAATTATGTATTTTCATGATTTTCATGACATGAGTAGGACCTAAGGAAAAATTCTCAGAGCCTGAGAGTGCACATTAAGCACTGAACCCATGGCAAGGAGAAAAATAAACCATTAACTGCGGATTTTTTTTTTTTCCAAACTGTTAATTGGGGTCCTGGCAAACACCTGCATCCTAGGAACAGAATTCAGTTCAACTTTGTCCTAACCTTCTCCTCCAAATCCCTTCTCTGGCCTTTAATCTTCAGAAAGGAGATGGGTGTTAAAAACTAAAGGAAGAAACAGGGGAACCTGGATGGCTCAGTTGGTTAAGCGACCAACTCCTGATTTCCACTCAGATCATCTCAGTGAGCTCGAGCCCCACAGGGCATGAAGTCTGCTTAAGATTCTCTCCTCCCTCTGCCCCTCCTCACGGGTGCGCTCTCTCTCTCTCTCTCTCTCCCTCTCTCTCTCTCTCAAAAAAACAAAACAAACAAAACAAACAAAAAAAAAACTAAAGGAAGAAACACTATCTGTTCAAGGTGTATGGGGCTGTAGCAGTCGCAAGCAAAGGCTGGTCTAGGACAGTGTTTTCCAACCTTAGCACTATTGACATTGGGGGACAAGTATTTCTTTGTTGTGAGGGGCTGTCCCATGCATTGCAGGTTGTTTAACAGCATAGATGCCAGTACTACCCCACCCCCCAACAATGGTGGCAACCCATGTCTCCAGACATTGCCATGAGTACCCTGGAGGACAGTCTTCCCCAGCCGAGAAGCACTGGTCTAGAACCACCCTATATGTCACCAATATTCTCTATCCCGAATGGGATCCAGGAATCAAGTCTGTAAAACCTTTGCAAGATGTGGACAAGCCATGTAACCTAGCAGTTTTCCTCCTAGGATTCAATGCCATAGTGATCACCCTTCTAACTCAACTCCCTTCTGCCACTTGCTCCTACCACCTCCATCTTCCCTTTTGAGATTCCTTCCCCTTTACAGGTTTGAACCATGGAAGTAAAAGGACTTAGAAAAATTGGGGGTTGTGTAAAACATGTCTCATCTCAAATCTTTTTTTTTTTTTTTTTAAGATTTTATTTATTTGTGAGAGACACAGGCAGAGAGAGAGAAGCAGGCTCCATGCAGGGAGCCTGACGTGGGACTCGATCCCAGAACTCCAGGGTCACATCCTGAGCCAAAGGCAGATGCTCAACCACTGAGCCACCCAGGTATCCCTCTTCCCTCCTTGCTACTCAATTTTAAAGGCAGGGAAATCGAAAGCCAGTAAGGTGAAGTGCCATGTCCAAGGTCACGTATCTGCTAAACCAGCAGCAGATGTTGGTAAGAAGCCTGGGTCCTGGTGCAGGATTTTCCCAAATTTGACCTTATGTAGGCAGCTTTGCAACTGTCTGAATCCTGACCACTCTTTACTCTGGGCAGGTTGCTTGACCTAGCAGCACCTCATTTCCACACCTGCCAAATAAGGATCATAGTAGAACCTATTTCTTAAGGGTACTTCTGTTGGTTGAAGAAGCTCATGCCCAGCATACAGTAGGTGCTCATTCAATGTCAGCCATCATTATTAGCCACTGTTATTTTTTTGCTTTCAACTTTCAACTCCAAATATTTTCTTATAGATAGCTGTTCAGCAGTTACCCAGGGCAAGCCTCACTTCTTTCTTTCTCTGATTATCAAGGGTCCACAACATAGCAGCTCCTCACCAGTCTTTCATATTAAACACAGAATTTAAAGAAATGTGAAACCTTCAGACACTACATATCCTTTTGGAAAGTGACCCGTCTTGTGCATAAACCCAAATCACACCACTTGGCCCAATTAAGCAATAATAAATCTGATCATGCCTCATGGGCTCCAGGGTGTTGACACACCAGAATGCAAGGCTGCAGCCGTTGATGGTTTCTATAGGCATGATTACAAAACATTATCCACTGTAACTTCTTCTCCCACTTCCACTCACCCACCACTAATAATTGATGACTTTTTAAATCATTACATTTCTGGGCTGAAGTTTTCCAGTGCTTTTTAATAGTATTTTATTCCTACAGATTTAAAAATATATGGTTTTTTTTTCTTTTTTTTTTTCTTTTCTTTTTTTTTTTTTTAGGAAAACCACTGATGGGGAGAAGGGCTGGCGGTGGTGGTACTAAAACATAAAACAGATAATGCTTCCCATTCCCCTAAGCTCCCAAAGCCATATACCTCATTTGCAATCACACCCCAAGGACTTGCTCTACAAGTCCAAAAAATGGGTTTGCTAGAGATACAAATCAGCCTTGCACAATGTAGTTGAAAGTGTGTCTACATTGGCCTCCAGTTCCCACTTACATAACATGCAGAAGTGCAGAGGACTCTTTGTAACATTAGGTAAGGAAGAGACAAGAAATACATTTGTGCATTCCAAATGGATCCATTTTTAAGCATCAACATGTACAGCCCGAATTTGCATGCCTGTAAGTGGTTATAACTCACAAAGAAATCCAGTTTCATCCCATATTTTTCTTTTGTAATATGGGATAAATCTTTGTTCATGAATGATTTATACTTAGTTTCCAATATTAAATGTTCTTCAATACTGATTGGAACATAATGTGAATCAAACATGTTTTTTATATTAAATATACATTTAATTATCTTGGCACATATATCAATATATAAGATATTAACTATATAATACAAATGTCAAGCATTTAATATTGAAATATTAAATACATATAGGATTAATTTGAATTAGAAAAGATTTTCAGTGGCTAAAATCATACTTTAGATTTTTTTTTTTAATTTATTTATTGGGGATCCCTGGGTGGCTCATTGGTTTAATGCCTGCCTTCAGCCTGGGGCGTGATCCTGGAGACCTGGGATCGAGTCCCTTGTCAGGCTCCTGCATGGAGCCTGCTTCTTCCTCTGCCTGTGTCTCTGCCTGTCTCTCTCATAATTTATTCATGAGAGAGACAGAGAGGCAGAGACACAGGCAGAGGAAGAACTAGGCTCCTTGCAGAAAGCCCAGTGTGGAACTTGATCCCAGATCCCAGGATAACACCCTGAGCTGAAGGTAGACACTCAACCACTAAGCCACCCAGGCAGCCCCTACTTAAGACTTTTTTAAATTTTTTTACTATTTTATTTTTAAGTAATCTCTACACCCAACACAGGGCTCAACCTCACAACCCCAAGATCAAGAATTGCCTGCTCTACCCCTGAGCCAGCCAGGAGCCCCAAGATTTTTTAATGTTAACCCACCACCCCCACCATCAGTTTTCCATACAGTAGATACTCAGTGTTAGAATATTCTTTTGTCATTTGGGATATATAAATAAAGGTCACACACTTAACCTGTATTTGTAAATCTGGCCATAGTGAGAAAGAGAGAAATATTAAAATACAAAATAGTTGCCTAGAAGAAGTGCCTCCTGTTTTGCTAATGGCACTGGATACAAAGGGAAACTGAACATCTCCCTGCGAAGTTTAACAGGCAACTCAGTAAACATGCCCAAACTAGAGCTCTTGATTCCCTTTGCCCCCCTCAAATCTGCTCTCCTTCAGTCTCCCCACTGCACCCAGTAACTTAAGCTAGAATCCCATTCCTTCCCTCACTCCTATGTCCAGGCCATCACCAAATCTTGCTATTTCCACCAGTTGGTGAAACTCCTGCCACTGCTGAACAGACACTATAGAAAAAGGCAGGAGGAGGCACAGAAGAATCGTATGCTTCTCTCCATGTTCACTGCCAGCCTTTCTTGCCACATCTGCTAGGACAACCTCCCTCCAATCCAGGCTTCACCCAGCAGTCACTTATCTTTTAACTAGCAAACCACCTCTCATGGCTTTCCACTGGGCTCAGGAGAAACAAAATGCAGACTCTTTCCCATGGTCTTGACAAGCCTAAATACTCTAGGTCTCAGTAACCCCCAAACCCTACCTCATCCCCCTCTGCCCTTCACTCCAGCACTGCAGCATATCAGCCTTCTTTATGACCCCCAACATGCCAAGCTTTCCCAGGCTTAGGATCTTCATAAATGCTACTCTATCCAGTGAGGATCTTCCCATCCATCAGACGCCTTCAGCATCCAGCTTCCTGGAGGAGACTTCTTAGACCACCCAGGTAGGAGAGTCCCACTACTATCATCGATTTAGTACTTAGTTCCTTCAGAGTACTGAATCCCAGCTACACCCCTAAGAAAGCCCCTTGAGGGCAAAGAACTTTTATCCTCCCCTGCATACCTGGTACCTAGTATCTGGCACATAGCAGCTACTCGACAAATAACAGCTGAGTCTCTATCTACATAAGAAAAATAGGTCTTTCACTGTCTAGTTTATTAAATCATTTTAGTTCATATTTACCTTTTGTTTTCAAGTGTACCTATTTACTAGGTCTGTATTTTGATAAATTTTTCTAACTTATAAATAATGACACCAGCTCTGTCTACATAGTACATTGTTAAAGATAAGTCTAATTTAACATTTGTGTGTTATTCTCTCTTTTTTTTTTTTTTTTTTAATTCATGATAGACACAGAGAGAGAGGCATAGGCAGAGGGAGGGAGCCTGATGTGGGACTTGATCCCAGGATCATGACTGAGCCAAAGGCAGAGACCCTCAACCACTGAGCCACCAGGTGCCCCTGTGCTGTTCATTTTTAATGTCCCATTCAGTACATATAGTAAGAAGATGATTTGCAGGAAGTACTAGAATTATTAGCTGTTTATTACATATATTTAGTTTTTTTAATTTCCCAACAAATTTTCCAGGGACTCTTAATTGCAATGATAGCTTCCAAACCAACTTGGAGGTGAAAAAAAATCCAAATAATTCTCACTGGGCCACAAGCCATGATCAACAAAGGTCCAAAGTAAATCCAGGATCTTCACCGTACCTTCAGCAGAACGTAAATACTATTGCCTTTTTAATGCAAAGAACCTTGCTGGACAGAATAGACGCTCACCTTGAGAGCAGTTCTAGTGTTTCCAAGCTTAATAGCCACAGTTATACTAGCCTTTGGAGAAGCTCTTTCCAGTGCCATGGGGTAGCTCTAAAAAAGGCAGGTGGACACACACAGAGAGCTGTGCCACTGAGGACCGAGAAGTGCAGTTTTGCTGAACCAAGTTAACCATGCAAAGGAGACAAGGAGGCCAGGGCCAGCAAACAAATACAACAGATCAGAGAGTTATTATGCCACTCAGTAGAAGGCAAGAGCAAGGTTTTGTGCAAAGGTGCTGGGGAAATATTAAAGATGCAGACAACGACACTACCACTCTCGTTGCATGCCATGTCAAGGCAAAATACCTAAGTGAGCTCTATCTACAATCAAGAAAAATCTAGATGGAGTCCTGTAACAGCAATAGGTATTTTTGGCAGAATCTCAAAGGTTAAAAGAGATAGTTAAAAAAACAACAACTTGACAGTTACTTCCAGAACAATCATTAATTATAATTAAATGACAATAGAAAAAGTAATAAACTATATAATAACATGAGTTAGACAAGTAATTATCTGTAGGGCATGCAATTCACAAGACTGGTTCAAAACAGGGCTGTAAGAATTAGATGGAAATCACAAAAAGATTGCCAAATATGAGGCTTTGATTTGGAAACAGAGCAGAGCTGAAATGATTGCGCCATCCCCACACTCAGCCCTACCTTGCTCTTTACTTAGTCATCAGCCTCCATCAAGGTCTCCTGGTGGCACAGAAAATAATGAAACCAGAGAAAAACATGGCAGCTTCATAGGAGAGGTCTGGGAGAAAAATCAGGATTATTCAGAAAGATGTGTTCATGGCTGTATTTTGAGTAGAACACTCAGTCATATTTGTGCTGTCCCAAAGCCTGTGTGTTTTCTTCATTCATTCATTCATTCACTCAACAAATATTTACTGAGTAGCTACTTTGTGGTAGACTCCACTCTAAGGTACTTGGAATACATCAATAAATGAAGCAGACACTCTACTGGGAAGAGACAATCATTCTATCATCATATAGCATGTTAAGAAGTACCAAATAAAAAAATAAAGCAGGGTAGGGAGATAGTGCCAACAGGAAGGAGAAAGTACTGTTTTAGATAAAGGAAGGAAGAACAAAGACTTGAAAGAAGTGAAAAAGTGAGCCATGCAGATATTTGGGGGAAATGGCTCAGAGGGAGGGAGCAGCTAGTGCAAAGGCCCTGAGGCATGAAACAGTGGCTAAAGCAGAGTGAGTAAAGGACTGAGTAATAAGAGGTAATGGGACTAGAAATATAGTGCCTCACTGGCTGTCACTGAGATGCAGAGGGGGTATCTCAGCAAGGGACTGACATGATCTGCCTTCTGTTTTTAAATAGTCCTTCTGGGGGTACCTGGGTAGCTCAGTCAGTTAAGCATCTGCCTTTGACTCAGGTCAATCTTGGGGTTCTGTGATCCAGCCCAACATGGGGCTCCCTGCTGAGCTTCTCCCTCTCCCCCTTGCTCTTGCATGTTCTCTCTCTCTCTCTCTCTCTCTCTCTCTCTCCCTCTCTCTTAATAAATAAAATCTTCAAAAAAAAAATTTCCTTCTAGGGGTACCTGGGTGGCTCAGTCAGTTAAGTGTCGGACTCTTGATTTTGGCTTAGGTCATGATCTCAGGGTCGTGAGATCGAGCCCACAAGGGATCCACACTCAGCTGAGCACGAAGTCTACCTGAGATTCTCTCTCCCTCTGCCCTTCCTTCTGCACTCGTGCTCTCTCGCCCTCTCTCTCTCAAATGCATAAGTAAAATTTTTTAAAAAATAAACCTTCTAGACACTATATCGAGAACAGTGTAGGGGTAAGGGCAGAAGTGAAAGCAAGGAGAACAGAAAGCAGATTCTGCAGTTCCAATGACTAGTTCACCGACTAGTTCTAGTCGGTAGAGAAAGGGAAGACCCGTGACAAATTACTAGGATGTGTGAGAACATGGGTGTTACCATTAATGTCAGGGTCTGTGTGCCTCCTACAGTCACTACCGGGGAGCGACTCCTTCTAGGTTCCCCTCTGGGAAGATTGCTGAGAGAATATTCCAAGATCCCTGCCTTCCCAGGCTTGGTCTCAGGGCCGGGAGTGCGTCTCTGCAGATGGAGCAACTGCAAAGACAGGACACACATCTGAGCTGGTAGTTTGTGTTTACTCACTGGCAAATCTACATAGAACTTGAGGTGGATCCTGGAACACACAATGAAGGGCAAAGAGCAAAGGAGGTGCCTGAGCCAAACTATTGTTTGCACTGAGTGCGAAGAGCTAACTGCTAGCCTCTTCCTGGATTCCCTTTGCTCTGCAAATAGGATTTTTCACTACAGGCAACTCTCTCAATGCTTCTTGATCATCTGTCCTCCTTCCTCACCACTTTTCCTCAGCCAAGAGTACAGTACCAGGCCACTGATAAAACCACACCATTGTGGCTCACGGATCTGTGGGTTCACCTAACATTATTTCCTCTCCTGGAGCTCTCTGTTCTCTGTTCATTTCCCCTAATTTGGGGCAGATGCACTTTTCCCTAATAATTATCTAATAAATTTCTCCTAATTTTGAGAAAATGCCTTTCTTCGTTTTCTCATAGTTACCTAGCAACAAGTCTGAGCTTTTTGAAGGATGTTAAAGAGCAGAGAAAAGAGGTATAAACTTTTAAACAATGCAGTGGGCACCCAAGCACTGTAAAAATTCAGCCCTTCCCTACCCCTGGCCTCCCCCACCCTGCCATGCTTTCAGAGGCTGGGCAGTGGATAGGGCTTCTGTTCTGGCTCAGTCCTGTCTGAGTTCACTACAGCTCTAACATATTTCCTCTAACAACTTTTGGTAAAATGCTTGTGGAAAAAGAAAGAAGTGCTGCAAATACAAGGCGCCTGGCTGGCTCAGCCCATAGAGCATGGAACTCTTGATCTCAGGGTCCTAAGGTCAAGCCTCACACTGAAGCTAGAGCTTACTTTTAAAAAAAAAAAAGTATATACTACATATCCATGGAATGCAAATATGCCATTATTTTACATTGCAATGCCGGGCAAAGAAATTCTTATTTATTGGGCACTCAACTATAAACTAGAGACATTGACAGATACAAATATTATTTAGACACAAATCCTATCTCCAAGGAACTTAATTTGGGTTTGACAGGGAAAACAGTGAATCTACAAAAGTAAGAAGTGATATAAAATGCCATGAGAAGTACACAGATAAGGCACTGTGGCAGTTCTAAGAAAGTCCCATATTATATAGCATGATCATGACTAGTTAATACTAACCAACAAAAGTCACAATAGGAACTATTTAGGTTTGCTATATTTAGGTTTTTTTACACAGAATATTTCTATTTTACATTAGCCCTGAGAATTTTTTTTAATTTTATTTTTTGAAGTAATCTGTACACTCAATGTGGGGCTTACACCTACAACCCCAAAATCAAGAGTCACATGCTCTACTGACTGAGCCAGCCAGGCACCCCACTATTTCTGAGAATCTATACTCGGTTTTCAGCATAATACCCAATGGTCTCTCACCAACAGATATAACAGTATTATTCCTTTTGTCTCTAATCAACATCTTTTGTTTCCCTAGAGAAAGAGGGGGAAAAAATGTCCCTTGGTGATTCTAGATAAAATTTTCTCCATACAACTAAATACAAAAACCAAAAGTAACTTAGCAAAATAGTGCCTGTGTACAATGGCAATGGCCACTTGTTCAAAGCCAAACAGCGAGGTTAGGAAGAGAATCCTGGCTTCCAACCAGCAAAAGAGCTCGTGTAAAAAAACTCTTACATGAAGTAGGGTGGTGAGATAAGAATTCAAACACAGAAACATCAAAACATGATATGTATGCATATCACGTTGACTATGTACCAGGTTATATTGACTACTCGCCCTGTGGCATTCAAACTGCTCATACAGTAATCTGTTTAATCCTATAACAGCCCTGTAAAGTGGACATTTTACAGTTGGGGAAACTGAGTCACAGGGGGGTTGGTTTTCTTCTTTTTTGTTTTATTTTTTAGGTAACCACCTAATGTCCCCTGGCTCATAAGTGGCAAAAGCAGGATGTGAATCAAGGCAGTCCATACTCTTAGCCACTCTGCCAAGGAGTTTGAATTTAACACAATCGTCATCTGTTTTCCTCAAACTGTCATTTTCACTCTGGCTAACCATCTTTTCTTTCTTTTCACCTATGACCAAATTGTGCTGATTACCTTATGAACAAACTAATCCACAGAAGTGAGTTCTCCTCTGCATCAGCATGCTGCAGTTTTGGTCTTCTATCCTCTAACTGAACTCCAAGGAAAAACCATTATATTCTTCCCTGGGAAAGTCTAATATAGTGAGATCATCTGCATGGAGAAATAGATCATAATAGCAGGTGGTAGAGTAAACACACACACACACACACACACACACACACACACACATCAGGTCATTGAATTTTCTGTTAATAATAAGTTTCAGTGCCCCATTGAGTTTCCTGTGCCACCAAATCCTCCCAGTTACAGTTACACAAAGGCAACTTTGTCTTGGGAAGTCCACTGAGAAGATGGGCCTAATCTTGGCAAGAGCTTGGTGTACTGAGGACTGTGTTATTATTTTTAAAAATAAATGACAACAAACAGAAAGAAATATTAGTTAAGCTGTCTTTTCAAAAGTCACAGTGCTATCATCATCCTGGACATAGATTCCCACTTTTAGAAGATGAATATTTGACCTGAGCTGGAAAGGCCCAAATAACCATTTGCAGAATGGGCGTCAAATTGATCTATGAGAATTAGCACCTGAAAAAAAAAAATCTTCTTCATTTTATTAAATACTCTTTTTTTTCTTTTGGCACGATGTAAAATGCTTTACAAAAATGATTGAGCCAGGTCTCAGCACTCTGAAAGGTAAATATTTTTATTATAATTTTTACAGGTTAGCATTTCCTTGGTCAGGTAGGGGCATCCTGTTCCTGTTTCAGTACACAATGCCCCACATTCATTGTACCCCCACCCACTGCCCATTGGCACATATAGTTAACTCTTGCTCACCCACGTGTGGATTACCCATAGTTTCTGGGATCAAATTGTCTTTCTCCCCAGGGGATTGAGGAATATGAGCAAAATTGACTATTAGCCAAAGCAAAGCACAGTCCAGAGGCTAAAACTATGAGCAACTCCCCTTTCATTCAACATGTACACACCTGGCATTTACCACGGTCTTGGCACTGGGCCACCATGTTCCTAAGAATCACAAAAGTACAGCACCCCCAAAGACAAATATCATGATTTGAGGAGGCTGGAGATTGCTTTTGTGATGAACGTGAATGGCTGTAACTTATAAATAAGGTATTTTGTACTATCAGGAATCTGCTGAGACTAAAACATTGACATTTTCCCAAAAATTGCAAAGGGTTTTCAGGGTTACCCCAGCACTTTGTTTTCTCCTGATGTCATCTCTCTTAAATGGCCTTCGAAAAAGCAGAGATAGTACTTTTGATTTCTAAAATGACTCCACTCTTAAGACATGATAGGGTTTATCAAAAGAGCAACCATAAACTACAATCAATCATTTCTGGCACAGTATCAGTTTACGTATGCTCTGTATTTCACAAACACATAAACCGCGTACTTCTAAATGTACCTACAAATCATTTTTGCACAAATGAAATTCCTGTGATGACAACAACTGAATATTCACAACAAAACAGAATGTTCGTTTTATACTCATATGCTATATAAACTGAGCTGTGATTTTTTTTTTTTTCTGCCGGGTGTCCTTAAACCACAGCAGAAAGTAGAGAAAAGACAGAGTGGAACGCAGTAAGATGGATGCGAGTTTCTTTTGTAATCAGTTTACTTATGGTCCTACCAAGGGATATCTTGAGCCCATTCAAATTAGCCATCTATTGCAGTGTGCTGGGAACATTTCAATTACAAAAGGGGGGCAGAGGTGAGCCTCAAATTCCTATGGTTGCCAGTTCACCTGCCACGGTTAGAGGGCATTAATAAATCTCCATGGGAGCTTTCTGGTGAATTCCATGTTACCAACAGCGTTGGGAACTCACCTATTTCTTGACCGTGTACTCCTCCAGAAACTCTCCCTTTCTACTTTTCCTAGAAAATTCCTCCCTCGCCCCTTTTTCAGGACAAAATAGAAAAGGTTCTAAGAAGAAGGGACACATCAACTGTAAGAGGAGATGATCTTGGCCCTCAGTCTCCTCTCCCCCATACAGATGCCAATAGAAACGAAAGGGAAGCAACTCTGAGATAAGTAGAAACCACCAGAAATCAAGTGCAGACCACCTTGGGAGAGTTTTCCTGACGAGATGGTTCAGACCACACACAACAAGTGGCAAGGCGCCATTTCCCCCTAAATCCCTCCAGCCTGAGGTGGTTCCAACAACTCGAGGTGGCAACTGAACAATCACCCATTGTCATTCCCACCACAGTTCTCTCCTGGAGAATCTAAAGGCCTCCTACCTCATAATCCAAGTCATTCCTGCCTTGCCCCTCTTGAAAGTCTTTTTCCAGTTGTTCTTTGAGGCAATTACTCCAAGCAGGTGGTTGTTTGACTCACCCGTCTCTTACAACACGAAACCAGAAAATTGACAGCATCATAAGACACAGAAACAGCTCCCAAGAGGAAAACTATATCTCTTCATCAGACCAGTGGTTGAGACATGCCAATAATCTCTAACTCAGAACCATTCTGACAACCACTTTGAAAACTGCAGTCACGTCTTCCTAGTAACTCAAATGTTCAGCACACAAAATCTAGATTCAGGCAAAGCACATCCTTTTTCTAAATCTTATGAATCCCAAACCTAAGCCCTCGTCAGAGTAAGTTTTTTCTAGGATCATGCATCCTCTGGGAAAACCTAATCACCGTTTCACTTGAACCTCTTGTCCATTTTTGAACTCCCCTACACCTATTCCTCTGCCTGTTCCTGAAAAACCAGAAGGGCTTGGAAATGTGGAGCTGGAATCTTGTCTGAAACAGGCAAATACTTTCCTATAGCAGTCAAAGCTCAATCATCTATCTGAGACTCTTGATCTTAATCTTCAGATCAAGAGTAGGATTTGGAAAGTAAATGCGTTTTGTGAAAAAAATAATAATTTCATCTACTTTAACCTTCTAATCTTTGTTTAACTTACCTAAACAGGTTCCACTACTAATAAACCAAAGAGAACAGTCCAATCTGAATATTCTTATCATGTGAGGGGAAAAAATGTGAGTAGTCTTAAACACTAGTTAGAGCAACTATACAGGACTCGTGTCCAGAAGCACAATTCCCTTGCTTTCTATCTTGATTCTATCTTCAGTGTCACCAACTGTTTTGGTCAGAATCTTTCCAAAATTTAGCCCAGAGCAGAAGAGGAGGGAATCAAAAACAAATATATTGACTATTAAAACAATAGAGTTTGGAGTATAATGATAATGCCATAATTTCAATTCTACAAGTTTCAGAAAACTCACTAACCAAGAGGAAGCTAAAGTGTCTTCAAAATTTAACTCATTTTTCCACATACGTTCAAAAAAGACCCTTGAACAGATGAATTTAGGAGTAGCCTAGTCAGGTAAAGAAGCATGACAGTTAGGCTAGCAGCTTTGTCGCTGTCAGCTTATTTCCTCATTTAACAACTATTGAACGTTAATAACGAAGCTAGGCTTTTGTGAAATTTCTGATTCCTCATTCTCCAGTACGCAGTTATTAAGACAAAGAGGCCAACAGTACGCATATCAGAACAGGGTGAATGAAGGATAAGGCGGACAAGAAAAGATACAAAAACCCACATTTCTTTCTCTTCGTCCTGTCTCACTTTCAGACTGAGATGGTTTTGTTTCCCTCCAAGATTTCAGATCATCAATCTGACAAAGATTGTTTAAATAAATAGCAACACAAACTCCCACAAAGCGCTATCTCATTGCCATATCCAAGAGGTTGTGTTTTATGCCACTGACAACCTCTCACCGTTTAGAATCCAATGGGCACCTGCAGTCCTCAAACGCTCTTGGCCTGAACGCAGTCCTGCTTAAAACTGTGGCGACTTCTTCAGGTTCTGGGCTGTCAACCCTTTGCTTTTTTGCTCCCCCGAAAAATGTGTGTGACTCTGGCATTAAAACTTTTAAAGAACACTCTTTTTTTTGCTAAGTGAAATAAATTAGAGAAATAAAGAACACATTTCTAATCTGCATTCCTGCTAAAGACAAACGAGTGAGTCATTCAGATGCCACTAGAAAAAAATTACTTGATTTTTCATAAAAACCAGTGTGGCCTATAAATAAATACCTTGAGGACACTATCTTTCTATCACTTTGATAAGCCTCTAGAAAGAAGCCACATCCCCAAATGTCCTGGGACAGTATCCAAGAGTAGATAAACTTTTACCTAATTAAAAAAAAATAATAACTTATTTATTTGAAAAATTCCCACGTCATTTAACTGATTTCTTAAATATCCGGTGACTGGTGACTCGTCAGCTGTCATAATCCATCAGGCCTACGCTTTTACACAGATTCATTCCTAACTTTTAAACAACTAAGCCCCGTGCTCAGTGTTACCTTTGGAGGTAAATTACTGCAAGAAGACATTCCTCCTCATTCCCGCCCCCCCTCACCTTAACACTTAAATGAGATAGATGCCCGCCCGAATATTTCCTCAATCTCACTTTAATTGACTGATTCTACAAGTCACCTGTGCCTCTGCATGGCCCAATTATGTGTTTTCAAAGGTGGGGAGGGGGAAAAAAAAAATCTGTTTCTTGCATGGAAGAGGTTTCCTCACCAGAGGAAACATGAGGGGGCTGACTATATGATTTTTCTGCTTTTCCAGAAGCTGATGCTTTTAAGATCCTTTTTTGAAACCATTTCTTTCCCACTAAATATATCAGAGTTTGCACGGAGAGTGTTACCAGGAGATCAGAGCTGAAGAGAGAAAAAGTAAAAAAAAAAAAAAAAAAAAAATCCAAAATTGGGACCCTGACCTTCGGATGCAGGGAAGGTAGTCCGAGGATTGGCAAAGCCCACCTTACCTTTGCAAAGCACCTGGAGTCGCCCACTTCGGCAATGAACACCATTCACAGCCCCGTAGCATCGGACACAGCGAGGAAGTAACCTACAACATCTTCTCGGCCTCCCTCTTTTTAATGTAAAACCAGAATAAGGAGTGTCCAGCTACTCCCCGCCGCGCCGCTTAAAGCAACAGATGGGCTGAGGCTGAGGCTGAGCTCCCGGAATGCCCGCGCCCCGGACACCCGCGCGGGGGAAACTCTCGACGGGGCCAAGTCCCCAGGCGCCGGCTCCTCCCCGGCGCGGAGCGGGAGGCGGCAGCGGGGACCCGAGGGCAGCTCCCGGGGGCGCGGGGGGCGCGGGGGCCGCGCAGTCCCCTCCCCCGCGGGAGCGCGAGCCCGACCGCGCGGGGTGCAGCCCGGGGGCAGTCGCCGAGCCGCCCCGGGAGCCCGGCGGCGTCGGGTCCGCGAGCTCCGCGCGGTGGCCTCCGCCCTCCTCCCGCCGCCCTCCCCCAGCCCAGGCCATTCGCCTCACAGTAGCCAGGTTGTCTCTCGTCTACTCCCTTCCCTTAAACTCACCAAACCAGATTTTTACTCCCAACACCGGCAACTTCCCGTAAATCTGCACTGAAATTTTATCCTGCTCGCTGAGCCTCCGCTGGCGAAAGGCCAGTGCAACATTCCTGTTGTTTTAGGAGCGCAGATACCTTGGCTGAAGGTTACCCCCACCCCACCCCACCCCACCCCACCCCCACAAAAAAAAATTTTTTTTTTTTTTTTAAATTCTGCCTGGATGGGAGAGATTTGGGGACTTCAGCAGACAGACTCCTCTCCCCGCTCAGAAAGTCCCATCCATCTCAGGCATCCAGAAACGGCCCCAGGAGCGGCACCTGCTCCACCTGGGGACGTCTGTCCTCCGACGTCGGGCCCCCTCCGGGCTGTTCGGAGAAGCGAAGCAGAACCATGTTTGCGGAATAAGGAACCTGCTGTGGAATCACGAGCCTCCCAGCACCAGCCCCCCCCCCCCCCGTGCTTCCCCCCTGGCACCCAGGTCGCCGGGGCAGGTAGTGTCCCCGCCAGCCGCGCGGCGGGCCTGCAGCCGGGGCACCTCCCGGAGTGTCCTTACCTGGGGCGCCGCAGCGCTCGGGCGGGCGCAGGAAGGAACGTCACGCGGCCGAAACCCTGACCTTTGCCGGGGCCTTCGCAGCAGGGCCTGGGGCCTGGGCGCTGCTCGTTCAGAAGTGGCTCATTTTAATGCGCCCTGACCTAAAGTTACAGCTGGTTTCTAGAAAGGGAACAAAAAACACTGCCTTTAAAACAGCGGCCAAGCCCTCCCTTAACCTTGCCTGATCTCTGGGGAGTTGGCTCTAACCCCCACCCCATCCCCATCGCAGAGAAACCCGCAATCTGGGCCCCACCCCTCCGCGTTACCTGTTTATACAAGAGTTAAGGAGCCTCACGCATTTCAATAGAGCGCTAAGCCTGTTTGTAGGCGCGTAACCGGCCAACAGGAATCGAATTCTGTGACTAAACAAACTAGAAGAGGAAGCAGGCACCACCAGGAACCTAAAACGGAGTTGTGATTTCGGGTTGCAATGTCACCAACTGAGAAAAAAAAGAAAAAGAAAAAAAAAAAGTAGTTTCTCACTGGGCTATTTTAATCCAAAAGTGTTTTTTGCTGGTTAAATGAGTTAGTACATACGAAGAGCTTAGAACAGTGCGTGGCACGTAGCTAGCAGCCACTATTATTATTATTATCATCATCATCATCATCATCATCATTTGCATTTGCACTGTGGCTTTTTTTCGGAAGTGGAGACGGCATGATCCGAGGTAGAAGTGGACTCCAGACCCAGCACGGCTATTCCCTAGCTGTTAACGCTGCGAGCAGGGTTTGGGGTTTTTTGTTTTTGTTTTTTGTTTCTTGTTTTTTAACTTCTCCCAGCTTCCGGAAGATTCTGATGATGAGACTTGTGCTCAGTTTCTGGAAGATTCTGATGATGAGAGTTTTGCCCACAGTCTTACACTGTAGACAGTTACGAATACAATGGAAAGTAAAGCTTCTGTAAAGGGGTGTCCAACTGATTTTTATCTCACTTAAAAGTTGCAAGATTGACAAACTACATGGAGATAAATTGGCCTGTGCATTCCACAAGTTCACTAATAGGAAACCCAGGACCAGCAATCAGCCTCAGATGTGTGCTTCATTCTAATTTAAATTTAGGCACTTCATTTGCTGTCTGACCCTGGGAAAGTTACTCATCCTGTTCAGTTAGAAACCGATGCAGGCCAAATAATGGTCTTCGCCATTTGATAAACAGTGTGAAATCGGGGGAAATAATTTTAAAACTCCTCATAAATATGAACAAGGGATTATTGAAGGCTGAAAAGTATGATCAGTGCTGATGCGACACCCTTTTCCCTCCACTTAGCTTCACCTTGAAAGAAAGAAATCACCACCCCTTTTACATTCATGAGGCCCTTTATGCTTTACCAAGCACTTTCACCCACCTCATCTTATCTGATCTTACAGATCAACCCTGTGCGCTACTTTACCCCCATTTTGCAGATGAAGACACTCAGGTCCATAAACCATTATGAACCATAATGAACCATTAGTTCAGGGATTCACTGCACAGTGAGACCAGGACTAGTTCCCAATTCTAGTTAAATCTAAAAGCAGCATTTGCCACCCTTAGGAAAAATGATTCTTTAAAACCAGCAAAGAATTCTGAAACATTTTAGATTCCTTTGGGTTTTATTATCTTCCCTATGGGGGCAAGATTTAACTCAGATCAGTTTAACATGTTTTGGGTTCATTCCTTGTCAAGCAGGATGAACTAGCAACAGCTGGCAGTGAGAGTACATGGAGGTTCTCTTACCATCTCTAAGAGTTGACCCTGCCAATCACAAACAAAGGTCCCATGATCTTTGGACAGTGTAAAAACTGCAACTCTACGTTAGCCTGGATTTTTCTTTTTCAGAAGTGTCTGGATTGTGATCTCAAGAACCTTTCACTGTCAAGGATGATCAAGAGAGGGCATTCTTGGGCTTACTGATTTTTCCACCTGAGAACAGGATTTTCCACAGGAAGCACTGGGCCAAAGCCTGGGGAATCATGACCAGGAATAATAGAGTGTGAAAGTGTGGAGGTCAGTGACTGCAGGTGAACTGGGCTGGCATCAGAGAAGATGGCCCTTGACAAGGCACAAGTCCTGGAAGGAAGTCCTTATGGCAGCTCTGAGTCCATTACTTTCTCTCAATTGCTGCCTGGCTGTTCCACTTCTTCTTTCTCAGTTTTGCCCACCACCACCCATTAAACGGTTATAATATTTGTAACTACTTTCCACTATCCTCCCCAGGAGTACGTGAAAATAAAACTGACTCTTTAAGCCACGGGCTATAACAAAAGAAATGTCAGCCAACATTATTTTTTCTTTGTGGCTGAGCCCTGATGCTTGATTATTATTATTATTTTTAATTTTAATTCTCAGGCAAATCCCAGGACCCTGGGGCATTTTAGGTTGGCAGACCCCTGCATTTTGCTTTCTGCTTCCATCTTTCCCTTCTGCCTATGAGGCAATGTGCTAGAGTGAATGCAAACAGCATAGAGTTTGGTTTCTCACAGATCTGAGTTTGAAGCTCAGTTTTATGCCAGCTATGAGGTGCTGGGCAAATTGCTTAACTGCTCTGAGCTTCACAGTGTCTTCATTTATAGCTAGCACCTACCTCCCCAGATTTCTTGAGTGGTTAAATGAGAGGCGAAATCTTAGCACAACTCCTGGCACATGGGGGTACTCAAAAAAAAAAAAAGGTTATTTCCTTTTGTACCCAGAAAAAACCTAATCTACGGCTTACAAAGGATCTTCCTTCCCATGTTTAAATCTCAGGTCAAATAACATTATTCCAAGAAACTCTCATCAACAGAGGCAAATTGAAAGTATAATAATAACCACTCATCTCCATAGCATCTCCAATGAATATTATCATCTTTGACCACCTCAACTGTGTGAGGTCAGTATGGGTAAAGCACAAATCATCTGTATTGCCCCATTGATCAGAGGGGGAACCTGAGGTTCTTAACAGTTCTTAAGTTGTTTCAAGTTGCTACAAAGTAGCAAAGTTAGGTTTCTACTGCTTTTTACTCTTCCCTAGGACTAGAATTGTGATTACTTTACTGGAACAGACTCAAGAAGTTCCAGAAGATGGTTTTAGCTCACAGTTGCAGGGAGAGGGCCAAGAGAATCTGCCCAGAGTATCTGGACACTTCTCATTTTGGAAATCCACAAGGAACCCCATCAAGGATCTGTCTGCTATGAAAGTGAGGTATGCTGACACTATGGAACTCTGATTCTGTGACAAACACAAGGGTGGCAACAGAAAGACGTTGGGCTTGAAGTCCATGAGATAGAAGCTTGTGTCCTGGCAGTGATACCTGTCTCTCTAAGCCTCAGATTGCTGCTGGTGGCACATACCTATCTATTGGGCCATCTTGAGGATTAAATGAGATGATACACATAAGAGCACGGTACTGGACATAAACTTGTTTTTAATATCTGTTTTTTTCTTTTTTTTTTTTTAAGAAAGCGAGAACGTATGAGTGGGGGGAGGGGCAGAGGGAGGAGGAGAGAGAGAATCCCAAGCAGACTCCATGCCCAGCACTGAGCTAGATACTGGGCTCAGTCTCATGACCCTGAGATCATGACCTGAGCTGAAAACAAGAGTTAAATGCTTAACCGACTGAGCCACCTAGGTGCCCCTCAGTATCTGTTTCTTTTTTTTTTTTTTTTAAGATTTATTTATTTATGATAGACATAGAGAGAGAGAGAGAGGCAGAGACACAGGAGGAGGGAGAAGCAGGCTCCACGCCGGGAGCCCGACGCGGGACCCGATCCCGGGACTCCAGGATCACGCCCAGGGCCAAAGGCAGGCGCC
Source organism: Vulpes lagopus (assembly GCF_018345385.1). Classification (NCBI taxonomy): domain Eukaryota; kingdom Metazoa; phylum Chordata; class Mammalia; order Carnivora; family Canidae; genus Vulpes; species Vulpes lagopus. The sequence continues at coordinate 132,306,312 of NC_054827.1, read as the reverse complement.
AAACCGCTGAGCTACCCAGAGATCCCCTCAATATCTGTTTCTTAAAGATTAAAGACTATGTACTAAGTAAAACAGTGCAGCTGAGGCCTAGATGATGCATGCAATAAATAAATGTAAAGAGCTGAGAATAATCCCTGGCATGTGATTGCTGTTTACTATTTGCTATTGTTGTTATTATTATTTCTTCATAAAGCAATTCCCTGTGACCATGGTGAAGTCATAGTAAGCAACTGACTTTTGGGGAGGGAGAGGTTTCTATTATCTATTTCTTATAAGAGCTGAACTTTTAGGTACCCTTTTACAGTATGAAAAAGGGTGATATCTTTTCAGTGGTTTTACTTTCTACCTGTTTCCTTCATTTCCCCTAATTTTACCTGAAACAGAAAAATTACTGCTGGATGCTATAGTCACCGACCCAAACCCAAACTTTCTGTTGAGGCTGCTGTCTTTCCCAACAGAAATTATTCAGAAAATAAACCCTATTTTGATCTAGAACATGCAACTTTACCCAGAAAAACCACAGTTTTCATAGCCTTCCCTTCCTTTATATGGTGGCTACCAGCTACCCACAGAAGAATTTTTGTTTAATCTTTTTTCTCTTCTCGTTTTCATATAAAATCTGCACTGGACCTAATTTGTGCAAATTTAAGACATATTATTCCTGGGCACACTTGAATGCAAATGATTTGGCCCAGCCACTAAGTCTAGAACACAGTCGTCAGCTCATAGGTCAAAGGATGAGGGACAGCCCCTGAGGACTCTGTCAGAGGGGCATCTGGGCTTGTGGTCTCCATGCCACACTACAGGAGGGCCCCTCACTGAATTTTAAAAATGCACTGAGCTCACAAAAAAGGGAATTAAGTATAGCAGGGGTTCCCTCTACACATTAATCTCAGAAGCCAAATCCTTCATTTTGAGAAAGGCCTTCAACACAAGGAGTCCCTTGACCTTCGTCCTTCCTGCACAAATAGCTCTGCCAGAGCCAGCCTCCTTAGACTGAAGGCTTTTCCCACCCCACCTGCCTGCTGAGACAGAAGGAACACGAAAGTCAATTATAGGCCCCTTAAAGGCCCACTCGAGACCAAGAAACGGTTTTGTTATGGCAACAGATGCTGTTAATTCCTTTATATCCCTTTAAGACAGATTCCCCACCAGAGATCTCCAGACCTCTTTTTATTTCATAATGGAAAACAGCCTCACATTAAGAAGCTCAATCATTCAGCAATAACTTACCAGAAATGATTGTCAACATAAAATTACTGACGTTTATTAAGTGCTTACTAGCATATTTGCCAGATACTATGTTAAGTACTTTACGTGTATTAGCTATTTAATCTTCACAACAACCCCATAAGATAAAGACTGTTGTTACACCCACTTCATATATGAAGAGACCAACACGCAGAGTAGGTATGTGATCCTGCGGAAATCCCACAACTAGAAAGTAGCAGGGCCGGTAGCTCTAGAGCCTGTGATCCTCACCTTCTATGGACTCACAAAAGATTCTATATATGTCTATGATTATTTTATATATGTATGAATTCTGGTAGTAGGAATGCCACCCTAAAGCCTGTATCTGGCACATGGTAGGCACTCAATAGCATTTGTTGAATGAATGAATGAGTGAATGAATGAATGAATGTGGAAATACATTTGAATGTTATCAGTACTTAGAAGCATGTGTCAAGAGAAGTAGGGTTTAACTCATTGAGAGTCTGAGATTTAGGGTCATATTACAGGGTGAATGCAAGTATGTTTTCAAAAATATGGTTAAAGTTTAATTTGACATATACTGCAGGGGATATGTTATAGGACAGAATTAATTGCAGATGTGGCTAAATTTATTGACCATAAAAGCCATGTAAAAAAAAAAAAGAAAAAGCCATGTAGAAATAAAGTGAATATTCTTACTTTTGTCTGTTGTTTCTCTGCTTGGAATACCCCTGTATATCCATCCATTCATCCACACATCACCAGTATAAGCATAGTAAGAACCCAGTCTGGAACCAGCTGCCTGAGCCTGAATCCTGTTTTTGCCACCTACTAACTGTGTGACTGTGGGCAAACAACTTGACTATCTAGTGCTTAACACTCCTCATTGGTGCTTACCTCATTAGGAGTGTTTGAAAGACCCCATGCATTACTGTAAATGGGGTGCTGGAAACAGCACCAGGCCTTTATAAGCCCCATGCAAGTATTCTGTTACGATCATTCATCCAACCATCCATTTTTTATCTAATAAATATTTATCAAATATCTCCTATGTGTCATGTTCTGTGCATCATGCTGAATATGGAAAAATAAATGAGATATGGTCCTTATCTTAAAGGACCTAATATTCCATAGTGACAGGTGAGCAACCAGCCAATAGCCTTTCCGTGTTGCAAGCCCAGGAAGTTAGTGGCAGTCTAACTTAGACTTGTTCAACAAGTATTTACTGAGTTCTACCAAGAGTCATGCAATGGAGATGCACAGATGAACAAAAACACAGTCCACTCCCTCACATTATGAGATATATATATATATAATAAAAGGGAGGAGGTCAATAGAGGTGGAAGCAAAATACCAGAAGAAACCCATTAATTCTGTGTGTGGAGGAGGAGGAGAGTAAGAGCAACTTCCTAGAGGTGGTAACATTTGAATGAAAAATGAGAACATGAAGGGGAACTTCATGAACAGTAAGATGGGGGAAGGGTGGCAAAAGCATTTAGCATCTGGTGTGACTGCAGCCTGGAGGTGCAGAGTGGGGGCAGGATTTTGCAGCTGGCAATTGGGGGTTGGTGCCAGATGGCTAAGAGACTTGAAAGGGGAATGGCTTTTATTATGGGTGACATGATTTTGAACAGGAAATTGATACAATCACCAGTGTGTCTTAGAAAGAAAACTCAAGTACAGTGCAGAGGATGGATGGAAGGGGAGGACAACTTGAAAGCAGAGAAACTAGTAGTGAGAAAATGGCAATGGTTCAGGTAAGCGATGACAAGGTCCATAGGGCCACGACTGTTCAAGAGACATTAAAGATTCTGTGGATTATCTCATTCCAGTCTCCTTGTACTGGCAGGCTGGAAAGCTAAACACTGTATTTCCCAGACTCCTTTGCAGTTCAAGTTCCAAATGGAACGTGAGTTCTGAGAAACCAATCCATCTGTGCAAGATTTGAAAGCTGAAAGTGAGGAAGAGGCCAGTTCGTAGCAAGCCCAGGCATAAACATGTAGAGTGTTCCTGTGGCAACATCACAGGGTGCTGCTCTAGCTTTGTAGCTAGGGCACAGAGCACAGGGTACAGGGCACCTATTCTTTTCCTGGTGTGGAATTAGAGACATATCATGTCTAACATGGCCATGGTCACTTTTTGATCCCAAATTGCAACAGAAGTGGTGTGTCCCTGAACTCAAGAATACTAGTGGTGGTTTTCTGATTCCCAACCTTCCTGGTTGTGGCGCATGCCACAGCTTTCCCGGCAGGCCAGCTCTGCAATGTTCCTATGGGAGTCATACCTCAAGGTCCAGCTGAGTGCCTACTCTTCCAACAGTTGTGTAAGCGCTTCATTGCATGTATAAAATCCCTTTCTGCTTAAAATGGCTAGAGTGAGTTCTCTTGACTAGAGTTGAACCCTGCCTGATATATTGAATAAATAGAACTGCGGGAGAATTTGATGACCAATTGAATGTGATGAGGAAGAAGGGAGAGGGTAGCAGTGAGAGGAAGAGAGGAGTCAACAACTTCCAAGGTTTCTAGCTTCATGTGGTCATCAATCAAAATAGGGATTTGTGGAGAGAGGTGGAGATCTGCAGGTGGCAGAGTGGACCATCTCACAAGTTGATTGGAACAAGTGCTCCACAGTGCCCAGCTACGGGGTGGACAGTTGAAACTAGGTCATTACTGACTACACAATAGGGAGGTGGAAGGAGATTTAATATTGAACCTAAGTGGATTTTTACTGCAATGCATCATTGACCCACACCTTCAAGTTCAATTCTTGAATGAAGACTCCTATGAAATAGCAATGGTGGATTTAGTGAAATTCATACACACTTACCCATCTGTACCTAGCAGCATTTTCTCTCTCATGTTTTACTATTCAGAAAGCTCTCTTCTTGGTACTATCTCCTTTCTTAACTTTGGTAAGACTAGTGAATTTTTTCTTTTTAGAATGATAAGGACTAATATCTTTCTTTCAGTGCCTAAATAATGCAATATTACTCAAATAAAATCAAATTCTAACCTCAACTGATTATTTTGGCAATGACAGCCAGCCCATGGGCCAGTGACCCACATTACTCCTCCATTCATATTAAGTATTTCATTGTTTTTTTACAAATCTGGACAAGTAGTAAGTTGTCTTTTTGCTTTGGTTTGGTTTGGTTTGTTTTTTTAGCACAGTGGCCACATTTCTAAGGCAATAGAAAGGTAAATGGACCTCAGCCCAGCTCCTTTGAACTCTTTGGACAAATAATAGCCTGACATTGCAAATTCAAGATGGGAACTTATGTATTCTGCTTTTACAATAAAGCTCAGGGATTTACACAATTGTCATTAAATGTGTGCCTAAGTGAATCAAATACTGAATCTTTCTTAATAGATACGAGGATTGGAGGGAGAAGGTAGAAGTAGAAGCTTGTGCAATCTGTTATAAAAGCACCCATTTTTCTAAAAAAAAAAAAAAAAAAAAAGCAAAAAGGACCCTTGTTAAGACTTTAAGATGCATTTGAACATGTTTTTATTATAATATTGGTGACAGTTACAGTGAATTAAAATGCAAATATTTGTTTTATTGGATTATGAACCCCTTCCTCAGAGTGCAGAAACTGTCTTATTGGGCTATGTTTTCCCATATTTAAGTAGAGGTCCTGGGGGTAGGCACTCAAGGAATATTCTCTGAGTGACTGAAGGAAGTTTCCAAACTAGGGGTCAAGGCACAATGTTTTAGTTTTTTTGTTTTTTTGGTTTTTTTTTGTAAAGATTTTATTTATTTATTCACGGGAGACACAGAGAGGAAGAGAGGCAGAGACACAGGCAGAGGGAGAAGCAGGGTCCTTGCAGGGAGCCTGATATGGGACTCGATCCCGGGTACCCAGGATCATGTCCTGGGTGAAGGCGGTGCTAAATTGCTGAGCCACCTGGGCTGCCCACAATGTTTTAGTTCTGGCTCTGCTTCAGTTTCCTCAGTTATGAAATGAGTTTTCGGGCCTTAGGTTCTATTACTCCTTTGAAGGGCTTCTTACCCATAAGAATGTTTTTTGGATCCTTGATGGAAAAAGATACAGAATCTCTTTTCCTAAAATGTTTGAAGTACAATACAATATTTAATGAATTCAATTCGGTTGTACCTGGGGGGGGGGGGGGCGGTGGATTGAATGTGACCTCTAGAAGTTCCTTATGAATTCTGTGGTGGTGGAATCCTATTAATTCTCCTCTACCTTGGGACGCCTGAGTGGCTCAGTGGTTGAATGTCTGTCTGCCTTTGGCTCAGGTCATGATCCCGGGGTCCTGGGATTGAGTCCCGCATCCAGCTCCCCAGGGGGAGCCTGCTTCTCCCTCTGCCTATCTCTCTGCCTCTCTTCTGTCTCTGTGTCTCTCATGAATAAATAAATAAAATCTTTTTTTAAAAGTCTCCTCTACCTTAAGATCTGGGTCAGAATCACTGGGTGTGGAGCACCATTCCAGAAAAGATTTTGGCTACTGAATGCTTTCTATTTTCCTCTTGTTTACCATCAGAATACTTCCCCTTTCCATGGGGATTTTCTGAAAAGGTCACACAGCCACTTCAGAAAACCATCCTCTTGCTGAATGACAAGGATAGCCTCTTTCTCTGGTTGGCAACCAGAAGCAACTGCTGTCAGATCTGGGCAGAAAGCAGGGCCTACACCACGTAGTTGGCCAAACCCAGAGGGAAAGTCCAGCCTCCCGTGACGATACTAAGACTGTGGCAAAATGTCTTCTGTGGAGGTGACGATTGGGCAAAGTTCCACCGTAGGCCTTGCTGAAGCAGCAAAGACTAGAAGGAAGCACCTTCTGAAACCAGCTCTGGGCTTATAGGGAAGGAGTTCCGAAATACTTCAGAGCACCCCATCCTTACTGCCTTTCTGGTCCACTTCCAAAATGTGTACATGGGATGATCTGGTGCCTTTGGGGTCAAGGACAATCCTGCTACGAGCACAGTGAATAGCTCTGGGTAGAGCCGTGAGTATACAGCAACCTAGTCGTCCATCAATCAAATGCGTTCTGAGTCTTTGCCATGTGCTAGATCCTGTACAAGCTGTTGGGCTTAGGATGGTGCATGAAATCACAACCCATAGACTGAGGGTCTGGTTGTATAAGCACAGATATGCATGACTGATCATTCCAATAGCATAAGGACCCTGCTTTGCCTGGGAATACAGAAAAGGGAACAATTCACTCATATCCCTGTAAGTGCCGTGGAGTCATCCACCTACGGGCTGGCAGGGCTGGTGTCGGTGACTCTGCCTTTCCACGTTCAACCTGTCCTGCTTATGGGGCACCTGGCTCCTCTGTCAGAGCACTCTGCTGCCCAGAGCCCTCAGTGATTCCCATTCCCTGTTGAATAAAGATCCAGCCCCCCCCCCAACAAGGTGTACAATTTGACTCCAACTTTCCTTTACAGTTTCATCTCTTCACCGAATGGTCCATAATTCAGGATGCTCCTTTCACGTGCCACTGGACCCCTATAGCAGATGCTATGGGAGTCTCACTCACATCAAGCCACATTTACCTGTTGCTGCAAACACCTGCACCTCTCTTTCTCAAGCTTTACTTTGGCTGCAGGGGCACCCTGGGCCGGGCAAGCAGGACTTGTTCCTGGAAACCATCCCCTCCATCTCGGCTTCTTTGCTTTCTGTTGACAGAACCCTGAGACATGCTTTACACTGAATTCCAGAGCTGCCCAGAGGGGATTGAGCTCCAACTACCCGCAATGGCAACTGTCCTGATAACAACCTTTCTTCCATCCCTTGTTGCATTCCCCACTCCCCTGTGGCTGTTTCCTGGAATCATCTCCTAGATTAGCTATGGCATTCAAGTCCTTGTCTGAGGGCCAATGGCTGGCTGGCTGCAAAATGGTGTCTTCATTCTCCTCCCCTCCTGGGCCCTTAGACCACTGGCCTCCAGTCGGTCGAGCTCCTCATTCTGAAAAGTTCTGCGGGACAGTCACCCCTTCTGTGATGCCATTTCCCATCTACCACATTCCACCATGGACAGTGTGAGGGTCTTCTTCCCCTGAGATCCATAGATCCCTGGCCCTTTACCCAGAAGTCTCTTATGATGTGCGTCACATGGCGCTGTCATTCTATGTAGGCATATTTGACTTTGCTCACTTGGAACCACGACTTCCTCCTTAGTCAACTCAGGCCCTGGCAGAGTGCATTGTCCAGAGAAGATGCCTAACAAGTATCTGATGAATGAATACGTGACCCTTCTGCTGTGGTTTCCTGGCTCTCAGCCTTGTGTACACAGCAAGAAGTTGAGAGCCACGTTCCCAACCGGGCACTTCTGGGTAAAGGGGAGGTCTTACTGTGCCTTGAGAGGGAGGCCAGGAAACCTTTCGTTGCCCCCCTCCCCACCTCTGCCCCCATCCCCCAACCCCCACCCCTGCAATGTACTTACTCTGGTTAGAATCTTATTGCCAGAAGAGGCTCCCTTTCAATGCAGGACAAGTGTCTAAGCAGACTTGTCCAGGTCATTCGGAATCCATGGAGCAAATTCCAAGGGTGTGAAAAACCAGTGACTGAGGGGCCTGAGGGCTGGTGCAATGGCCACATAAAAATTGCTACAGATAAGCCCGAGGCAACTCAAAGATGCCATCAGTCCCTAAGACAGCTGCTATCTTTGTAGTTTTTATCACAGGGTAAAAGCCAGCCCCGCGGTAAGCTGGGGGCTGAATAAAGAGCCCAAAAGGAGATATAATCCTAGGGAGGAATCCAAAACTGTTGGTTGAGCAGATAGCTGGTCTTTGGGGAAGGCTGGTTTCGGCTGACTTTCTGTGCTTCGCCAGCAGTGTTATTTTAAAATCTCACTGCCAAGGAAGACCTGACCCCTCTGAAGAACCAGGCCGAGCAAGGATGGAAGGCACAGGCTGATCCCCTGTGATGTGAGACTTCAAACAAACAAACAGAAACACAAATTCCAGAGCCACGAGAAGGAAAGTTGGTCTTCCCTGCTGAGCAGAAATGGAAATGAACTAAGCAGCCTGAAGTGTAAGAAATGGGAGTTGGCACAGGAAAATGAACCTGTGTTCCACTAAGTTGTACGTGGAAATCAGGAAAGAACCAAGGAGGGTTTGAGGAGAAGAAGAAGAAGGGGAGTAATAATGAAAGAAAGGTAGTAAAGGACTCAGTAGGCAAGGGAAGAAGGGCTTAGGGGCTGTCATGTGCCAGGCAGGTGGCACTTACTTATTTTTCATATTGGAGACATTTGAGCTGTTATTATGTCAGTATTAGGAGTACTATAAACTTGGCCTCAATAGCTTTGTGCCATTCCTATTGCCATTCTGCAGATGGAAAAACAGAAACTCAGAGAGGTTAAATGACTTGCCTAAGGTCTCTGAAATGGTATGGCATGAAATCTAGGTCTCAATGCCAATAAGCATTTCAAAATAATTCATACTCAGGTCAAAACACAAAGTAACCGTTGCTGTCTGGGTAAGGTCAGGTGCTGAAAATTGTCAGGAACCAAAACTCGAAATCGTGTGTACACCATCTTTGTTCCTCCTCCGTGCATTTGTAAATTCACTGCCTTTGGATGCACTATTACTGTGGGAGAAAAGAAGGGAAAGGATCTTTTAGAGGATCAAGTTTAAAGAAGCCTAAATTTTGGAAAATCTCCAGATTTGGGTTTAGCAGTGTGCTTGGCTTAAAAAGAAAGGAAGAAGGGAGGAAAGAAGAAAAGGAGGGAGGGAGGAAGGGAAGGAGGAAAGCTGCAAGCCTAGGATTTAAATTTTCACCCTTCCTGATATTGGTGAGGACCAAAGGGAGACCCAGAAATACCAGGGGATTGGCAAGTCCTGCCCTACTTTCAATTCAGCCCCAAGCAGGAAGGCTTAGGTTTGTCACGAGAAAGCCTCTTGTTACACCCTAAGACCAGAACAAAACCCCTGGGAGGAGACTCTCATCTTGACAGCGTGATTTCCAAAGAAACCTTTTCAGTCTTATGACTGCGATGTCTCAAGTGTCACAATTGTGTAACCCGCTGATATTTAAAGTGATCCTGGAGTCCAACATATAGGATTAGGAAGACAATGTCACAATGTCCATTAGTTTGACTACAAGGGGAGAGGTGAGAGAACTCTCCTTGAAGAGCAAAATGAAGAAGAAGGAAATCTGGATTGGAATCCTAGACATGTGGGTTCTAGTCCTGACTCCGTCACTAGTTTGAAATTCCTGCAGTAACTTTTCCTGTGTACTTTCCTCTGCTTTCATGATGGAGCTGTGCCTAGATGACACAGAAGAGAACTGAGAACTTCCAGCTCCAAAGATCTCAGGGAACATTTGGAAGCTTTCAAAGAGGTAGGCCACTGAAAGTAATCTAGAGCTGTCTGGTATATGATGATGACTCAGAAACCAATCCGAGGGCTGTTTTTATTGTTCTTCATTTCCAATTCCTTATTTGGGTTCTATGAAAAGAAAGAGAAAGAAAGAGGGGAAAAAAAAACTATCAAAAGGTACTCAGAAAAAAGGAAAACAACAACAACAACAACAAAAAACCCCAACAAATATCTTTTCAGCAAGTCAGATAACTAAGCTAGGCACTTTTAGTGTAGAAGTGTTCTTTTTTTGAGTGGCAGTGTCACACTGTAGAAAGAAAACAGATGGGTTTTGAGTCCAGAAGACATACAATTAAATCATAGCTTTATCACTAGTGACATAAACAGCCTTGAGTAAAGGCTGTTACTGTTAAAAATGTTATCATCTTCATCATTAGGCTGTCACTGAAAAGATGAAGAGGCATCTTTTTGAACCTTAATTTGGTTGTCTAAAAAAGGAGATTAGGGGCACCTGGCTGGCTCAGTCAGTAAAGCATGCAACTCTTGGTCTCAGGGCTATGAATTCAAGCCCCACATTGGGTGTAGAGATTCCTTAAGAATAAAATCTGGCAGGGCAGCTGGCTGGCACAGTTGGTTAAGCGTCTGACTCTTGTTTTTGGCTCAGGTCATGATCTAAGGGTCGTGAGATCAAGCCCTGCGTTGGGCTTCTTCTTCAGCACAATCTGCTTAAGATTCTCTCTCCCTCTCCCTTTGCCCCTCCTGCTCATGCTCTCTCTCTCTCTCTCAATCAGATAAATAAAAATAAATCTTTTAAAAAAATCTTAAAACAAAAAAGGAGACTAATTTAAACAACAGTAAAGCTACCATTTATTGGGTGCTTTTGCGCCAGGCACTGAGCTGGGCTCTTTGTGTCATGCCTCCAAATCCACCCACTTTTATACTGTATAAATTAGGTATTGCTATCCCTAATTTATAGATACAGACATGGAGTCAAACCAACTCTAAGAGCAGAGCTGGGATTCAAATGCAATTTGGTAAAACTCTGAAGCTTATTCTCTTATCTACTCTCCCAAACTTCCTCAAAGGATAATAATATAGACCAAATAAGGGAATATTTTAAATATACTTTGCAAATGGCAATATACAAGTGTTCTCTGTAAGATTCGTTATCAATAAAACAATAATGGTAATAATGCAGCAGTAATGACAACAGTGATGGTGAGTTTTTATATGTTCACAATCAAAGTGAGTATCCAAATAGAAAGCTGTATAATCTTATTTGAATGTCTAATCAAAAGGGCCTAAATGATGGCTCCAAGCTAATCAGACCCTGGGAGCTTCCCTCATCTGTTTTCATTGTGTTTAAGTTTCTGGGCTCAGAAAAACAGTTTGAGCAGAAATGTTGATATCTGAGAAACAGTGCAGAGAAGATTTAGAACATAGTGAAACCTCTTTGTGCTATGCAGTTTTATCACTGAAAGTGCCATCTGGCCAAGCACACCAGAAAGTAACCACAGATTACCAGCTGGTAAATTTTACCTGTTAAAAAACAAGCAAAAGACTCAATACTCTATCAGTGTAATAATTCAGGATTGCAGTCTGAATATAATAGGTGACAAACTCTCCGGATGAGTCATCAAGGCCAACAAAGAATCCCTCTGGTCTTCTAAACAGAGCATGTTAACTTGAAATTGAATCTTCTGGTAGAGGGACAGTGCACAGCTCCTTTAAAAGAGGATGTGGGGAACCAGATGACTCAAGCAGGTGGCACAGCTGACCTAGGAGTCTCAGTCCCACTGAGCTATCAATGCCTGTCTGAGGAACTCGCCTCCCTACCTATTAACTACTTCTTCAGCTCCCTGAGAGAGTGCTGGCACTTTTTAAACCCTTTAGAGACAGACATAGACTGTTAAATGTGAAAGGAACCTTAGGACTCATTTGGTCAAATGTTCTCATTTCATGGGCAAGAAAACAAAAGCCCAGAGAGGTAAAATCTGAAGGCCCCAGAGTGGCTCAGTGGCACATGCAGAACATGAACCTCCTACTCCCCATATGATGTTCTAGTATAAGATGTTGCCCCACCCCATCCTTCATCCTTCAGCACTCCCACACTCCCTGGCACATCATTCTTATATGCACTAAGGTCTTTGGGAAGATCAGAATTCCAGAGTTGTATTCTTAGGAATTAGATAGTACTTTCTAGGTGCACAATTCTAAGCCCTTTAAACATATGAATTCATGAATCCTTATAATAACCCTGGGACATAGGCACTATTATCTCTATTTCACAGAGAGGTTAAATGACTTGCCCCAGGTCACACAGCTGGTCAGTGGTAGAGCCAGGATTGAAACCAGGTCAGCTACATCTAGGGTTCATGTTTTCATCTCCTATGGAGAAGTATAGAAATGGTTACTGGTTGCCTATAGACAAGAGACATGGAGGGCTATGGGGTCTAGAGAGGGAAGACTTTCTTTGTCTTGCAAACTCTCACAGACTACATTTTTGTCATGTGAATATATTACTTAATAAACAAAAGTAGAACCTATTGTGGATGTCTTTTTTAAATAGTTCTAAAATAGGTAGTGGTGAAAGTTATACAGCATTGTGGTTGTACTTCACACCATTGAATTGTATGTTTAAAAATGGTTAAAGTGGTAAATTTTAGTTCCAAAGGTTTTTTTTTTTGGCAATGACAGGGAATACTGAGATGATGTTTTCCAAGACTTTAAGCACATATTTGGGTCTGGAGCCTAAATAGCTCAACACTGAAATTCAGTAAACATGTATTGTGCACTATTATATATAAGGCTCTGTGCAAGATATGTCAAGATAAAGCCATAGCCACTTTAAGAAATCTTTAAGTTTGGGCACCTCGGTGACTTAGTTGGTTAAGTGTCTGCCTTTGGCTCAGGTCATGAACCCAGGGTCCTGGGATCAAGTTCCCTGTTGGGGAGGGGATCCTGCTTCTCCCTCTCCCTCTGCACATGCTCTTTGTCTCTCAAATAAATAAAATATTTTTTAAAAAATTTAAATAAAAGAAGTCTAAGTTTCAAAGAACAAATGAAATTTAGCTTGTGTGCTGAAAACACCAAATCAAAAGGAGGAGTTGCTCTTTGGTGAACCATGAGGCCAATGGTGCCAAAGGGGCACTTCTGTATGATTTTTATGAAGTTGCAAGGACATACTCTGCAATGCACCTAGCACAGCAACTGGCATATAGTACGAGTTTAATCAATACCAGCTATTATTATTACTATTATGTGAATCTTCTGAGATTTACTTTCCTCTTTTATAAAGTCAGATGCTTGGATTAGATAGCCTACAGACACCATAACGAGGAATGGAGGTGATCTCTCTGTTTTCTCAGCAAGTAAAGGCAAGGCCGGCTGCAATGACTGTCCTCACAGAGGAAGAAGATAGCAGCCCTGGATGAGAATGGGTGAGCTCCATTTGAAGGACTCAGAGCAGTGTTGGAACTTCCTTGTCCCGCTCTTGGAACTGGTGGGCCAGTTGTTAAACATAGCCAGTATTAAAATTAAATGATGCAAACTTAAATGAAATAAACTATATTTAAAATGAAGTAACAAATACACAAAACTTACCATTTCCTAACTAGTTCATTATATTTTATGATTATCTCCTTTTAGGGTTCTTTGCACCAACTGTTTGAGTGGTGGAAAGAGCATACAGAGGTGCACTACCACACATCTCTTCCCAGCTCCTCATTCAGGAATGTCAGATTTATAGTTTGAAATCAGCCAAGGTAGGAGTATTTACACCATAGAAATCGGCAATACTACCAATCAGCCTTCAATTTGCCCCCCAACTGGTTGTTAAACATTTATCAGCCTGCCACTGGCCCAGACAAGCATGTGTGGTCTGGGTCTCTCGGAGGCCCCTCTTATTGCTCTCAAACAGAAGAGAGCAGAAATATCTTCTCATTGCACGTAATGCAGGGGCCCATGAAGAAACAGGCTATTAGACATGGTCCTCTCCTCTGTTTCCTTAAACAAAATAAAATAAATAATTCTGAGTGCTTGGCGCACAGCCGAGGACCTCTCGTGTTCGATTCTTCATCCCGTTTGCAAGAGCTAATTACAGTGAGGGGGTGTGCACAGCAACAGTTCTTTGTGTTCTGAGTGAAATAATGGCTTAGTCACCCCTGAGAGTATGAAGGCTCTGTATTTCTCTTCACTGCAGTGAACACAAATCCCAACCTGACGGCATGTGACTTTTTCTTTTTCTAAATGAATCAGACTTTATGAATAGAAATTTAGCTTTCTTCTACCCTCTCTGGCCCTGCCATGTCAATTAGCATATTTTCTGTTTTTCTAGCTGAATCGACTCACCAATAGTTTTAGGAATCTGTTGGTTTGCATGTTCAGTTCTGAGACTATCAGAGGGAGATGGAATTCTTGCTTTGCAAACTCGCTGATTATGTAGCATAAATTTGATTATCTTTTTTGTGTAGAGAAAATGAAACCCACTGCTGAGAGAACTGAGCCCTGGGTTTGGGAACAGAATCCTTTCTCTTCAGGTTTCTGGAGCAAACTTAGATGAGCCAACCTGGCTGAGGCTTCAGTGCCCAACCTGGCTGAGGCTTCAGTGCCCAATCTGCAGACCCAGGACACTGCAGGGAGGGTTTGAGCTGTGTACCAGGCCTTGATTGGACATAGTTTAGGGTCTAAGGAGTCCAGGCCTCAAGACCCTATACACTGACAGATGAGTGCTCCCCAAATCACAGGTAATTCAAAATAAAATTTCTAACAGTACAAAATCTGGTACGTCTGGGTGGCTCAGTGGTTGAGCATCTGCCTTTGGCTCAGGGCGTAATCCCGGAGTCCCGGGATCAAGTCCCACATCGAGCTCCCTGCATGGAGCCTGTTTCTCCCTCTGTCTATGTCTCTGCCTCCCTCTCTGTCTCTCATGAATAAATAAATAGAATCTTAAAAAAAAAAATCTATGCAGAGGGGAGTGTTGTAGCTTGGATAAGTGCATGGACTCTGGAACCAGGAAGCTTGAGTTTGAATTCTGGTGTTCCCATTTACCAGTTTTGTGTTCTGAGTGAAATAATGGGCAAGTATAATAACCTTGGGCAAGTCACTTAAAATCTGTGTCTTGGGCAGCCTGGGTGGCTCAGCGGTTTGGCACCACCTTTGGCCCAGAGCGTGATACTGGAGACCCAGGATCAAGTGCCACATCGGGCTCCCTGTGTGGGGCCTGCTTCTCCCTCTGCCCGTGTCTCTGCCTCTCTCTCTGTGTGTCTCTTAGGAATAAATAAATAAAATCTTTAAAAAAAAAATCTGTGTCTTGATCTCCTCACCTGTAAAAAAAGAGATAAGTAATGCTACCTACCCTCCTAGGGTTGGTATGAGGATTAAATATATTAAAATATGTAACATAGGGAGCACCTAGGTGGCTCAGTCAGCTGAGCATCTGCTTTTGGCTCATGATCCCGGGGTCCTAGGATCAAGCCCTGCATGGGGCTCCCTGCTCAGTGGGAAGTCCACTTCCTCCTCTCCCTCTATTGTTCCTCCTACTTGTGCTCTGTGTGTATCAAATAAGTAAAAATAAGATCTTAAAAAAATTTTTTTTGTAACATGCTTAGAGAGGAGACTGGTACATAGTAGGTGCCATATAAATGTGAGCTATTATTTGAATGCTGACATGCTTTCTTGTCATTTTTGGATTGAAAATTTGTGCATAGGTTAATTGAAGCTGAACTTTTATTCTTTTTTCTATATTTTTTTTTCCTGGTACCCTAAACACAGGACTAGCTCTGAGATACCAGACAGGTGCAATGGAGCTCCAGAAGCCAAACATCAAATAATCCCTATGTAGTTTAAACTAGAATTCTAAGTACATTCTGATGGTTAAGAGTCAGGGTATTTTGTTTTAGAGGGGATTTTTTTATTTATTTGAGAGAGAGATAGCCAGAGAGCAGAAGAGAGAGAGAGCACAAGCAGAGGGGGAAGGGCAGAGGAAGAGGGAGAAGCAGACTCCCTGCTGAGCAGGGAGCCCAATTCAGGACTTGATTCCAGGATCTAGGATTATGACCTGAGCTGAAGGCAGATGCTTAACCAACTGAGCCACCGAGGCACACCAAGAATCAGGGTTTTATTTTATTTTATTTTATTTATTTATTTTTAAAAATTTCTTATTTATTTATTCATGAGAGACACACAGAGAGAGGCAGAGACACAGGCAGAGGGAGAAGCAGGCTCCCTGCAGGAAGCCCGATGTGCGACTTGATCCCAGGACCTCGAGGGTCACGTCCTGGGCCAAAGGCAGATGCTCAACCACTGAGCGACCTCAGCATCCCAGAATCAGGATTTTAAAGTCAGACACAGGGGATCCCTGGGTGGCTCAGTGGTTAGCGCCTGACTTTGGCCCAGGGCGTGACCCTCCAGGTCCCGCGATCAAGTCCCGCATGGGGCTCCCTGCATGGAGCCTGCTTCTCCCTCTGCCTGTGTCTCTGCCTCTCTCTCTCTTTGTGTCTCTCATGAATAAATAAATAAAATCTTAAAAAAATAAAAATAAAAATAAAGTCAGACATATAGAGTTCCTTTGTTTGCTTGTTTGATTTTTCATTTTTAAAATTTTTTTTTTATTTTTCATTTTTAAAGAACTGAAGACTTAGAGAAAAATAGCAAAAATAGTAGAGTTCACTACCCCTCACCCTGCTTCCCGTGATGCTATCTTTCATGCCTATAGTATAATTATTAAAGCTAGAAAGTTAACACATAGACACAAGCCTATTACTTAAACTATAAACCTTACTTGAATTTCATCAGTTTCCCCACTAAACACAGGACCCAACCTGGGCTCTTACTTTGATCGCCCTTGGTAGCTATGCCTTTTTAGTTTTCTCCAACCTGCAAGGGTCGCTCAGGTTTTGTATTTCTTTTCTGACCTTGACACTATTGATGAATACCAGCTAATTATTTTATAGAATGTCTCACAGTTTCAGTTCATCTGATGTTTACTCATGATTAGACTAATCACTAATCCTTTTGGCAGGAGTACCACACAAGTGAGATGTCCTTGGTGCAAGCTTGGAGCAGCATGCTGATATATCTTATTGATGAGGATATTAACCTTGGTTACTTGGTTAAGGTTTCTCCACTGTAAAGTTAACATATCTATTTTTCAGACTAGAAGCTATTATTAGTAACCTCAAAATAAAGGAAGATTTTTTTGACATGCCAGAGTCTGCAATAATGCTTTGCATTTGCATCCTGCTCTATGAAAGTTTTTGTACCTATTACCCAGCATCTCAATGTACTTGATTATTTCAAGTAAAAGAGAACTACTTTAAAATACAGTTTGAGTAGCAGCTCATATAAAAAATTATTTTGGTTACTTCTAGACAATGTTCATTCAAATAGGGTCTAAAAGCTTTATCAGGAGTAGTAGACCAATAGAACACTTAAGGTTGTAAACTTAAGATAACATGTATGAAGAAATTTATACTGTAAGGAACGTAAGAGACAAGAAAAAATAACAGTGAGTCCCATACTTTAGGTGTGTGCTACATGTATGCATTAAATGGTAATTCTCTGAGTGGTTAAAAAAAAAAAAAAGCCAATGAAAAAGTTTGAAAATCCATTAGGAAGAAGAGTAATACTGTACGTGCAAAATTTCAGAGCCTAATGTTGGGACATACAAGGCAGTATAATAGCTCTCTCCTTTATTTTTTATTGTTATTTTTAAAAAGATTTTTTTATTTATTCATGAGAGACACAGAGAGAGAGAGGGAGAGGCAGAGACACAGGCAGAGGGAGAAGCAGGCTCCATGCAGGGAGCCCAACGTGGGACTCGATTCCGGGACTCCAGGATCACGCCCTGGGCCAAAGGCAGACACTAAACTGCTGAGCTACCCAGGGGTCCCCTAGCTCTCCCCTTTAATGCATAATCTAAGCCCATACCATCTTCACACATGGTATAATTCATTTTCAGAATTCAAGAATTGGTCTTCCCAGCAGGCCACAGGATGCTAAAGTGGCATCGCTGCATCAAGACCACTCTTAAGGAGGGTTGTGTTTTCTTTGTTTTGTTTTCTTTGCTACCAATATATTGTATCGGTGGCTCAAGTTAAAGAAACACATACTAATATTGGGATAAATAATGGAAGAATCCAATTATGGCATTCTAAATTATTCTTCTCTGGGGATCCCTGGGTGGCTCAGCGGTTTCACGCCTGCCTTTGGCCCAGGGCATGATCCTGGAGTCCTGGGATCGAGTCCCGTGTCGGGCTCCCGGCATGGAGCCTGCTTCTCCCTCTGCCTGTCTCTCTCTCTCTCTCTCTCTCTCTATGTCTATCATGAATAAATAAAAATAAAATCTTAAAAAATAAATAAATTATTCTTCTCTAATGAAGACTTAAGGAGAAAAAGAAAATAAATGTGGGATCATAGTAGCTGACCTTTGGATATTTGCAATGATGTTAGGCACTGTCCTCAGTACTTTGCATGTGCTAATTAATCTAATTTTATAACAATCTTATGAAATATTTAATAGTATTATCACCTCCATTTTACAGATGGGGAAACCAGCACAAAGAGACTAAATGACTTGACCAACATCACACAGCTAGTAAGGGTAGAGCTGGGATTTGAACCGGTGCATGTGGCTCCAGAATACTGAAGTTCTTAAATGTTTGAATACATTGCACTTCGACTGGCTACTAACCCTGCAATTCATACACTTTTCTTCCCTTAAGTATACTATGAACCTAATATATATATTTTAAATATTCTATATATAAAATGTTTAATATATCACAAATCTAATAATACATATTTCTACCTCTTAAATATACTAAAAATCACTATTTCTGGCATTTTCTTTTTTTCTTTTTATTCCTTTCAATATCATTACATCTTTATTCAGTCTAAACCACACAAATTAGTCCTAGGTCATATATCCACTCCTGGATTGTTTTCTGATTGACTCATGGGTTGGGAAGTTCCAGGGAGACAAGGATCAAGTCTTGGATGTCTAGCCAATTTCCCACAGAGCCTTAAGACAGAATTAATCTTTTTTTTTTTTTTTTTTAAGATTTTATTTATGGGGCCTGGGTGGCTCAGTTGGTTAAGCATTTCTCTTCAGCTGGGGTCATGATCCCAGGAGTTCCACATCAGGCTCCCCGCTCTAAAATAAATAAAGAAAATCTTTGAAAAAAAGAACTGATTTAGAAAGAGAGAGAAAGTATGTGAGGTTCAAGGGGGAGGAGGGCAGAGGAAGAGGGAAAGGGAGAGAGAATCTGGAGCAGATTCAGGGCTGAGCACAAAGTCCGAGGCAGGGCTCCATCTCTCCCTGATCCTGGGAGATCAGGACCTGAGCAGAATCGAGAGTCAGAGGCTTAACTAACAAAGCCATCCAGGTGCCCCAAGACAGAATTAGTCTTAAGGGTTAATAGTTATGGCCACTTAATTTGTGTCTGGCAACATTCTAAGTATTTCATACTCATTATTGCCCTCATTCTTCAGAACAGCCTCTGAGGCTCACACTGTTATCATCCTCATTTCACAGATGAAGAAACGGGAATTAAGTGACTATTCCTAGCCAACCAGCTAGCATAGCAGGAGGAAAGGCAGAATTTCCACCAAAGTCTGTCCAATCCTAGAGCTGCTCATTCAACTGCTAGAATATACTATAACCCTGTAGGTGCTAAGTATATAGCAGGCAAGCAGTCAATGCTTGTTGATGGTCAGTTGATTGATGGCTCATTCATTTGTTTATTCTCCTATTCTTAGTGAGGGAGGGAAGATGAAGAATCAGGAAGATAGGGAAAAGACAGTTAATAAATAGAATTACCCAGGAAAGGGGATCCCTGGGTGGCTCAGCCATTTAGCACCTGTCCTTGGCCCAGGCGTGATCCTGGAGTCCCCAGATTGAGTCATGCATCGGGCTCCCTGCATGGAGCCTGCTTCTCCCTCTGCCTGTGTCTCGACCTATCTCTCTCTCTCTCTCTCTGTCTCTCATGAATAAATAAAAATTTTTTTTTTTTTTAAGTGGCCAGGAAAATAACTGAGCTGAGGGCTGAGGGCTGAGGGCTGGGGGCCAGGTAGAGACTGATGCCGGGAAGGGTGACAAGAAACAGAAAAGGACATGTCAGAGAGAACCAAGACGGTGACAGCCTTGCTGCTGTCGTGCATGGAAGTCACACTGGCATCACCCAGGTCTATGCTGCTCCAGCCACCTGATGTCCAGCCACCTGATGAGACCAGGGACTACTCACCTCCCTAACCTCCAACAACCTTATATTTTGCTAAGTCTTAGAGTGTAAGTTTTGTTCATTCATCTATGAGGTGGCAGTCTATGTTCTAGGCCCTGAGGATACCTAGTGAACAAAATGAACAAAAATTCCTGCCTTCATGAAGCTTACACTTTAAACAAGGGGATATAAACAATAAACATGATAAATAAGTAAATTATATACTTTTAGGTGGCAAGTAGTTTTGTTTAAGAAAAAAAAAAACAGTAAATATAAATGAGAGCAGGAGGGCTGGAGGCTGGAATGTGAGTGGTGGTCAGAATAAGCCTCACCTATAGGGTGGCATTTGAACAAATATTTAAAGGCACTGGGATTAAAAGAGAGATGGCAATAAGAATGGTAAGATTCAGGGCACCTGGGTGGTTCAGTGGTTGAGCCTTTGGCTCAGGTCATGGTCCCGGGGTCCTGGGATGGAGTCCCACATCAGCCTCCCAGGAGGGAGCCTGCTTCTCCCTCTACCTATGTCCCTGCCTCTCTCTGGGTCTCTCATGAATAAATAAATAAAATATTTTAAAAAATAATGGTAAGGTTCATATTCCTGGGTTCTAGAAATTAAGAATAAATGTTTTATAATAAAATTACTACTAAGAGGTTGAGTACATTTTTGAGGTTGATGATTTTTATAGAGGAAAAGTTACTTGTAGCTTTTTCTTTCTGAAGAGGTCTGAGAGATGACAAAACATCTGTAACTCAAGTTTTATCTCAATTATGTAAAAATACAATTTCCATCCCTAAGTGGCAGTAGCATATTTTTGAGCCTTCGGTCGGTTTTGTTTGTTCACACACATATTATTTATGAGTTTGTGTCTTAAGTGGTTTGTTCTCGGATCACATAACTGTAATCCACAAGATGATAATGAGGATCACCATGAAAGGGCAAAGACTATCTTTCTGTTCATGAATCAAATGAAGTATAAAACTGGTAAATACCTGTTCAATAATACCTTGAAGACTTGTTTTGATTTTTTTTGGCGGGGGTGGACTGGACAGAGGGACAGGGAGAGAGAGAATCTTAAGCAGGCTTCACGTGGGACTTGATCTCAGGACCTTGAGATCATGACCTGAGCTGAAATCTAGAGTCAGATGCTTGACCCACTGAGCCACCCAGGCCACCCTAATTTTTTTTTAAGTAGACTCTATGCCCAACATGGGGCTTGAACTCATCACCCAAGATCAAGAATTGCATGCTCTATCTAAGGCAGACAGGTGCCCCGACTTGTTTTTAATACTAAATACATAAAGAAGCACTGCTAAAACAACTTCAAGGAACATATAAACTGTTCCCTTGGTATATGTTTAATACCCTGTACATATCTTTGATTTAAACCCTTAGCACATGCGGCTCGGTCACTTCACGGCTGAGGTTGAGAACATGTTTATGGGAGAGAAATCCACTGATTTGGAGAATCCACAAGACCATCGGGTTCTTGATCTGTGCAGGGTATTCACGCGTAAGAGCCGCCTATTCCAGGATTTCTCTAGAGGCTGGCAAGAGTCTGAACCAGTTGTCATTTCTGTCTTGCCGGTCTAACAGGGTTGGGAAGGTCCGAGCCTTAGGACCCACTTTCCTGTCTTACCCGATGTTTTCCTGCCAGAACACCGTGGGTGGTTAATTGCCTTGAGTTGGAAAACGGTTTGCATTTACAACTGTAAATTTATTCATCCTTTTAATTTATGTAAGGTTTTTTGTACACAATTCTCAATTCTTTAAGAGATGACAACAAATTTTGGTTTTCTACTGTCATGTGAGAACATTAGGCCCCAGCAACGCGTCATTGTGTGAGGAAAATAAAGTGCTGCAGTAAAAAAAAAAAAAAAAAAAAAAAAAAAAAACAAAACAAGGAACATATAAAACTGAGTATGTTGCTCAATTCCTATTCTGATATAGTAACTGCTTAAGTTCCTACCATGTGTCCACATCGTTTACTATTTTATGTGTATAACTTCACTTAGTCACTCATTCAATAAATATTACTGAGCAGTCACTTATGCCAGGCATGGTTCTAGACTCTGGGAACGTAGCAAGGAACAAGACAGACAAAATCCTTAAACTTATGGAAATGGATATATAGTAGGTCAGGTAGAAATAAGTGTTATAAAGAGAAAACAAACCAGGCTAAAGGGGAGTGGAGAGTGTTTTTGGGTAGGGGATATTAATTCATTATAGAGTGATCAGAGATGGTCTCTCTAACAGGATGACAGTTGGTTTTCTGGGTGAAACCATTTCTAGACAGAGGGTATAGCAGAAAGTAAGAACATGTTTTCTTTGACTCGATAACTATTGTTTAATAGGAAACTGAAGTCTCAAGGATGTTACTTTTATATATGTGGTCATGTCACATAAGTACTAAGGGGAAAAACTAAAACATGACTCCAGGTCTGTTGGCCTCAAAATTCCATGCCTTAGTCTCCCAAAATACCATTTGATTTACTCATCCTAACCAAAGAGTTACTCTTTAAAAGATTGGCAGAGCATGGGACTACCAGGAATTAATTGGTGCTGCTGTTAGTTCTATAATTTACTTTAGCCTTAGGCAAATTACAGACACTTGCTCTTCTCCAGAGCCTGTAAAATGGGGTTCAGGTAATTAACAACTCAGAACAACTGTTATAAGAACTAATTAGCTAGTGCTTACAAAATGCTTTGAACCCATAGCAATCAGTGTCTTCACTCTGGCGTCACACTTTCCTCCC
Organism: Vulpes lagopus; assembly: GCF_018345385.1. NCBI lineage: Eukaryota > Metazoa > Chordata > Mammalia > Carnivora > Canidae > Vulpes > Vulpes lagopus. The sequence continues at coordinate 132,283,840 of NC_054827.1, read as the reverse complement.
CATTGAACCCTAGGTGCCTCCTCCCTGTCTCTCCCAGCTCCCATATCTGGTCCTTTTTAGATTTCCCTTTGCTGGCAAAACTAATCACCTAGCTGCTAAAACCAGAAGTCCAGGGGTCATCCCTAATTTCTTTTCCTTCACTGCATACATTCCCAAATCGGGTTCATTCTGCCTCCAGAATGCATCTTATACACACCCACATCGTTACAGCTTCAATACCACCAGTCTGTTTCAATCCACCATTCCCTCTCGCCTAGAAGATTGCAATAATTGGCTAATTGACCTCCTCCTTTACCATCTTGTTTCTCTCCGGTGCATTTCCCACACAAAAGCCAAGAGCAATGTCTGAAAAGCCTTTCCTGATTTAAACGTGTGAAGTCCCACATCCCAGGAAACTCCTCCATTCTGGGCAAAAAAGGGACAACTGCTTACCTTCTCCATGGCCTGTATGGCCTCACTAATATTTAGGGCTCCTGACTCATGATGTCATCTCTTGCCACTGTCCCCTCAATCACTACCCCCTTTGCACAATGGCCTTTGTCTGGTTATGGATGTCCTAACCCCTTCCATTCTCAGGCCTTGATGGTTGTACCTGCCTTTCCCTTGGCCTGAAATGCTCTTCCCATGGCTGCATTTTTCTTATCACTTAAGGCTCAGCCAGAAAGGCCTTCCCTGATGCAAGTTAATTCAATGGTTCCTATCTACTATTCTCTTAGAGCATTCTTCTACTTCCTTCCTAGCACTTACCATTAGTCTTGATTCATTTTCCATTTAGCCATTTATTGTGTTTCCTACCATTAGAACATCAGAGGGCAAGGACCTTGTTGAGTGTTGTGTGTGGTATCCCCCAGCACACAGCTCATAGCCAGTGCTCTGAAAATATTTGCTGAACCAAAATTTTAAGTCTTGAGCCTCGCCTCTACCAAACAACAGGTGGACCTATGGCCCTGTAGGGACAGAGATTAAGATCTTACAAACACCAGAACATCTGGTTGACCCAGCTCCTTCTCAACCCCCAACCCTGCCAGTGACTAAGGCCTGACCTCAAAAGGACTCAAATTCTGATTTCTTGGAGGCCTAGAGAGGTTAAAGGACTTGCCCGAAGTTACACACTCAGTTTACATTTAACATAGGCAGGGTTAAAACTAGTATTTCCTGATTCCCTACCAACTGAATTCTAATTTCTAAGAATCTTAGCGCAGGAATAAAACTCCAGACCCTATTTGCTTTAGCCCTTCCAATCAGACTCTGTCATCACCTCTATTTAAAAGACATCTGGAGCCAGAGAAATAAATGACTTTTCCAAGGTCACATTACTCTTGAAAAGGATTTTATTCTTAGACCACTCTCTCTCTAGTTTTTATTATTTATTTAAAGATTTCATTTTTAAGTGATCTCTACACCTAACTGTGGTGTCTAAATAGAATATCTCTCAGGGCGCCTGGGTGGCTTAGTTAAGCATCCAACTCTTGATTTCCTGCTCAGGTCATGATCCCAAGGTTGTGAGATTGAGCCCCTGGGCAATGAGACTGATTAAGATTCTCTGCCGCCCTTCACTCTGCCCCTCCCCCTCCTCTAAATACATACATACATACATACATACATAAGGTGTCCCATCGTTCGGATGGGGGCACCCAAATGTGGGGCAATGATCTGGTGGGAGCCCATGGTATGGGAGGTGAAAGAACTCACCTGAGACAGAAGAAAGGAGATAGAAGTTTAACGAATATATCACAAGGGAGTAGTGGGCAGGACAGCAGAGGAGAGGCTGTCTGCCATGAGACAGTAGGTAGGGGCGAGATTTAAAGGGGGGATGTAAGGAGGTCTGATGATGTATGGAAGTCTCCCTTTTCTGGTAACTGTGACTGGTTCTAAGTAGCCCATTGGTTAGTTAAAGCCTATGGATATATAGTCCTTTCTACATTCCATTACTCAAGCCTATTTGCCTAAAAGTGGCCTCTACACTAATGCGGGGCTTGAACTTATAACCCTGAGATCAAGAGTCACACATTCTACTGACTGAGCCAGCCAGGTGCCCCTTTGTCTCTATAGTTTTTAATCTTTTTTATTCTGGTCTTTGTACAACTATGCAATCAAGGATCTTTTCCATACTAAACAGGTTAGCAAATGGTATTTAAAAAATGAGGGAAAAAACTGGATGCAGGGATACATCAGGAGTGACAAATTATTTAAACAGATGCGATACTTCTGTTCCTGATTCATTAATTCATCCAACAAATATTTGAGCTCCTGCTACATGCCTTGAATTGTTCTGGACGTTGAGAACAAAGCATAAGACAGAGTCTCTGCCCCCCTAGATTTTACAATCTAGTATGGGAGGCAGATTATAACAAGTGAAAAGTGTAGTTTTATGCGTTCGGTGCATTGGGTAATGTGAGTCCTGTGAAGAAACGTAAAGCAGAATAAGGAGCGAGTGACAGGCGGGGAACATGGTTGTGTTAAAGAAGATGTTCAGGGAAAGACACTCCAGTAAGACGTCATTTGAGCAGTGATCAGAATTAAGGGCAGGGACAAGAGGAAGAATGTTCTAGGCCAGGGGGAACAGAAATGCAATGGCCCTGAGGCAGTGTAGGGCGTGGCACATTCAAGAGAATGCCCAGGGGCCCTGTGCTCGGAGGGAGAGAGCTGGACAGAGGAAGGCAAGGTCACACAGGTTGCTGGGCCCAGCTCCTGGTGGAAACTGCTCTTCAAAACGCCTCCTTTTTAAACGGACGCGTCTTTATCAAGCTAATATTTACAGAGCCAGGCCTTGGGGAGCGGGTGGTGTTGAAAGCCACTGTGTATGCGTGTTTCAATATGTTAACAAGTGCCACAGGATTTGCTTTTTCTTCCCCTAACTGCTTCTTGCTGTTAGAATGTTAATCTGGCTAAATCCATTCAGCTTCAGACGTTTGGAAATCAGTCACCTAGTGCCTGAGGCCGGAACAGGAGACCCACTTACACATCTCAAGCAAAGCAGGTGAGGGGAGGGCACTCCCTCGGATCCAGATCGGGGCAGAGACCGAAGCGATTGTTCAGCCAAAGTTTCAGGTTGGTTTCTAAAAATAAGGATCTGACTCATCCTTTCCTCAAGCCGAGAAAGCTTTATTCCTTTTCCCTCCGCAGCTCCTGGTTGGTTAACTCCTTTCTTAGCAGCTGCGTGGGCAGGTTGTCATAGGTGGTGTGGCAGGGAGGGAGAAAAGCGAACTGGCTCTGAAGTCAGATCTAAGTCAAATCCTCCCTCGCCGAGAGAGAGAGAGAGAGAGAGAGAGAGAGAGAGAGAGAGAGAGAGAGAGTTTTAACCAATTTACTTCTTTGAGTTTCAGCTTCCTCCTGTAAGAGGGGGGCATTAACACTGGATTCGTTTTGCTGCTGCTGCGTAACAACTCAGCACACATCTAGAGGATTGGAACAACACCCATTTATTACCTCACAGCCGTGCAGGTCAGAAGTCCCAGATGGCGTAACTGAGTCAGAGCCTCCCAGGCTGGAATCCGGTATCTCGGCTGTGCTCTCACCGAGAGCTCAGGCCCCCTTCTACGTGCATTCCTGTTCTTGGCAGAACTCAGTTCCTTGCAGGTAGTTGTCAGACTGAGGTCCCTGTTTCCTTGCTGGCTGTCAGCCCGGGGGTCCCCCTCAGCTCTCAGACTGCACACAGATTTCTCTTCCCGTGCCCTTGCATCTTCAAACCAGGGCCTGCGTATCAGGTCTTTCTCACATTTGGGGTGTCTGGGACTTCTGCTCTCAACCGTTTAAGTTGAAAAGCTTAAGCTCTGCTTTTCAGAGCTTGTGTATTTAGGTCAGGCCCACCCAAATAATCTCCATTTCTTAAGGTCACCTGTGCCATATAACATGCTATCATCCGCCAGAGTGAAAGCGCATCACATTCACAGGTGCCAGGGATCAGGGCAAGACACCTTTGAGGGTCATCTTAAAATCTTTGCCTACAACAAATGCCTTCCTCAGACAACTTCTTGAGAATTAGAGATAATGTATATGTGTAAAATAGTAGACAATTAACCTTGCCACTGTTACACATAAGGACCCCTTTGGAGGAAGGTACAGTATAGGTAAGTTTCTCAGCTGAGTGAATCAAGTATAAGACAAAACTATACTGTCTATGGTACATATTATTATCTTTCTCATATTTATAAATGTTAAAATAGTCCTTTGAACATAATAAGTGTCTTTATCAAGCTAATATTTACAGAGCCAGGCCTTGGAGAGAGGGTTGTGTTGAAAGCAACTGTGTATGTGTGTTTCAATATGTTAACAAGTGCCACGGGATTTGCTTTTTCTTCCCCTGCTTCTTGTGGTACTTTGAACATAATAAGTGATCTCTGTTTTTTTAGAGAAAGAAAACATGCTCTTGCTAGCAGGGGGATAAAGTGGTAAGGGGCAGAAGGAGAGAATCTTTTTTTTTTTTTTTTTTTTTAAGATTTTTAATTCATTTACTCATGAGAGACACCTCCCCCCACACACACACCCAGAGACACAGGCTCCATGCTGGGAGCCTGACACAGGACTGGATCCCCGGCCTCCAGGATCAGGCCCTGGGCTGAAGGTGGCGCTAAACCGCTGGGCCCCCCGGGCTGCCCAAGAGAGAATCTTAAGCAGACTCCCTGCTTGGGGAAGAGCCTGACCCAGGACGCAGGGCTCAATCTCACAACCTGAGATCATGACCTGAGCTAAAATCAAGAGTTGAACGCTTAATCGACCGAGCCACCCGGGTGCTGCAAGTGATCTCTGTTTTAACTGGAGCATTGATTTGATGACTTGATTTGGAAATTCTATTTGATCTAATTTAACAAAGAGAGATTGAGTTTCTCCTTTTTCTTCTGAGTGAATTATATCTCTCTGCTTTATCAACTCATTTTGGCAAAGCTGTTACCCTTCCTCTTCCTTCTCATGTACTTTGTGGTGAGTTTATCGCCATAGGACCATAAGCTCAGGCTTTTATAGTATAGATACCAGCTGAATTCTGGGAGTTGGCTGAAGTCACTTTAAAATAGGGAAGGAGGGCAGCCCCGGTGGTGCAGCGGTTTAGTGCCGCCTGCAGCCTGGGGTGTGATCCTGGAGACCCGGGATCGAGTCCCGCATGGGGCTTCCTGCATGGGGCCTGCTTCTCCCTCTGCCTGTGTCTCTGCCTCTCTCTTGCTCTCTCTGAATGAATAAATAAATAAATCTTTAAAAATAAATAAATAAATAAAATAGGGAAGGAATGGCCTCTGCACATCACATCCACAATGAATTCATTTCAGCTATGACTATTTTGGTTGACTATATTAAAGACAACCAAGGCATGGTTTTCACACTGATGACATCACATAGTTTTCACACCATGACATCATAAGGCACAAGGCAGCATCTTTTATAAAAAGCATAAGTCCTAGAGCCACACTGCTAGGGTTCAAATCCTGTCTCTGACATTTGCTTTCTATGTGGCCTTGGGCAAGTTACTTAATCTCTCTGTGCTTAGTTTTCTCATCTGTAAAACATCATTTACTTCATAGGGTTGTGGTGAAGATTGAATTAAATATTTATAAAGTGCTCACAACAGGGCCTGGTGCGGAGAAGTACTTACTATATGAAGTGTTTGTTAAGCAAATAAATTTGACCCATCTCCACTTTCATCAGAGCTACGAAGAAGTAGCAGAAGTGAGTCACTTAAAGGCTTCTTTCTTCTTCCCCGGCCTAACCTACTCTCTTATAAGAGTGGCACGGATTTTTCAAATTGTGTTTTATTTATTTACTTACCGAATTAGCAAAATTTGCATATCCCACAAAACTTAAAAGAATGCAAAAAAAGAGAAACAGTAAAAAGTTTTTCTTCTATCCTAGGTATCCACACACTGAGCTCCCTGAAGCAGAGCTAGGCTCTCATGTATCTTCCTGAGATAGTCGATACATAAACTATAGTATAAATGCTTCTATGATAATATGTCATACAGACATTTTTCAGATATGTTTTTAACACAGATGATAATACTGTATTCTGTGCAGAATCTTGCCATTCAGCAGTGTCTCATGGAGATCCTTCCATAAGGATCCTTAGCACATAAGGAGCTGCCTCATTCTTTTGATGACAGTAGAGTATTCCACTGGAAGGGTACACCATATTGATTCAACCAGTCTTCTATTTTACCAGTCCTCTGTTGAGTCCTCTGATGAACATTTCATTTTCAAACTTTTCTATTATAAATAATACTGTGATTAATACCTTTGTACATATGTCATTCTGCACATCAGATACACAGGATTTCTGAAGGATAAATTTCTAGACGTGGAATTGCTTGGCTAAAAAGTATGTGCAAAAAAAGCCTATGCAGTGTTGACATCTATTGCCAAGTTGTCTTCCATGGCAGTTGGACCAATTTAAATTCCTTTCTACAGTATATGAGTGCCTGTTTTCCCAGTCCTTTCACCAAAAGAATGTGTTATTCTAAAGTTTTTATTTTTCTTAATTTTTAAAAATTTTTAATTTTTTAAATTTATTCATGAGGACACAGAGAAAGGCAGAGGGAGAAGCTGGCTCCCTGCAGGGAGCCCAATGGGGGACTCAATCCCAGGACCCAGGGATCACGACCTGAGCCAAAGGCAGACACTCAACCACTGAACCACCCAGGCATCCCTAAAGTATTTATCTTTGCTATGGACTTTAAGCTTGGCTTTGATACTCTGGTATCAATATGGTCATTCACATTTACTAGCAAATATAGCAGCATTTAGGGACGTTCTTATTTATAGTCATGGTAGTGCAGATAAATGGACCTCTAGAAACCAGGATTCTTTAAATTAAAGGCTAAATCTGGCTTCTGTCCCATTCTCTGTGGTAACATGCTAGCTGTCAGTGCAATATTGCAAGGAATTTTTGAGGACATTCAGCTAAGAATGAAAATATCTGTTCTGGTTGCCTAGTGTGGATCCCCTAAGGTTCATGTGGGATTGGGACATGTAAATGGTAGAACATTTGCTATTTTTGATAATGGACTTCAGGCCCTCTTCTTCCAAAGATGGCTCTCAACAGATACAACAGAGCTCTTTGTGTTCAGAAGCTAGAGCAATGACAATACCAAATTGCTTGAGTATCACCTATCAATTGTGTGCAGAGTCAGGAAAATGCTGACGTCAGTGAATCTCTATCTGCATTCAACAATATGGCACCTCTAGGACTAACTCTTTCCTGCTGAGAAGCAGCATGTGTCTCTGCCCAGGAGGGGCCAGTGGCTGCAAATATAGTTAGCTAGTGAAAGACGTTTTCTTCCTTGGAATATTACTCAAAGCTACTCAATCCTGGTAATATTATACTGTACAATATTCATGTGATAATTAACAGTATGCAGTACTATAAAGGTGATTTTATATACCAAAATATGAGCAATTTTGTTAATTTGGGGACATAATTAGGGGGAAGGGAAACAACAAACCTAGATGAAACCACCTTTTTGGGGATCCCTGGGTGGCTCAGCGGTTTGGTGCCTGCCTTTGGCCCAGGGTGCGATCCTGGAGTCCCGGAATTGAGTCCCGCATCAGGCTCCTGGCATGGAGCCTGCTTCTCCCTCTGCCTGTATCTCTGCCTCTCTCTCTTTCTCTCTCTCTCTGTCTATCGTGAATAAATAAATAAAATCTTTAAAAAAAATCTTTTTTTTTTTAAGTAATAAGATTTGAATTAAAGATCTTACATATTAGAATTATGTACAGCCATAGTTTAGATCTTTTTGTACCTCAGCCTTGTCTGATAAGGACTTAGCAGTTTTTGGAAAATCTGTCTTTGAACTGAGATTCATATATTTGTTTTGAATCTCAGTCCAAGTTGGTTGGAAGTTTGCTAGAACTAGGTCTGAAAGTTTTTTCTTTCTTTTCCTTTATTTTCCAGTAAAAATGTGTTGATATTAATAAGGAGATTCCAATAAAGAAGAAAGTTGGGAACCACTGATCTAGAACTTTCTGATATTGGGCCTCTTCGTGAGGTAATAGTAGTGAAATCTAAAAGATTGATGTGCATGTATTTAAGGTAGAAAGCCATTGGTACCTGCTTAACATCTGGTGATGAGCAACTGCATTGGCTCAGGGGAGGTTTTGGGTGGCTATTCTTGCAGACACATTTATAACAATTGACCTCTCAATCTGACCCTACCATCCAGGGTAAGCTTTGAGTGGAGGATTCAGATAAGCCATTGTGGGGCTATTCAATCTATTTGAAAGGGTCTGTGCAACAGTTAAGTACTTCCTGTGAGGCTCTGTGTATTCTGGGAGGTTACTCTGACAGCACTTCCTTTTGAACACAGTTATAGTGTGTTGGTGGTGGAAGTAGCTACTACTCTGAAAGCAGACAGACTTTACCTTCCTATAGAAAAGGATCACTGGGATGTTGGCTTTGTCTGTTTTGCTGCTAACAAAGGTGGATCCTTGGAAGAAAGAGCAGATATCCTTGTAGCATCAGACTTGAAAGTCACTAGTGGTTGGATGGGAAGATTTCGATTTTATGATTTCTCTTGAGATTGTAGTTTTAAATGATGATAGCTATTATGAATTGTGATCAATCTATATAAAAGGACTACCCTGGACTCTTTCAAAAAAGCAGTCTAAACGAGGGACCCCAATGGTCCTCATACAACATTGGTTCATTTTAACCAGTGCATCTATTTAATCAACATAAAAATCTCACATCCTGCTTTAAGATTATTTGAAATTTTGAGATAAATTATGCATTGTCATTAAAAGTATATAAAGTCAATAATAATGTTAGAATATGGTATTAACAGCTACATGCCACCATTCCCTACTCGTACACTGCCCTCTGCTTGACCCACATGAGTCAGAGAAAAAAATACTCTCTGAATTTAGGAGCATTATTAACCAACCATAGAAACCACCCTGTATAGCTGTTAATCCTAAGTCTCACCAAATTGCTGACTCCTTATGTTGGCATGCTCTTATGACATAATGCTTTTCAAGGATATTTTGAAGATGGATTTCCTTTATCTCTGGTCTTTTGTGCAAACAAAATTTCAACTTGGCCTAGTTGTTTGTCACAGAGGACTCCTAAATCCCAAACTAATCCAGTGGTTCCAGCTTTTGGTGTTTCAGACATTCTCTGAAACAATTAGAGAATTCTTGGAAAAAACTTGTTTTCAGATAATGTTACTCAAAATGAAAATAGCCTTTCACCTGTTTCTAAAATTGGAAAAGCTATTCAGATTTTAACTTGAAAATGCAAAGAAACTCAGTTGGAGAAAAGTATGTCTCAACCAGACTAATAATTTATTTGCTTTTCAAGCTACCACAGAACGACAGATGGAACATTGCCCATCATGAGGAGAGAACACATCCAATCCATCTCTGAAATCCTTTTTTTATTTTTTAAGAGCACGAGAGAGCACCCACAAGTTGGGGGGGCGGCAGGTAGAAGGAGAGGGAGGAAGAATCTTGAGCAGGCTCTGCTCCATGCCTGGAGTGAAGCCTGACATGGGCCTCTGTCTCATGACCCTGAGGTCATGACCTGAGCCGAAATCAAGAGTCAGAGGTTTAACCCACTTAATCATCTAGGTGCCCCCAATCTCTGAAATCCTAACAATATCAGCAAATAATTCTACAGAGCTCATCATTTCTACTTCATTCATTCACTTCACCTGAAATAATAAAAAGCAATCTTATCCCCTGGTCTATTATCTGAAACAAGTCTAGAAAATGGAAAACCAACAACTACAGTTTCAATCTGTATCCATCAACATTGGGAACACCTTGCTAATAAGATTCAATTTTGTTATGTGATCTGATATTGCCTCTCTCTAAAGCACATGCTAACAATAAGCAATCCACATGTTCAGAGTGTTTGAGACACCACCACCCACAAAAGAAGGGACCTCAGAAACTATATTCCTTTTGTCCCCTTGGATCTGTTCAATTTGTTTCTTTGTAAAAATAAAAATGGACATTTCTGTCCAGTGACCATTATATGTTTAATTTGCCAGTCCCTCTTCACCCTGTGGCTAGCCAGGTTCTGCTGAAGGTGTTATGCACTTGAAAGAGGTGATTGCTTGACTACTACCCACCACAATTGAAAAAAACAGCCTGTACTCTAGTCTTACTTTCACCTGGGAGCCTGTTTTCTTACGGACAGAATTCTGAACACTGGACAGGTCTCCCTGATAATGCCACAGACTATTTAAACCTAAAATGTCAGTGCAATTACCACCTTCCATAATATGTTTTCCAACCAATGTCTACATGGCTGTGCTATTGCTCACACTCTTTCTTTTGTGGAATTTTCAATTTCCTTTTTGGAAATCACCAACTCTGGCTGAAGCCATTTTTGTCTTGGTGTATGAGAAGAGAGCATATTTTTGGAGGTGTCCTTTTCCTTTCCCAGAACTATGTTTCCGCTCTTCTCTTTCCTCCCCTCTGCCAAGTACAGTCATCCTGCCTCCCAGATCTAAGGGCTAGTCCACGTAGGAGGTGCCACAGTTCTTTCTCAGAAGTCTTAAAGTTATGAGTCATGCCCTTCCTGAGAGCTACACTTATCTCTTCATTAGCCATGTTTTCTTTTTTCTGAAGACTTAACCTGTACAGACAGTTTTCTACGTGAAGTCACTCTGGGTCCCTGTACTCTACTACACACGAGATACACACGCCAGTTTATACCCGGATCTCAAGTATAGATCAAGTATAGATCTCAAGTATATATATACCCGGATCTCCTTTTTTTATGATCGCATGTCCTTCTCACCTCAACTTCTGCTCTGATTTTTTTAAGGATTTATTTATTTAATTTTTAGTGATAGGGAGAGGGGCATGGGGAGAGGGAGAAAGAGTCTTAAGCAGACTCTGTACTGAGCACAAGCCTGATGCAGGGCTAGATCTCCACCCTGAGATCACCACCTATGCTAAAACCAACCAAACCAAAGAGTCAGACACTTAACCAAGTACACCACCCAGGCACTCTCTGATCTTTATAAGTCTTTTTTTTTTTTTTTTTTTTTATTTATTTATGATAGTCACAGAGAGAGAGAGAGAGAGGCAGAGACACAGGCAGAGTGAGAAACAGGCTCCATGCACCAGGAGCCTGACGTGGGATTCGATCCCGGGTCTCCAGGATCGCGCCCTGAGTCAAAGGCAGGCGCCAAACCGCTGCGCCACCCAGGGATCCCTATAAGTCTTTGAAAATATATTTCTTAGGATTTTAGAGTTCTCTCATTTAGAAATTTTGCTATCGGATGCATCACCCTTGTAGAACCATGGTAGTTTGATAGCAGTGGGCAATATAAGTGTTGAAGAATTTATGGTGGTCCATGGAAATCAGATCATGAACTCATAAAGGGAAAGCTTTGTTGGAAAAATCTCAGTCTCTACCTCTGTGATGGTTATGGATTTTATGATAGAAGTAGAAGTAAAAGTTTCTGAAAATTCCACAGAAAAAGGCTACTATTCTCACAAAGAGAGAAACAATATAGAGCTCTCAAGAACACTGATGATTAAAGGAATAGTAAAAAAAATGCCATAGGAAAAGCAGCAATCCCTCCAGAAAAGTGACTGTAGGTATTCAAGGTTATGAAAACCACAATTTGTAAAAGAAAGTACACCCAGAAAATACAAATAAGCGATATATTCCTGAGATGTTTTATCTATTGGTGGTTTATCTCTTTCATTAGATCAAAAATATTGTCATATCAAGTATCTCAGGTAGTCAAAATGTCAAAAAATAAGCATTTTGTGCAACAGCTATTAACTCTACTTATTATATTATGCTACCACTGATGTGGTAACCATATTGCTGAATTTAGGGATCAGCAGTGAGATATTCAGAATAAAAAATATTGAGTTACAAATTAGTTTGCACTGCTTTTATTTTGAGAAACTTTTTTCTATTTAGATTCTTTCATGTGTAAGAAGAAAAATTGGAAACTTTCCCATCTTGGTATGTCCCAATTAATGAACCATATTAGAAACAGAATTTCAAAAAACATTCATTCATTCATTCTTTCAATAAACAGGCAGTGAGTACGTATTTGGCTCATGCCAGGCACTGTTCTAGGCACTGGGGTTACAGATGAAGTGGGAACAGACCTTGCCATTGAGGGCCACAGTCTAATGAAAATAGATAAGCAAACAAAAAAAATTGGGGCAAAACAGAGGACTGTAGTTAATTCTTACTAAATGTATCAGAGTAGATGATTTTTGAGCTGTCTTCAAGGATGATAAACAGTTTGCTTGACGGGCAAGAGAAGAAAGGGTACTCCAGGCAGAAGGAACAGGATTTGCAATGATACCAGAGTGTAAGAAAGAGCATAGCAAGAACAGGCAACAATAGTTGCTTAATGTGGCTGGATCCCGGGGGATCTCTGGGAGATGAGACTGGAGGGGCAGGCAGGGTCCAGACCATGGAAGGTCTTGACCCCTGCTAGGGAATTTAGGCTTTATCAAAGTCAGGAGAAACGGAAGGGTTTTAAGTAAGGAAGTGAAACGGTCAGATTCACATTTTAGGAAGATGGCTTTGGTGGCAATGTAGTTGGAGTAAATGGGGCAGGATTGGAGACCAGTGATTAGGAGGTTACTACAAGGGTTTGGGCAAGAATGATGATTACTCACATATATTGAGTGTTAATCATGTGTCAAGCACTTGACATGTTAACTAATATATTTTTATTTTTTTTAGATAGGGAAGGGATGGGCAGAGGGAGAGAGAGACAGAGAGAGAGAGAATATCTTAAGCAGGCTCCATGCCCAGTGCAGAGCCTAACATGGGGCTCTATCTCAAAACCCTGAGATCATGACCTGAGCCAAAATCTGGAGTTGGATGCTTAACCAACTGAGCCACCCAGGTGCCCCTTTATGTTATCTCATTTAATCCTCACATTGATCCTATAAGGTAATATATTAGGATGGGTTAGGTTATGCTGTGACAAGAAACAACCCCAAGGGATGCCTGGGTGGTTCAGTTGGTTAAGCGTCAGACTCTTGATTTTGACTCAGGTCATGATCTCAGGGTTTTTGCGATTGAGTCCCACATCAGGCCCCATGCTCAGTGTGGAGTCTGCTTGAGATGATCTCTCCTCCCTCTGTCCCTTGCCTCCTCCCACTGTACCCCACTCTCTCTTTCTCTCTCTCTAAATAATTTTTTTTAAAGAAACAACCCCCAAATAATTAATCAACATTATTTAAAACAATAAAAATAATTATTTGCTCATGCCACATGTCCCATGTAGGTTGGCCAGGGGGCAATGCTCCTCATAGTCACAAAAAACCCAGAGTAAAGGGAGTTTTATTTCAATACATACCTTATAACTTCAAGACAGGATCATCATAGCAGTGGGAAGTGAATGTGGCTTATTGTCTCTGGGCTCAGAAAGCTTCTGCCCAAGTGTCACAGAGCCATAGTCAACTCCATAGTCAACTCCTTTCCAGGGAGGCAAGGAAGTGCAATCCTACCATGTGCTCAAAAGGAGAATCAGGAGTATTTATTTATTTATTTATTTATTTTAAAGATTTATTTATTTTAGAGAGAGAGAAGGGTGTGCATGGGTGGAGAGAGTGACAGAGAAAGAGAAGCAGACTGCTTACCAAGCACAGAGCATGATCTGAGGCTCAATCCCCAAACCCTGAGACCATGATGTAGGCCCAAATCAAGAGTCAGATGCTTAATTGACTAAGCCACCCAGGCGCCTCAAGAATCAGGAATATTTAGACACTAGCACTAGCTACTCTCATATCCTAGTTCTGAGTAGGAAGTAAAACCACACATTTCTGATCTCCTTTTAATGTGACTGTGTGACCTAATGTAGCCAATGAAATGGTGGAAGCTTTCAGAATTAGTGGTCTTTAAGAACTAAGAACTAGAATATAATTTGTCAGATTCTTGGCTTTTCCTCTGCCATGGTGACTGGCAGTATTCCAAATGGTGGTGCTTCTTTAGTCTGGATTCCAGAATAACAATAGATAGCAGAGCCCCATTGACTTCCAGTGGGCATGTAATATGAGGTGCAGTTGTTGGTCACTGAGGTTTGAAGGATATTTGTAACTGTAGCATTCTTAAAAGTCTCCACAAATAATTTTTTTTTAAATTATTATTCCCATTTTACAGATCAAGAAACTGAGATACAGAAAAGTCAAAGAATGTGCCCAAAGTTGCACCTAATAGATGGCGTAAAGCCAAAATTCAAACCCAGGCAATCTGAGTCCTGAAACTGAGCTTCAAACTAGAGCTAGCAAGAGCCTGACTTAAAGCAGCAACAGTGGAGATGAACAGTGGGACTAGTTTAATGACATTTAAAAAGTAGTATCAAGATCTCCTGGATGATGATACCAGGATGGGGGAAAAACAGGTGTCTAGAATGATTCCGTTTTCTGACGTGGAAAAGGAAAGAGATGGTGACCAGTAATTCAAATGGAGAAGAGAGTGGAGTGAGAAGGTGTTAAATCTGGAATTAGACTCTTTTAGCACTTCAAAGCGGTCATGCCATTGTCTTTTGTTCCCTCTGGTTTCTCAAGCAGTTTGATTATTTCCACATATTGTTGCCCTATATGTTATGTGTTATTTTTCTCTGACTGCTTTCTAATTTTTCTCTTTATTTTTTTTTTTTATTTTCCAGCAATCTGACAATGGTGGACCTAGGTATGTTTTTCTTCATATTTATATTGCCTAGGGCTCACTTTTTGGATTTGTGAAGTTGATATTTTCATCAGATTTGTGATGTTGACCATTATTTCTTTGATTATTTTCTGTCCTATTCTTACTGTCTTCTCCTTTGGGACACCAATTACATCATGTCTGATACTGTACCACAGGTCTCTGAGGATCTATTCATTTTATTCAGGGTTTTTTTTTCTGTTCTTCACATTGTATAATTTTTATCAATTGAACGTTATTTTTTTTTTAAGATTTTATTTATTTACTTATTCATGAGAGACAGAGAGGAAGAGACACAGGCAGAGGGAGAAGCAGGCTCCATGCAGGGAGCCCAATGTGGGACTCGATCCCTGGTTCCCAGGATCATACCCTGGGCCAAAGGTGGTGCTAAACTGCTGGGCCACCAAGGCTGCCCTCAATTGAACTTTAGAGGATTCTTCTGGAATTTTCCTTCTCCTGTTAAAACCCTTAGAGAATTTTGTTATTTATTTATTTATTATTTTTATTATTTTTTTAATATTTTATTTTATTTATTAATTAGAGACACACAGAGAGAGATACACACAGGCAGAAGGAGAAACAGGGTCCCTGCAGGGAGCCTGATGTGGGACTCAATCCCGGGACCCCAGGATCATGACTTGAGCCAAAGTCAGATCAACCACTGAGCCACCCAGGGGCCCCAAGAATTTTGTTATTTTATTTTGAAAGTTTCAAGAATTTGCATTTGCTTATTTTTGTATAGTTTATATTTTTCTTCTGAGATTCCTTATCCCCTATTTATTTACTCATTAAGATCACACTTTCCTTTATTTTGAACACATTTGCCTTTAATTCTTTGAAAATACAATAGCTGCCTTAATGTCTTTGTTTACTAAATCTAGTATCTGAGTAATTTTAGGGTCAGTTTCTAATGTCTACTTTTGTTTTCTTATTTTTGCGCTTGTATAATAATTTTTCATGGTAATACCAGAGGATAAAGGTGATAAATTATAGAAATTTTAGACTCTGGATTCTGTTGTCTTCCTTTGAAAAATTTTAGTTTTTGTTCTAGTAGGCAGTTAATCATTGGTTGCTCACTTTGAACTTATGCAGATTTTTCTTTTTTCTTTTTTTTCCCACTTTGTTAGGGTAGATCTTCAGAAAAGCTCCTCTAATTTAGTGTCCTCAATCTTCAAACCATTTCCCCTGTGGATCTTGTCAAGGCTTAGTTTTAGGCATAACTAGGGCAGACCTAGGACAATAGGTCTTCCTCCAAGACAGTGACTCTTGAACTGTAGCATATATCAGAATCATCTAAAGAGCTTGTTAAAACACATTTCTGGGCTCCTTCCTCCAAGTGTCTGATCCAGTAGATCAGAGGTGGGGCCTCAGAATTTGCATTTCCAGCATCATGTCTAACAAACTTTCAGGTGCTGCTGCTGGTGGTTGAGGAACAATTATCCAAGAACTATTGCTCTAGAATATGGTCCTTATTTTTAAAACATGTTTTTTCTAGTGTCCTAGCTGGATGCCTAAGGTATTATTAACAAAATATTAATATGGCTTTCCAGTTAGGCTGAGCCAAAACTCTGATCACCTCTATTACTGCTTGAACTCTAATATCCCTGCTCACTCTTCAACCCCATAGAAGTCGGAAGAGGTTATACAAAATCATAAAAGTGGAGGATCAAAGATAGAATCTTGGGGGCACTGCCAATTTTTCATGGGTGGATGAAAGAGGCATATAAGGAGTGATCCAAGAGGCAGAAGAGCCCTATCCTGGAAGTCAATGGAGAAGAATTCTAAAAAAATATCTTGAATTCTTACTGTGTCTCCTCCATGTGCTAAGAGGTTCACAGAAAAAAAAAATTAATATATTTCAAGCAACCCAATAATATAGTACTATTATCAATCCCATTTTATAGATGAGGATGAAGATGAAGAACCTGACCGGTTAAGTAACTTCCATGATGTCGTGCAGCTGGTAAGTGGCAAAACAGGACTTGAATCCGGGAATTCGGGCTCCAATACTCAAAATCCCCACAATGTGCTGCCTCATTCCAAAAATAGGAGACTATGACAAATGCCATCAGGCTGCCCAGGACAGAAAAGTGCCCATGGGATTAGGTACTAGGGCCACCAATGAGCTCAGCAAGAGCTCACTGTAGTAAACAGTAGGTGCTAATTAACTGTTCAATTTTATCAGTTCCTGGGCTTAACCCTTTGTTTGAGCCAGCAGAGTACCACACACGTGGCATCTCCCAGCCCCTGCTTGCCTTATCTTCCTCCTCAGAAACCTGGAACAGGTTTCTGCTCAGCAAGAGGAAACTCACTCCCCAACTGCGTTCAGGGAAGGGAAGATCTGTGCTTCAAGCTCCTAGGGGAGTGAAGAGAAGTGGGAGGTAACTACTTATAACTCACTAACTGTGCCCAGGCACAGATTTACATGCATTGGAACATATCATCAACTCAATTACCTATGCTCAGATTAGCCTTAGCAAGTCTTTAAGCTCTCACAGCTGTCTTCAGGTGTTCAGGGGATTATTATGGGGAGATGTTGATCAGCTGTTCTCCATGGCTCCTGGGGGCAGAACAAAAGAAAAGAGGCTTAAATGTCAGCAAGGGATTTAGATGTAAGTGAGAACTCTGTGAGGCAGGGAGGTCCTGTGTACCCAAGCAAGGGTTTCCAGCCTTTCTGTCGTATTTAGCCTAAATATTCCCTTCCCCACCACACTACCTCTTCCTTTGTTTTCTGACAAAAGAGACAAAAACAATAACAGCAAGTTCTTATGTAGTTCTTACTTCATGTCAGGCACCGTTATGGAGGTTTTTACTCATAGTCACTCTTCCAATATTCACCACAACATGATGAGATAAGTACTATTGCTGTCCCCATTTTATAGATATGAAAACTGAGATATAGGGTGAATAACTTGCCAAAGGTCACACAGCCAATACATGGTAGAGCCAATATTTGAAGCTTTATCCCTAAGTCCACTCTCTGAACCACTACCCTGTACTGTTAATCTGTATGTGTGGCACTAGAACAGAATTTAATATCAGGCAAAATAAGGGAGAAATTCTAGCTGGCAATTTGGCATGGAGGCTGTTGCAGATTGTTACAAAATGACCCTAAGTGATCCACGCCTCCTTGAATTTATGCCTATGTATAGTCCTCTTCCACACTGAATCTGTGCCATTCCAGTGACTGGCTTGGCCAACAGCATGTGATGGAAACAACTTTCTGGGACTTCATACTCAGGCCTTAAGAGGTCTGGAGCTTCTACTTTCTCTGTCAGAACCCAGCTGCCTTGTAAAGGACACTCTGTCTACATGTAGAGAGGACACATGTAGAGAGAAGACTTGGAGGCTGAGAGGCCATGTGGAGAACAACAGAGGCACCTCAGCTAAGAGCCAGAACCAAAGTGGTAAATGAAGCCATCTTAGATCCTCCACTCCCAGCTGGATTGTCCCAGGAGACACCACACAGGCCAAGATGGGGTGAACTTGCTGAGCCCTGCACAAATCCTAACTCTAAAAGGGTTGTGTGTTTTTTTTTTTTAAAGACTTTATTTATTTATTTATTTATTTATTTTTTTATTTAGGAGGGATTGAGAGCACAGTGAGAGAAAGAGCATGAGTGGGGGTGGGGGGCAACAGAGGGAGAAGGAAAAGCAGGCCCCCAGCTGATCAGGGAGGCTGATGATGCGGGGCTCCATCCCAGGACCCCAGGACCATGACCTGAGCCGAAGGCAGACACTTAACCAATTTAGCCATCCAGGAGCCTCAAGGGTTATGGTTTTAAGTCACTATTTCCTTTTTATTGTGGTGAAATACACATAACATAAAATTTATAATTGTAACCATTTTTAAGGGTATAGTTCTATGGCACTAAGTGGATTTGCATTGATGTGCCATCATTACACCATCCCATCTATCTCCAGGAATTTTTAATCATCTCAGACTGAAACTCTGTCCCCATCAAACACTGTTCCTTCCAGCCCCTGGTAACCACTATCCTACTTTCTGTCTCTATGAATTTAAGTCAATAGGTTCTAAGGTAGCACCATATAACTTCATAGAGATGCTGACAGATTTAATAATCTGCTTTTAGAACATATTAATGTGTTTCTTAGTTTATTAAATACCAGAGAGTTATATAAGTATCAGGAACCCTCCCAGAGCTTCAGTTTGCTGTGTCATTTGTACCTGTAATTCTAATGGTGTCGTGGCCTATAGTGTTACAGGTAAAATTATAATTATACCTAACATTTACTTTGAAGTTGAGAAGGCAGTTTCACACTTAATGTATCACTTGTCTTTCACAATAGCCTTGGAGGTAGAATTAATTTTTTCCCTTTTATAGATCAGGAGATTGAGGATCAAAGGTTTTAAGTGATTTGGTCAAGGTCATAGCACTGATAGAACAGGTTGGTCTGCAACCATTTTTTGATCACGCCTGCTGGGTAAGGGAGATGGGGGGCGAGGTATCCAAAAGATAATTCAGCAGTTTGAAAAAGGAGACACAAGCCTGTTCCTCAAACCACAGCTGCTTGCCTAGGACACACCCATGGATATGCCCACAGGAGAATCCTTTGATCATGCTGACTACCAACCAAGATGGCACCCAATGAAATGTTTTATAGGGTGTGGCTGGGTCTATTTTAAGAAACAAATATGTTCGGCTGTAGTTTGGGCAGGAATAGCATGACGAGGCAAGCCAGGGACATCCCCATTGAGTAAAGCCACAGAATCATGCCCATTCATAAATCAATTCAGTGGGTCACAAACAATATATTTTTTAAATAAAATAGAACAGAATTCATTGAAGTAGTAAGGGCAAGTATTTTTCTGAGGAATTTATTTCAGTAATATTATATACATATTCTTGTATCTTCGTAGTCATGTTATTTGGGATTTGGGTCACAATATCAAATCTATTTCCTACCATGGTGTGAATGCTTGAAAACCACTGCCCTACCCCAATTCTTCCTCAAAGTTCAGAAGCATTCTGCAGTCTCTAGTGGAAGTATAGCCCGCCTACCTGCACTGGCCTTGTGCAAACAGTAGAAAAGAGACAGATGCCATTTTAGCACAAGGACAACACTCCAGAGGCTGGTTTGGAACGGCTGAAATTGTCATTTGTAAAATTTTGCTCAAGTGCCCAAGGTGATTTTATGCCATGGAGATGTAGTGATAGGATTCTAAAAGCAATGGATTAGTCAGGGAAACCGAGCTTCTACCCCCTTGTTCTCCTTCAAACACCTATAATTCCTTGAGATTTTCTCGGCTTCATTCCCTCATCTCTAGCAAGAGGAATGATCAGACCAAATTATCTTTGGGGAAAGTTTTCAACCAAGAGAAGGAGTGCTGATAAGATTTAGGCTACTGTCTACTCATTTTCCCAAGGGGATAGGGAATGCAGACGGAAAGTCTGTCTCTCTTTTTTTTTAAAAGTGAGTCCAGTTTTTTGTTTATATGTTTCCCAACATGGATAAGGATAGACAAACACTCTTTGAAAGATAACTAATGTACATTTCTGGTTTGAGGCTGAAGACTTACCTTGAGTACCCCATCCAGGTCCAGGTGTCTACAATCGTGAAACTTACATCATTTTAGTTTCATGAATTAAACAATAAACTATAATTGTCTAGGTCCAGGGTATGATGGTAAAGTCACAGCATCTCGGTCACATATGAAATTTCCTCCCTGTTATTAAGCCATGTGCATAAGAAGGCAGTTGAAATTCCTTAAGAGGTAAAAGCACATGAGTGTGGTGATTCTTTCCCCTGAGCTGAGAAAACATGAATTTCTTGGTGGCTGGATTTTGATCCTAGAGACGATACTGAGGGAGGGCCTGGGTCAGTGACCACTGGAAGTTCCTGGACGTTAAGAAAGGCTCCATAGCAGAAAAGAAAGCCCAGACATTGCCAACAACCATTGTATAAAAAGAAAAATGAGTCGTTGAGTCTCAGCAATAATGACTCTGCTTCTGCCAGTGTCAGCAGGGAGACAGGTGCAGAGAGCTCTGAAGAGCCCTTCCAAACCCTTACACGTGACCCAAAAAACGCCCCAGAAGCCCAAGCTCCTTGACATGCTGAGCTGAATCTGGAGTGTTTCCAGCTATATTCAAATGGGTCTGGGAATGACATGGGAACTTAGCAGCTTTGTTTGCAACTTAGGAGTAGAAATTGTTTTTCATCAAACAGAAAATATCCTTGTCTATTTGAATTTCAAACAACGTAATGCTGTTTGGGGACTGCTATAAGAAAATTCATTCTCATTGGGGAAACTCCACATCTTTGTACAATTTAGGGAGAGAATAAAGGAATTGTTCAAACTGCTTCATTTCTATTTTCTCATGGTATAGAGAAGTTTATGTGATTTAATGCCTCTTTTTCATGATAATTTTTGAAGAATATATTCAAACAAGATGCCATTTAGTAGACTTGAATATTGCCTAACTCTCTGGAATGACAAAAAGCACAGATCGGCACAAATCGAAGAGGAAAGTAAGAAAAGATTTATTCAAGGGCAGTGAATTATATTATTAGGCCAGTGACTCCCTTCCACCCACCCCCCCAAACTAACCCCATGCCCAGCTTATCTGAGTAAACCAAAGGAAATTTAATCTTAGCCTCTACTATATATTCAGTACATTCCAGCTGACATTTCAGACCCTGTTAGAAATCTGGTTGGCTTCCAAGCACATGCAATACTAGAATGAAGAAATAGTATAGATAGCTATCTCATTTTTCTTTCTCTCTGAAACATTGACAATGATTCTTTGTAGAATGTCTCAGGACATTCAAGGAAGTTATCCATAAACATTTTGCAGAAATCTGTCAAGAGCTGATTATTGCAATTTATATTATATGGATACTTCATTCCACAGGCTTCATGCGTTGCAAGATTAAAACATGCAGGGAAGACAATGGAGGCTATAGGCTGCCAAACACATGAACAACCAGTAGTCAAGAGGCAGGTTTGAAGTGTGGTATTTTCAGCTTGAGAGGACAGAATGGTGACCTTAGATGACACAGGCAAAACCACCAGACACACACCAATCCCTTCCCAAACACACCACACATTAACCAATAAAATGGGCGAAACCGGTAACTCCATCTGGTTCCTCAGAAATCCTTACAAATGTGCCAGTTTCTGTGGGATATGCCACATGAGAGTTCCCTGCTGGGCAAATAGGAGTATCACAGACACTTGAAATTCATACATAAACTCCAAGCCTATATTTCAGCAACTTAGTTTTCCTCCTCCATTAGCAGTTGCAACCAATGCCTCCACTGTAGGCAGGACTCCACCCTCATCCCTGTCCCCATCCTACAGAGTCATGAAGTGTGTGAATAAAGATGCCAAGGCTAGTGGCCCAGTCCCAAACTGAATGATCGCCCTTTGGAAAGTGAACCCTGGAGTGCAATAAGAAGGCTTCGCTGCAGCATCACACAGCACGGCAAGTTTGCCTGCTTCTCAGAATCAACAAACCACGGCAATGTGAGATGTTTTACTTGGTAAGTCTCAAGTCCTTTTACTGTGTGGGAGAGACATCTAGATCATTTCATTCTACTTGCTATAGTGTTTTGGTTTTTTTTTTTTTTTTAAAGGTTTTATTTTTAAATAATCTCCATACCCAACTAGAGGCTCAAACCCATGGCCCTGAGATGGAGGGTCACATGCTCCACTAAGTGAGCCAACCAGGCACCCAGGTACATAAGAGTTTTTATTTGGGCTCTTACCTGTGGCCACCTACTCTTTCTCCCAGAAATAGTAGACCAGTCTTGCCATGTCTCTTAATCACCACAGTAGCCTCGTGTTTGCAAAAGACAAAAGAATACTAGGTTAAAGTCTCATACTCTTCAACAAAGGTGATGACATTTTCTTTCATAACACTGCACTCTTCATGTCAATCTTAATTAAGCTATTTGCTTAGGTTAAAATGATATGAAGTACACTTAAAAGCATTTCTGGATGCACACATTTAAAGTAAGCATTATATATATGCTTATACACACACATACATAAAATCAAAGCAACCATTTTTTTAAAAAGTAAATTCCTTTTGAGAGCCATAATTTCAACTAGTCACCATGATTGTGCGAATCCATCTTTTTTTCAGAGACGATCATTTAAATGACTAAAGGTACTCAGTCTGTCATGCCATAAAAATACATTTATAATTGAATATCTCCCTACAGACAATAGTGTGCTAATGGTTCCCATAGAAATGCAAAGCCCAAAAATGCATTGATGTTCTTTTCCTCACCTCTGTTGAACTTGCCTTTCATTACTGGGTGAAGAGAGATCACGCTTTCATTTGGTCAGGCATTTGAGAGATGCTGCAACTAGGTTTCTGTTCATAGCAAACTCTACGTGGGAATAGTATATCGTTCAAAAAGTATGCACCTATTATTGCCTCATGATCCCCACAACATCCTTGAGGCTGAGCAGAGCAGGAGTGATTTTTCTGTTGACAGATGGGAAACTGAAGCCTGTAGAGGTTTAAGTTACTTGCTTGAGGCTACGGCACACATCAAGTCACAAACTAGGATTCAAACCCAGACCTTCTGAGCCCTAATTCACACTGTTTTCTTTTCTCTGTGCTTAAACAACAACAACAACAACAACAACAACAACAACACACACAGAAAGAAAGAGAGAAAGAAAGAAAGAAAGAAAGAGAAAGAAAGAAAGAAAGAAAGAAAGAAGAAAGAAAGAAAGAAGAAAGAAAGAAAGAAAGAAAGAAAGAAAGAAAGAAAGAAAGAAAGAAAGAAAGAAAGAAAGAAAGAAGAAAGAAAGACTGGTACTTTTAAGCCAGGTTAAAAATCTCACTTGCTTGGTTCCCCCTTTAAAATCTTAAAACATGGGATCCCTGGGTGGCGCAGCGGTTTGGCGCCTGCCTTTGGCCCAGGGCGCGATCCTGGAGACGCGGGATCGAATCCCACACCGGGCTCCCGGTGCATGGAGCCTGCTTCTCCCTCTGCCTGTGTCTCTGCCTCTCTCTCTCTCTCTCTCTCTCTCTCTCTCTCTGTGTGACTATCATAAATAAAAATTTAAAAAATAAAATAAAATAAAATCTTAAAACAGGGCAGTCCAGGTGGCTCAGCGGTTTAGCGCCGCCTTCAGCCCAGGGCCTGATCCTGGAGACCTGGGATTGAGTCCCACGTCAGGCTCCCTGCATGGAGCCTGCTTCTCCCCCTGCCTGTGTCTCTGCCCCTCTCTCTATCTCTGTGTCTCTCATGAATAAATAAATCTTAGAAAAATAAAATAAAATCTGAAAACAATAAATAGCTCACCAGGTGAATTTGACATATATGACACCTCCACATTACAACCTCTGGACACTCAACCAGAGGACTGGCAGTCTATGCACTGAATGACCAGGATGGAGTATATGGGAGACAGTTTTATGGTCAGGCACCAGCTGGCCTGTGTGCATCCGTAGAGAAGTTTCAAAGCTCTACAGTGGGGCTGCAGCCACCAAATGTCCCCCTGCTCCCCATCTACCTCATGGTTCCCGGTCATTCTGGTCTGCTCCCTCATTCTCTAGCACAGCACAAGAGTGGGGGAGAAAATAGCACTGGAAAGAGTTGGTACTGGGTGAAGGGTTGGCATAGCTGCTTGTAGATACTTGAGGTGGGGAGAGAAATAGAAGATGGGAGATTGGCCACAATTCTTGGAACCTTCCTTAAGGGAGGGTGATATGAAAGCTTTTGCACAAAGTAGCAGAACATGAAGTGCTGGTCCTGGTTCCCCAAACTATAGTCAGTGAGTTAGGGAAGAAGTTAGAGAGGCCATCAAGTCCAGCCTTCATTCATTCATTCTTCTGTACATTCCACAAATAATCACTGAACATCTATACTGCTGAGGATATAGCAGAGAACAAAGCAAAGACCCTGCCAGCATGGAGTTTACATTTTCCTGGGGCTAAGAAACATTAAGCAAATAAATAAATAGCACATCAGCTATGATAAATGCTGTGGAGAACAGAAAAGCAAGGTAAGAAGAAGATGGACCCTTGGGGGGTAGGAGAGCCAGGAGGTACTATCTTATATATGTTGGTTAGGGACTGATAATGACATTTGAACAGAAACTTGAAGAAGCCATGGGGATATCTGATGGAAGAAAGGACACAAGTGCAAAGACTCTGCTACAGAGAATGAATGGCATGTTTAAGGACCAGCTCGGATGCTAGTGGGGTTGCTAGCATGGCATAAGGGGGAAAATTGTAGGAGAGGTGGTCAGAGAGACTGTGGGGCCCAGACCATATGGGGTCTTGGAAGCAAGTGTTAAGCTTGAGTGAGACAAGAACCTTTAATTGGAGAAATGACAGGATCTGGCTTTTTAGAGTATCCTTCTGGCTGCTGTGTTGGAACACATCTCGGGGCTATGTCATGGAACATGATGAAAATCTATTTCATTCTTAAAAGACCCTGTACATGATTCAGTTACCTTCCTATTTTCCAGTTTGTTTTCTATGCTTCTCTCTCTAGACAGGTTTTCATCACTGGTTTTATTTTCCATCATCGGATTCTTTAAAATTGTCTGATCTTGCCATCATCCCTTTTCAACCCTCAACACTTTCCAAATGGTTTTCACTATTTAGGGGACCATTTAGGGGGCACTTAGGGGAAAGCTCAAACTCCATCCTCTGTTGTAAAAGGTCCTGTAAGATTGAGTCCCTGCCTGTATCTCTCTGCATGTGCTCTCCTCTGTGTTCCTCTTCCTCTGTAGTCACGGTGGCTCTCTTTCGGTTCCTAACCCCAGATAAGTTCTTCTTCCTGATACCTTCTCCCTATGTCTGTGTGGTTCACCCTTGCATATCTTGTGCTCCAGAAATGTGTTGGATTAGTTAATTTATCAATCAAATGCGGTACCCAAATAAAATGAAGTCACCTCAGAATCCACTGTTTGAAGTTATTTCTGTTTTGGAAGTAAGCTTGGGATTCACTATCACTGGAATCCCACTCAGTATGACTTTATAAAGTTTTATTTATTCAAGTAATCTCTACACCTTACGTGGGGCTTGAACTCATGACCCTGAGATCACATGATCCTCCGAATTAGCCAGCCAGGCACCCCATTCAGTATTATTTTAGATTATGTGAATATATTTTGTTATAAATACATGTGATCTTAATAAATTACACACTCACATTTTGGAATAACTTTCCTAGATATTATCATTCTAATTCACCTTCCCACATCATTGCAGCATTACATGAAATATCTTGTTAAATGCGGGGCTCCTGGGTGGCTCAGTTGGCTAAGCACCTGCCTTGGATTCAGGTCATGATTCCCGGGTCCTGGGATCGAGCCCTGCTTCAGGATCCCTGCTCCAAGGGGAACCTGCTTCTCCCTCTCCCTCTCCCTCTGTCTCTGTGTGGGCTCTCTCTCTCAAATAAATAAAATCTCCTCACTGAGCAGAGAACCCAACATGGGGCTCAATCACAGAACCCTGGGATCATGACCTGAACCCAAAGCAGATGCTTAATGGACTGAGCCACGCAGGCACCCCAAAGAGTTGTGCTATTTAATATGTTACCCCAGTCACACATGTGGTTTTAAATTTTTAAATTTTAAGTTAATTAAATTAAATTTTAAAAAACCCTTTCCTCAGCTCCCATGTGGTTTGTGGCTACCACATTGAATAGCCCAGATATAGAACATTTTCTATTATTAAAGAAAGTTCTGTTGGACAGCATTATTTTAGAGCCTCCATTTCACACCTCCCTGGTGTTTGATCTATCTTCTCTTTCTAAGGAGATGTCTGCAACGAGGTGACAATTACTCTATCATGTTGTCTTTCTTTCAGTGCCTACTTTGTACCAAACAGAGTGTTAAGAGAGTACTTTATATATATAAGAAAAAATATATATAGAAGTATATATAAAAGTATATTACATTATATATATATATACACATTATATATATATATATACATATATACTATACATGCACGTATTATACACACATATCTATACGTATAGTTTTATTTGTTCCTCACAGGATTAAACCATCAGCCAGTTTAGGGAGGCCAGTTTATAATACCACTGTAGTAAACCAGAAATTTGATGCCTGTTGGCTCAGGTTTCCATACTCAACTCTTTAATCAACAGGCAAAATGTAAATTGGTCCCAATCCCATCAGATCATGGAGACCTCTGGTGCAAATAAAAGACAATTCATGCCAGTATGGATCTACATCTTTTCAGAATCTAGAGGGCTTACAAGTTCAAGTACCATGGGGCATGAGCCTGAGAACTAGACAGCCAGAGGACATTCAAAACTGGAGCCAAACAATACATGCGTATAGTGTTCTTTACTTTTAAAAAAGATCAATTCATCCTTTATCATCTAAATTATAGAACTTACAATATGTCCCCCAGAAATGGTCTGCTTTCAAGAAATACATACGATAACATGCTGTTGGGAAGCACACAGACAAGCAACAGAGACAAACTAGATGGGAAATGTTTGCAAGTATAGAAAACAGAAAACAAAGACATTTAAAATGTATTTTGAGTGATACTTAATAAATATGCCTGTGTAAATTAGCCGACTGCTTGGTGCCTGAGAGTAACCGTTGGAGTTTTAAGTGATGAAAAAGATGCAAAGTGAAAGGCAATTGCAAATAACTTACTGTAAGAAATCCCTCACTCTGAACATTTAAAAACAGTGAACATTTCATTTTTTCAGTAGAAAATCAGTTTCTCTTCACTCCTGCTAACAATTAGTAAACAGATATATAAAGAATATTGACTCTAAGCAAAGTCACCAAATTGATACCTGTGGTGCCTTCATGTCTTGGCTTAGCACTATAAGTAAAAATTTTTTTAAAGATTTTATTTATTTATTCATAAGAGACACAGAGAGAAAGGCAGAGACATAGGCTGAGGGAGAAGCAGGCTCCCTGCAGGGAGCCCAATAAGCCAAAGGCAGAAGAAGCTCAACCACTAAGCCACTTAGGTGCCCCTGTATCCAGGACATTTTTGACACAAGATCGGCTTAGTTTTTGATTCAGAATATTCTTTTATCTTACCAAATTCATTTTAAAGATGATACTTCAATCCATGGGATATTTCTAGAACTGTTTTATTTATTTAGAAGTCTACATATATTTTCATTTTATATGCTTTAATAAAGTTCTTCATCCATTAAAAAACCTAAAGCAAGGGTCAGCAAACTTTTTCTGTAAAAGATCAGTTAGTAAATATTTTAGGATTTGAGGGCCATATGGTCTCTGTCATAACTACTCAAGTCTGCCATTGCAGTGTGAAAGCAGCTCTAGAACATACATAAACAAATAAGCCTGGCTATATTCCAATAAAACTTTGTGCACTCTGAAATGTAAATTTTATATACAGTTTTTTCTGCCACGAAATATTCTTCTTTTGATTTTCTTGAGCTACTTGTGAATATAAAACTACTCTTAGCTCATGGTTCTGTGTAAAAATACATGGTAGGCTGGATTTGGCTTCTGGTTCATGGTTTGCTAACCCCTCATCCAGAACACGAAATCAAAGCCTAGAGAAATGAAGAAACTTGTTTAAGAACAGAGAAGAGCTGAGGACTATGCTATATTTTTTCTGCTTACTCAGCTTAATGGGTTGTATCTTATCAAGAAATAAAAATTCATCATGATAAGATGATGATCTTCTAGCTACTAAAAGATAATTTAATTATATGCAAGGGAAGGCCATATTAAGGCCATTAGCCAAGACTGCTCTGCAACATTTTTAACAAAAGCAAAGTCAGAATGTTTGCCATTATTACTTTTTTGCGTTTGCGTTATCTATAATGCCAAAAACACAATGCACTCTATTAATGTTTCTTTCCCTCTGCCAAAAAACTATATACTCTTATTGTAATGTAAACTGCAAATATTATGCTAAAGGGCAAAAGGAAGCGGAGAGAAATAAGTTAAAATTTTAAACTACAGCAATTTGTTCTCCCAATCTGGAATTAGTGGATTTAAAGGAAACTTCTGCTTTTTCTTTTTTTTTCAAGATTTTATCCTCTCATTAATGAGAGACACAGAGAGAGGAAGAGACATAGGCAGAGGGAAAAGCAAGCTCCCTGCGGGGAGCCCAGTGTGGGACTCAATCCCCAGACCATGGGATCACGCCCTGAGCTAAAGGCAGACACTCAACCACTGAGCCACCCAGGCGTCCCAGGAAACTTCTGCTTTAATCTTGTCCATTAATGGTTAATTTATGTATAATTCCTATATAATTAACAGATCATTACTTTGAAGACTTGCTTATTGGGCTATTCTCTTACATCATTCAATATTTACTGAAGGTTTACCATGTACTGGACACTATGTGAAGCTCTGAGTATATAGTAATATACAAATTCTCTTCTATCCTCTTTTAGAGGAATGTACAGTATAAGGTTCTTCCCATTGACAAACTTTAGTGCCAGTCCACTACCATCATGTTCTTTATATGACAATCAACAAAATGAGTAAAAGCACTAATAAGTTATCTGATTAGTTCATTTTTTATTCTAATGTGCTTTGAAACATAAGGAACCACTTTTTTTGTTCATCCATAAGAAGCAATTCCTCAGTGGTTAGTTTTATCATGAGATTGTAGTAATTTAATCACATCTTCTGGCAGCACTTCTAACTCTAGTTGTCTTGCTGTTTCTACCAAATCTGCAGTTACTTCCTCCACTGAAGTCTTGAACTTCTCAAAGTCATCCATGAGGGTTGGAGTCAACTTCTTTCAAACTGCTGTTAACGTTGATATTTTGATTCTTGCCATGAATCACAAACGTTCTTAATGGCATTGAGAATGGTGAATCCTTTCCAGAAGGTTTTCAAATTTATTTTGTGCAGATCCATCAGAGGACTCACTAAGGCCACTATAGCCTTACAAAATGTATTTTTAAGTAATAAGACTTGAAAGTCAGAATGACTCCTTTCTTGACCCATGGGCTGCACAATGGATGTTGTGTTAGCAAGCATGAAAACAACATTAGTCTTATACATCTCCATCAGAGCTCTTGGCTGACCAGGTATACCGTCTGTGAGCAACCATTTTGAAAGACTTTTTTTTTCCTGAGTGGTCAGCCTCAGTGGTGGTCTTAAAATATTCAGTAAATCATGCTGTAAACAGATGTTCTGTCATCTAGGCTTTGTTTATGGAGCACAGACATAGCATACTTCCTAAGGACCCTAGGATTTTCAGAAGGGTAAATGAGCATTGGCTTCAACTCAAAGTCACCAGTTGGATCAGATCTTAACAAGAGAGTCAGCCTGTCCTTTGAAGCTTTGAAGCCAAGTGTTGACTTCTCTCTAGCTATGAAAGGACTAGATGGTATCTTCTTCCAGTAGAAGGCTGTTTAGTCTACATTGAAAAACTATTGTTTAGTGCAGCTACCTTCATCTACTATCTTAGCTAGGTCTCCTAGACAACTTGCTGGAGCTTCTACATCAGCACTTGCTGCCTCACCTTGCCCTTTTATCTTAAAGCTTCTTTCTTTAAATCTCACAGATCAACCTCTGTTAGCTTCAGATTTTCTCCTGCAGCTTCCTCCCCTCTCTCAGCCCTCACAGAATTTAAGAGAGTTAGGGCCTTGCTCCAGATAGGGGAATGTGGTGGCTGGTTTGATCTTCTCCCCATACCAATAAAATTTTCTCCATATTAGCAATAAGGCTATTTTACTTTCTTATCATTTCTGTATTCACTGGGGTAGCACTGTTATTTTCCCTCAAGAACTTTGCCTTTGTGTTCACAACTTGACTGACTGTGGGCACAAGAGGTCTACCTTTGGGCCTATCTCAGCTTTCAACCTGCTTTCCTCACTAAGCTGAATTCTTTCTAGCTTTTGATTTAAAGTAAGAGACATGTGACTCCTCCTTTCACTTGAACACTTAGAGGCCATTGTAGGGTTATTAACTGGCCTAGTTTCAATATTGTTGTGTCTTAGGAAATAGAGGCCCAAGAAGAGGGAGACAAAGAAATGGTCAGTTGGAGCAGTCATAACACACACAACATTTAACAATGAAGTTTGCCATCTCATATGGGTGCAGTTCATGGTGTCCCAAAACAATTATAATAGTAGCATCAAAGATCACTGATTATAGATTACCATAATAAATTCAGTAACAGAAAGTTTGAAATGTGACACAGAGAAACAAAGGGAACAAATGCTATTGGAAAAATGCACCAATAGACTTGCTTGATGCAGGGTTGCCACAGAACTTCAATTTGGAAAAAAAAACATAGTATCTGTTAAGCACAATAAAACAAAGGGCAATAAAATGAGATAAACCTGTCATAGAAATTTATTTATTTATTTAAAAGATTTTATTTATTTATTCGTGAGAGACATACAGAGAGAGGTAGAGACATAGGCAAGGGGAGAAGCAGGCTCCCTGTGGGGAGTGTGATGTGAGACTCGATCTGACGGTCCTGGGATCACCACCTGAAGCAAAAGCAGATGCTCAACCACTGAGCTACCCAGGTGCCCCTGTCATAGAAATTTAAAAAACATTTTGCAACGTTCTATCTGCACAGCTTTTTAATAAACTCAAAGAACTTCACACCAACTTTTTCTCTCTCCTCTTTCATTTCTTCCCACAATTTCTGTGTCAAATAGGTTGAGGAAATCTGAGCACAGCAAAATACAGGGTCTTGTACAAGAACACAACCAGTTGAGATAGAGGAAGTATCAAGATTAAAATATTTGTAAGAATCCTCCTTTACCCACT
Source organism: Vulpes lagopus (assembly GCF_018345385.1). NCBI lineage: Eukaryota > Metazoa > Chordata > Mammalia > Carnivora > Canidae > Vulpes > Vulpes lagopus. The sequence goes on along the minus strand of NC_054827.1, from coordinate 132,252,501 downwards.
AAAAATTTAAATAAACCATTAATCAGAAAGGTAGCTATAGCTGTACAGGAAACCCTGTTAGTCACACACAGTATTTGTTTAAGTGAGCGAAAACAAGGGAACTTTTTTTCCCTTTCCACTCTCACAATACAAACATAAAAAACTAGAAATACCAGACAGACCTGGAGGTAATTAATGCACAGTAAGTTGAACTTTTTACCTGTAATATCACTTTATATGTGCAAGAAACAGCTACAATTGAATTGTAATGATTTAAGGAGGCCACTGGGTTGGATGGGTGACTTCTTTTTGAATAAATTATCATTGTCTTTCCACTTTTTCAGTTCCCATCTCCTGGTCCAACCACTGACATGACATTGGTCATAAAACTCATGTCTTTCTCAGTGTGTTTTTTCTACTTTGAGTTTTTGGTTTTGAGCGGCCACTATTTTTATACTTATCCCAAAGCGTTCAAATGAAGGGCAAATGAAGGGATAAATGCAGAGGTGGCAGTGGTGGTGGTGGTGGTGGGGGGGGCCCATTCAGAATGTATGTCCTGGCTCATCCAACAATACCAGGACTTACATAAAAGTGAAAATCTGAAACTGAGATGATCTAGGGCTGGCCAAGGGCCACCCTTCTAGTCCAAATCTAGTTTTGGCAGATCCCAAGAAGCCGTATTTCATGTCAGTTTTCAAGCTGACTACAGCTTGGCACAAGGAATTCTCTTGTCAAGATCAGTTTCTGGATTGGAGCTAATCAGGACCCAGCATACTAATGAATACTGGACCTGGCGTAGTTCCATTCAAACACAGGGAGCAAAGAGATGGGGCATATCAGTGACCATACATGGGCAACTCCCTCCTTAAGACACATTTCAAATCTCACTGCACCTTAGCCTACACTTGCTGGGTTCTTTTTTTTTTTTTTTTTTTACTTGCTGGGTTCTTAATTTTTCTGTATCACCAATCTCTTTTCTTGTCCAAAATTGATATCTTTAAATAAATAAATAAATAAATAAATAAAATATATATGATTTTAAATAAATTACACTGAAATACTGCTATAAAATCTTTTTTTAGAAAGTAATGTATGTGCTTCCTTGTTAACATATTAAATAACAGGATCTGGAATCTAATAACTACATAAATTTGAAGTAACTTAATATTTCCAAGATATCTGCAACAATCATAATAGGATATGAAAATCTGTCTGATTTCTTTTAGTAAAAAGGTCACAGGTACTGCTAGTAATAGTGTGATTTTTGTTCATATTCATTATCGAATGAAATGCTAACTTAAATTTAGAGGTTAGTGAAAACAAAAATTTAACTTTTTCTTTCAAAATCACCCTGAATTCTATCAGTGGACCCCAGAAGAACAATCTCTGAAAAGTTTGAAAACACCCAACTAACAGAGTTAAAGAAAGAACGAATTTCTGCCTCAAAAAAAATGTCCAAGTTGGGATGCTTCTTCTTTTTCCAACCATTTTATTTACAAATCTCAGTCCTACTTCCCTGTGAAAGATTATTCCCTCCCATTTTGTCTTCCAGTGCATTGCTGTGGGCTCCAGGTATGTACTGGTGTTTCTAAGCACTAGAAAGCACTGTCAGAGTAAATTTCTAAAAGAGACATGCCACACAAAGACAATTATTCAGGTGGTTTGCTGCAAAATCTCCCTGAAAATTTGGGAAAAATAGGACACTTATCTTACTGATTAACCTTATCAATGATTCTGTTTTCAGCTCCCTTAGTTGTGGAAAACACCTCGGTTAAAAGCTCTTTGTACCCCAAATACTTTTTTGACAAACCTATAATTAGAGGTCAACAGAAGATGTTCTAGAAAAGTCTAGTTTTGTGATGATTAAGATTAGGCAAAAGTAAAAGTCCTGAGGATTACAATCTGGAGTCATCTTCAACATTAGTTTTTTTTTTTTTTTTTATCTTATTAGCAGAAACGAAACAAAGTGCAGCCAAGACAACTGTTACTGTTTTTGTTTTTGTTTTTTGTTTTTTAATTTGAATAGAGAGAGAGCCTGAGCAAGGGGGAGGAGTGGAGAGAGAGGGATAGCTGACTTTCTGCTGAGCAGGAAGCCTGATGTGATGTGGGGCTGGAGTTCAATCCCAGGACCCCGAGATCATGACTTGAGCTGAAGGCAGATGCTTAACCGATTGAGCCACCCAGCACCCCAAGACAACTGCTATTCTTGCCAGAAATAATAGCAGCATTAACAATAACAATATCGGGGATCCCTGGGTGGCTCAGCGGTTTGGTGCCTGCCTTTGGCCCAGGGCACGATCCTGGAGTTCCAGGGTCCAGTCCCACATCGGGCTCCTGACATGGATCCTGCTTCTCCCTCTTCCTGTGTCTCTGTCTCTCTCTCTCTCTCTGTCTCTCTCTCTCTCTATGTCTATCATAAATAAAAAATAAATAAACAAACAAACAAATAAATAAATAAATAAATAAATACATCTTAAAAAAAAACAGTAACAATATTAAGTCACAATCCTCATACAATGAAAATATTACCACAAAGGTTAGTAAGAGGGACTTTTAAGTCCTAAACTTAAGTAGTTGATTTTTTTTTGGTGTCAAAATAAGTTCAAAAACTAATGGATCAGGAAACATAATTTCATTCATATTCCTGATTTAAAAAGAGACACTAAAATATACTAGTTAAAAGAAATAGTTATATAAAAGTATAATGTCTAAATACTTTATAAATGATCAGTACAACTAGTGTTGCTAGTGGAATGACCTTTATTATATATGAGTGCATAATGCTGCAAAGAATGTGTAAATGATTTTAATAGTTTTCAAGGACACACTGCTTAGGTAGACAAAGAGAGTACTGTGTTTTTATTCTAAGCAAAGTGCAAATCCAGAAAGTTAGCTCATATCAAAAAGCTTTCACAATAATTATCACCCATGTAAATAAAAATTTATTTTTTTAAGGTACTGATGTAAACTGGGGCCTTGTTCTTTGAAAATAATGTCTTAATTTGAAAAGTTAAAGAAACTATAAAAACTTGTGCTTGATATAAACCTTGACATTTAGACTGAGGCAATCTGAATTCTAGCTGTAGCTGTCCAGAATCATAAGCAAACAAGTTACCAGATATCTACAAGGTTCCTGACAAACCAAAGTATTGAGAAACTGCTTATTTCATATTTGATTTGTTAGTTAAGTGCAAAACTGTTGATTTTATTTAAAATTGTGACAAAATAAGCTTTACAAATTGTATTTTGCTCTTTAGTATTATTTTGCACACTGGTTTGCTTTCAATTAATTGAAAAACTAGTGAATTTCCCTGAAAACAGTAGCAGAAATAAAATTTGGTATGAAAGCCACAACTCATAAAGGTTAAATTAATTCAACAGATTCAATACAAATCCTTATAAAAATCCTATCTAATTTTTTTGTAGAAATTGATAAGTTTATGCTAAAACTCATATGTAAACTCAAGCTAAAACAATCATGAAAAAAGATAAACAAAATTGGAGGATTCACATTTCTCAATTTCAAAACTTGCTACAAAGCAACAGTATTCAAGATAGTGGTACTCACATGAAATAAACATGTAGATCAATGGAATAGAATTAAGAGTCCAGAAATAAACTTGTACATCTATGGTCAATTAGGGTTTGATGAGATCATCAAGACCAGAAAGGACAGTGTTTTTAAACAAACAGTTCTAGGACAACTGGGTATCCACATTCAAAAGAATGAAATTGGACTCTTGCCTCAAAACATGTAATAATCAACATAAATAGATCAAAGACCTAAATGTAAGAGTTGAAACTATAAAACTCTTGGAAGAAAATAAAGGAGTAAATATGTGTGACCTTGGATTAGGTAAATTTCTTAGATATGACACCAAAAGCACAAGCAACAAAAGAAAAAAGATAAATTAGATTTCATCAAAAATTTACATACACATCATCGGGATCCCTGGGTGGCGCAGCGGTTTGGCGCCTGCCTTTGGCCCAGGGCGCGATCCTGGAGACCCGGGATCGAATCCCACATCGGGCTCCCGGTGCATGGAGCCTGCTTCTTCCTCTGCCTATGTCTCTGCCTCTTTCTCTCTCTCTGTGACTATCATAAATAAATAAAGATTAAAAAAAATGTTTTAAAAAAAAATTTACATACACATCATCAAAGCAAAACATTTAGTGATGTAAAGTACACTATCAAGGGAGTGAAAAGACACCCCACAGAACGGAAGAAAATATTTTCAAATCTTATATCTAATAAAGGACTTGTATCTGGAATACATAACTCAATAATAAGAAAGAAAGAAAAAAACAATTTAAAAATGGGGAAGGGATCTTGACTTTCTCCAAATGGATAATTTTCCAAAGAAGATATACAGATGACTAATAAGCACATGAAAAGATGTTCAACATCATTAATCATCAGGGAAATGCAAATTAAAATCACAATGAGATACCACTTCACATCCACTAGAATGCTAGACTAAAAATAAACAAAAATAAAACAAACAAAAACAGAATATAACAAGTGTTGAGGTATAGAGAAATCGGAACCACACACTGCTGCTGGGAATGTAGGATGGTACAGCCATACAGCCACTGTGGAAAACAGTCTGGCAGCTCCTGGAAAAGCTAACCATATAGTTACCACTTGACCCATCAATTCACTCACTTTTAGGTATATGCCCCAGAGAAATGAAAACACATGTCCACACAAAAATGTATATATGAATGTTCATGGCAAAAAAAAAAAAAAAAAAAGAATATACATGGCAGGATTTTTCAACATAGCCTAAAAATAGAAACAACCCAACTATCCATCAACTAATGAATGGATAAACAAAATGTGACTTATCAATACAATGCAATATTATTTGTCCAGAAAAAGGAATAAAGTACTGATGATATATGCTACAGCATGGACAAGACTTAACTTTTTTTTTTTTTAAAGATTTTATTTATTTATTCATGACAAACAGAGAGAGAGAGAGGCAGAGACACAGGCAGAGGGAGAAGGAGGCCTCCTATGGAGCGCTCGATGCAGAACTCGATCCCAGGACTCTGGGATCACAACCTGAGCCAAAGGCAGACACTCTACTACTGAGCAACCCAGGACACATTGAGTTTGAAAAGCCAGTAGAATACATTCCAATGAGAGAAGCCCAGCAGGCAATCAGAGATACAAATCTTAATGTCAGAGGAGGAATTTATATTGAAGTCATAGATCTAGGGGTAATTTGCATATACATATAATAGTCAAAATTATGTAGAAAATATGTATGGCAAGAATATTTTTGGTAACTTTAAAATACATATAACATAAAATTTACCATCTTAACCATTTTTAAATGTACAGTTTAGTGGTGTTAAGTATATTCACATTGTTGTGCAACCAGTCTCCAGAACTTTGTCATCTTGCAACACTGAATCTCTATATCCATTAAACAACTGCTCCCCATTTCCCCTTCTCGAACCCAGTTCTTGGAAACCACCATTCTACTTTCTGTTTCTATGAATTTGACTAATGTAGATATTTCATATGAACATTTGTCTTTTTATGACTGGCTTATTTCACTTGACGTAATGTCTTCAAGGTTTATCCGCACTGATGCATGCAACAGAATTTGCTTATTAAGTTTAAATAATATTGCATTGTGTGTGTGTGTGTGTGTGTGTGTGTGTGTGTGTGTGTTACATTTTGTTTAGCCATTCATCCATTGAGGGACTCTTGGGTTGCTTCTACCTCTTGGCTGTGGCGAATAATACTGTTATGAGCACAGATGTACAAAAACATCTGTTTTCAATCATTTTGGTATATACCCTGAAGTGGAATTGTTGGATCATATGGTAATTCCATTTTTAATTTTTTAAGAAACTGACATACGGCTTTCCATAGCAGCTACAACATTTTGAATTCCCACCAACAGTGCACAAGGGGTCCAATTTTGTCATATCCTTGCTCATGCTTGTTCATTTCTGCTTGTTGGGTTTTTTTTTGTTTTTATAGTAACCATCGTAATGGATTTGAAGTGATATTTCATTATGGTTTTAACTTGCATTCTCTTGATAATTAGTGATGTTGAACACTTTGTTTTACATGCTGTTGGCCATTTTTATATCTTCTTTGGAGAAACATCTGTCCAAGTTGTCCATTTTTAATGGAATTATTTGTTTTTGTTGTTGTCATAAAGGAATTCTTAATTTAGGGTAAATAGACCACATCTGGTGTGAATGGATGGGCTTTAAACAGTCATGAAGACCCTCATACTAAAATTTTATGTGTACGTGTGGTCGTTTTCCTCAAAGATTCTCTAGTTCTGATCAGGTATGTTTTCCACAGAGAAAGCAGCCCCTTTATCCCAGATTGTGTAAATAATGCATGTATTATGCAAAAAAAAATCCCAAAGAATAAAAGTCTGATCCTAGGGATCCCTGGGTGGCGCAGCGGTTTGGCGCCTGCCTTTGGCCCAGGGTGCAATCCTGGAGACCTGGGATCGAATCCCACGTCGGGCTCCCGGTGCATGGAGCCTGCTTCTCCCTCTGCCTGTGTCTCTGCCTCTCTCTCTCTCTCTGTGACTATCATAAATAAATTAAAAAAAAAAAAAAAAAGTCTGATCCTAAGTCTTTTGTTTTTTTATTGTTTTATTTATATCTTCTGTCATACAAAGACTGGCATTGTTATATAGTCAAATATATCTATCTTTTCTTTTAGAATTTTGGAGTTACTCAGCAATGGTTAATCCTTAGAAAAGGATAACCCCTCAGCCTTTAGACTGAACATATACTAACCTGATCTCTTTGTGTGATATCTTTATTGAATTACATTTTTACAGTTAAGGTTTTGTTTTTTAAAGATTTTATTTATTTATTCATGAGAGAACCAGAGAGAGGCAGAGACATAGGCAGTGGGAAAAGCAGGCTCCCTGCAGGGAACCTGAAGGGGGACTCAATCCCAGGACCCTGGGATCGTGACCTGAGCCAAAGGCAAACACTCAACCTCTGAGCCACCCAGACATCTCTACAGTTAAGTTTTTAATCTTCCTAGAATTTATTTTATGTTAGTGTAAAGTGGGGGATCTTTTAGATTTTTTGCCTAGGTAGATGATGGCCATTTTAATTTCTTTGTTTTGCCAAACCTATAAGGCAATGTAAAGAATATTGAGGCTGGTAGCTATCCTATTTTTTGTTGAAATGGTTTTTGTGATTTGCCATTGCATATTGCTTGCTAGGCTTTGTTAGTCTTAAGGATATTTAAATAGTTTATTTCTATTCTTATTTTTCTAATAGAATTTATCAGGAATAGCTGCTGAATTCCAACAAATAAGTTTTTAGCATTTATTGAAATACTTATATTTTTCTCCTTTATTGATGCAATAGATTATATAACAGATTACATCGTAATGAACCATTCTTGTATTTCTGAAATAAATCCTGTTTGGTCATAATGTATTATTCTTTTGCTACATGGATTTTGTTTACTAATATTTTATTTTGAGTTTTTGAATTTATATTCCTAAGTGAGATTGTTCTGTACTTTTCTTTATGATGTTCCACTATATTTTCCCAGTTTTGGTATCAAAGTTTGCTGTTTTTATACAATGAATTTGGAGACTTTCATCTGGAGTAGTAAACAATCTTGTAATTATCTCTTCTTTTAAAGTCAGATAAACTTAGCTGGGAAGCCATCCATATGGTTTGGTAGCTTTTTTTGATAGAAGATTTTTTTAATCACTTTTTCAATTTCTTCTCTGATTATTCTGTTCACATTTTCTACTTCCTTTGGGGGTCAATTTTATTTGCTGGGTTTTTTAAAATCAGGAAATCATTCATTTCCTCTAAATTTTCAAATTGCTGACATAGAATTGCAAGAAGTAATCTCTCCTATATGTGGGCATATGAATTATTTCTCATTTCTCACTTTGCCTCTTCTGTTCATTGTAGTGTATGTGAGGGGGGTGATATATCACTGATCTTGTTCAAAGAACTAGCTTTTAGATTTAAGATACTTAGTTCCTTTATTTTATTTTTTTTTTAATTTTTATTTATTTATGATAGTCACACACAGAGAGAGAGAGGCAGAGACACAGGCAGAGGGAGAAGCAGACTCCATGCACCAGGAGCCCGACGTGGGATTCGATCCAGGGTCTCCAGGATCGCCCCTGGGCCAAAGGCAGGCGCCAAACCACTGCGCCACTCAGGGATCCCTACTTAGTTCCTTTAATGTAAATTTTTTTTCTCTAATGATGGTTGAGTCTGTGTTAAGCTTTTGTTATTTTCATTTTTATAAACAAATTAAGTTTTATAAATTTATTTACATAATTTTATATCCTTACATGATATTTTTCATTTTGTTGGTGCTTTCAACTTCATTTCACTTGTCCTACATTAATATCACCAACTCTAATTTCTTTATCTTTGTATACCCTTTGATACCTTGTGTTGGCATGTTCTTTGTAACCACCATACGGCTGAATTTTGCTTTTTAAACAAAATCTGACAGTTTCTGTTTTTTAATGGGTACACCCAGTTTATCACCTCCAATGCTCTTATCTTACTCTCTATTAATCAATTTATTTTTCTTAAGATTTATGTATGTATGTATTTGAGAGAGAGAGAGAGAGAGAACTAGCGAGAGAGCATGAGTGTGGAGCCAGGGGTGGGGGGCAGAGGCAGAGAGAGAAGCAGACTCCCCTGCTGAGCAGGAAGCTGGACAATGCAGGCCTCCATCCCAGGGCCCCAGGATCATTACCTGCAAGGAAGGCAGACACTTAACTGACTGAGCCACCCAGACGCCTCTTTATTAATCAATTTAATTTAGATTTTGCTTTCTTCTTTTTCTTTATTGATGTTAATAATAAATTCCTTGTTAATTTGGAGTGTCTTCTGTATTTTTTCCCCATTCCACTAATGGTTACTTCCTTTCCTCAGCCCTCTGTGTCAGAATGTATGTCTTTAGTATTATTTAAATAAGTCACCCCCTGAGATGCAGTATAGTCCCCACCATGATGTTCTAATCTAATCTAAACTAAGTTAAGATCTTTAGGATCTTTCTTTTTCCCACTGTTCTCTACTTCTCTATGATCATCTAGGACCACTCCTCCCCCTCCTCCACAGGCTTCACTAGCCAGAAGACCTATTGCCTCCTGGCCTCATTTAAAAAAGTCTTCTCTATAAAAACTACTAATAAGCTTAACCTTACCTATGTTGTGGAATGGTTGGTGGCTAAAATGGGAAAGCTAGGAAAGCATCTTGTAGATAGTGAAATGGTGTAGAAACACCTGTGGGAGACTATTTGTAGGGAGGACTTAGCCTGTTTTGATCTCAATGGACAATCCCGGACAAGGTGGAATTATAATCTCTATGTGGCTTCTGTGCCGTGAAGGAAAAGTGTTCTAGCTTCATTTACTAGGTACAAACTCACTGCTACTTGGGACTGACTTCTCTCAGCTACTGTCTTTTGTTATAGGATACATGCATTTATTTATTTATTTATTTATTTTTTTTAAATTTTTTTTTTTAATTTTTATTTATTTATGATAGTCACAGAGAGATAGAGAGAGAGGCAGAGACACAGGCAGAGGGAGAAGCAGCTCCATGCACCGGGAGCCCGCCGTTAAGGATGATATCCTAAACTATCAGAATCTATTAACATCTTAGAAAGCAGACTGGGGGGGGGGGGCGGCACCTGGGTGGCTTAGTCAGTTATGGGTTAGGCATCTGTCTTGGGGTCAGGTCATGATCCCAGAGTCCTGGGATCGAGCTCCATATCGGGCTCCGTAGTCAATGGAGAGAGTGCTTCTCCCTCTCCCTCTGTCCCCACTCTGTGCTCTTTCTGTCAAATAAATAAATAAATAAATAAATAAATAAATAAATAAATAAATAAATAAAATCTTGAAGAAAAAGAAAGCAGAGTACTTTGCAGGAAAGGGACTCTGAACTGGAGGGTTCTGATAGGATGGGCCGGTTTTGAAGCCTGGCAAACTGCCTGCAAAGAGCTCCAAGGAAGGTGTCTGAAAGGAGGAATTGCAGACAGAAAACTGAGGGATCAGGGAGTACTTGAAAGAAGAGAAGGTAAAAGAAGAAGAAGAAGCAGCAGCCTCCAGCACATATTTGCTTGTTGACAGTGTTGTCTCCTGTCTGCATAGGCTCAGAAGTTCATGGCATCATAGGGACTCAAGCCAGGACAGACACTCTATGAGCGCTGTCATACAGGAATATGAGAGCCACGTGTATGATATTAAAATGTTCTAGTAGCCACATTTTTAAAAGGTAAATATATGAAATTAATAAGGTATTTTATTTAACATAATATATTTATAATATTATTATTTCAACATGCCACCAGTTTGAAATTATTAAGGAGATATTTTACATCTTGTTTTCCTACTAAGTCTTCAAAATCCAATGTGTATTTTGTACTTTATACATGTTGTCATTTGGACTGGCCACAGTTCAAGTGCTCAATAGCTACATGTAGCCAGTAGCTATCTTACTGGACAGCAATGCTCTGTAGTGCCCAGTCCCAAGTTCTCCTATCCTTCACCCTTGGTGGAAATCACCAGACAGCCATGGCATTCTTTTTTAATGAGTCCTGGTGTGGTCTCCCAATTCTCGTTACCAGAGCCCGGCCGATGGACCTTCTATTGAGGGTGGGCATCCTGACAGAAGGTAAACCCCAAGAGATTGTCAGTTTTTAGAAGGCAGGGCTTTGGTCTGTTTTATTCACTGCTATATCCCAAAACCAAGAGCAGTGCTTGGAACATAATGAACACTAGATATATACTTATTCATTGAATTATATCAGTTTGCCATCCTAGCTATAAAGCTAGTAAACAGAGCTCATTTCTAGTAACCATTATTATCTGACAATCATTTTAAATTAAGCCAAACATTTTCAAAATTTATGAGTAGAAAGAGCATTTTCAAAATTTATGAATTAAAAGAAAATCCTAAATGAGTTTTAAAAGTAAAAGGAGGATGCCTCAGTGGCTCAGCGGTTTAGCACTGCCCTCCTTCCAGGGCGTGATCCTGGAGTCCCAGGATCAAGTCCCACATTGGGCTCCCTGTATGCAGCCTGCTTCTCTCTCTGCCTGTGTCTCGGCCTCTCTCTCTCTCATGAATAAATAAATAAAATCTTTAAAAAATAAAAAAATAAAAGTAAAAGGAGCCACTCACTTTCTTGTTCCGCACTTTTAGTGTTACTACGGAATATGAATTTTAACCTTTAAAGATTTTCTAATAGGCATTACACTATGGCAACAGAAAACAAACAAACAAACAAACAAACCCATGACTATATATATTACTATGCCTATAGCCACATTTTTTTGCTAAATATGTTACTGCAGTATTATATAATAAATCTAAATATTTTGCAACATTCTGTATAATTTCAACCTGTTTCATAATTCCCCAAAGAAGGATAGGATCAGATGAGTAGGTGCATTCACAACAATCAGTCACAACATTTCAGAGTGAAGTCATTGCCTTTTGGATTTTATTTTTTAAAGCCCTAATAGAACTTTAATAATTAAGATCATTATCACGATTATTATAATAGCTATTCTTTGTTGAATGCTTATTATATTTAAGAATGATGTTAAGGGTTTCGTGTACATTATTTCATTAAAGGCTTAAAGTAATACTAATAGTCACTTGCTTAAAGTCATTCAGTTAATACATGACAGAGCCAGGATAAAATCCTGGTCTGCCTGATTCTTGAGTCTGGAATCTTGTCTATTCAGTTAGTCCACCCTCTCCAGTTTTGTAGTGAGAATACTTAAACCTCCACAAAATTATGGTATTTTCAAGATCATACAGCTCATGAGCGGCAGAGTCAGAACTGAAGTCCACATCTCCTGTTCTCAGGGCCAGATTCTCTCCTTTATACAGTATAATCTGTCCATAAGCAAAGCATGGACATGTAATTTATTCAAAACATATCTTTTAAATCACTGAAATGAAAATTGACCTTCATATGAAGAAAACCAGTGATTACTGATTTTTAGTCTATTTAGCCATTAACAGCAACATAGTATGTTTAACAGCTAGGATGGGGATTGGGAAAGCAGGATCAAGACTCGAAGTGATCATTGATCCTGGTCCCAAGCTAAAAGAATGAAGTGAACCATTATCTGTGAAAGTGGTCAGTGATGAAGTGTTACTAGCAGAGGAACTCCACAGAAGACCCCAGATAACCTCGGTTGGAGCTAAGAAGCATGAGATGTGGTTGAAAGGGGAGAAAGCTGTCCTGGGTTCACAGAGTGGAAACAATCTCTGCAGACTCCTCCTGAGGGCTCTTCCCACACCTTCTACCTTTGAATCTCCACCACCTGGATGGGTAGGGGCCGGTGGCTGCAGGAATGTCCTAGCTCCAGGCATTTTCAGGGCAGAACTGAGAATGGTCAGCTCTGGAAAGCAGCAGGGGCCTTGTCAATCTCCATAAACCCCAGGAGAATGTAGAACAATGGGCTTCTCAGTCCTGGCAGTCCTGGCGGCTCTCCTCAAGGCCACCTCCCTTCCATTTAAGTCCCTTTTTATTGAAGCCAGTTGAATGCTGTCTTATCCGCATTAAGGGGGCTTGGGCTGCTCCTGGCTACAATTAGATTTTTATGCCACCTGGGCATAGAAACTCACTTCATTTCCAATGTCCCACCATTCCAGTAGAGTTTTTACTTTGAAGTTCACAATTAACGTTGGGTCAGCAAGTTATTAGATGAACAGGAGACAGCAACAGCGGTACAAAACAGTAAAATACTAGCTGGGTTGCACAGAGAGGCCAGTGCAAGAGACACAGTGACTGATCATCAACAGGGGGGCGGAGGTGGGGGGGAAAGTCTAACCAAAAGTGTATAGGAACTGAAATTGTTCCTATAACTCCCCTTGCTGGCCAAAACGAAGAGTGACACAAGAAAAAAAAAAAAAGACCTGCCTACTTCCTGCTCTCTCTGATACCTCTCCATGTACATATCCATATACCTCAAGGTTAAAAAAAAATAGTAAGAAAAAAATCCAGTGTGAAGGGACTAAAATCGATAGCTTTATTTGCTCTGTTTTTGATGGATCAGCTATTCAAGTGGGAAATGCAATGAGGTCATTACTTTGATAAAGAAGAAAGTGTCCTCCGAGTATGAACACTGCATGCCATTCACTTCATAAGAAGGAACAAAAGTTACGTGGGCAAGATTTATACCAATAGCACCAGGGAGTCTAGCTATGTCACAGCCATGACACCCAGCCAATCTCAGGGTAGTATATGAAACTGAAATGTGTTTGTTGAATCCGGCACTAATCATGATGAATCACAAACACAGGAGTACCAGCAATTCAGTTACCTTACTGAAATGATATTTTTTTTTTTAATTTTTATTTATTTATTTATGATAGTCACAGAGAGAGAGAGAGAGAGAGGCAGAGACATAGGCAGAGGGAGAAGCAGGCTCCATGCACCGGGAGCCTGATGTGGGATTCGATCCCGGATCTCCAGGATCGCGCCCTGGGCCAAAGGCAAGCGCCAAACCACTGCGCCACCCAGGGATGCCTGAAATGATATTTTTAATTCAGAAAGAAAATTTCTGCAACTTACACATATTAAGAAATTAACCATTTAAATTTTTTTTTTAATTTTTAAAAAACAAACACTAATAAAAAAAATTAAACAGTGGCTCTACACCCTACTTAATCTTAGGGAAAGGTGACATGGGGAAGATAGTCCACTAAATATGCAGGTTTTTCTCTCTTTTTTTAAGATTTTATTTATTTATTCGTGAGACACAGAGAAAGAAGCAGAGACACAGGCAGAGAGAGAAGCAGGCTCCATGCGGGACTCAATCCTGGGTCTCCAGGATCACGCCAACTGAAGGCAGATGCTCAACTGCTGAGCCACCTAGGTGGTGCAATATGCGGATTTCTGACAGCTATAACATTAAGAATGTTTTGGAACACATAAGCAGGTATAGGTATAAAAACTGATTGTCATTTGAAATTAAAGTAATAGTTCCCATGACCCAGAGTCTTTTCTCATGATAGCAGGTTTGTTCTTTCTTACTGTTTTGCCATTGGTAACAATCCCATCTCAGCTTCTGGTGATACCCATAAACAAATTCTGTATAATCCTGAGTCTGTCTCCTGGTGGTAAACTACTCCAGAAAATAAGTGTACTTGAAGGCCATTTTGAGATTTTATATTAACCCTCTGAAGTTCTCCCTGTGTTACTTAGTACTTCTAAGTTCTTGAAATAATTTGCAAAATATTTTCTTTTTTTTTTTTTTTTGAGATATATTCATTTATTTGAGAGAGAGAGAGAGAGAGAAAGAAAGAGAGAGAGAGGCGGTCAGGGGGAAGGGGAATAAGGAGAGGAAAAGAGTCTTAAGCACACTCTATGCTGAGCATGGAGCCCAACCATGACTTGATCCATGATCCTGAGATCATGACCTGAGCTGAAACCAAGAGTTGGACACTTACCAACTCTTGGTAAGTGACTGAGCCACCACAGCACCCAGCAAAATGATATTCTAATGGTAACTATATTCGCTATTGATCTATATTTAACTGTATATATTACAGATATCAATGATATTCATTGATGATGGTTGATCAGTTAGCTAATGCTGAACAAAGTATTTTCAAATATCAGATCATTGCCATTAAAATGTTAAAAAAAATATCGCTGCCTTACCTTATTTATACTGTGTGGTTAATAATGATGTTCAACTCTTCTGATGACATTGGGCATTGAATCTTTAACGTATGATTTCTAAGGTGAGGACAACGATATAGTCTTTGATGGTCAGACCAAGCTGGAGCATTGTCTAACACCAAGGGACTTGGATTTAGATGTCATTTTCCAAAAGTGACATTGCCAAGTGGGAGGGCCTAATTGTAAAACCGAGACCAGGATAGTAAGGGCACACAATACAAGGAAAACACAACTCCTTGACCCTGCCCTTACCCATCACCTTCTGCTATCTTCACTTCTTTCCCTTTACAATTTAGGTCCTGTGGCCCATTACTGCAGCCACTTTTTTGCAAACAGCTTCGTTATCCTCACTCCATCTACTTCTTCCATCACCACTGCCAGGCAAGAGAATGGTTCTGGACCAAAGCACCTACCTACTTCTCTGCTGAGATCTCCAGGCTACTGTGCTTGTGAGAAATCATACAACTGCACACACTGATTTCACCATAGACCAATAGTGTCCAACCTGGACTGGTCCCTTCATACAGCCTGGTAGCCATTTGGTATTTCCCTAGGTGGTGGTTGTCTCTGCCTTGCTTCACAGAATTCAATTTCTCTTCACTTTCCTCTAACCTCTGACATCAACATACAATCTTCCTTTCTACTCAACAGATAAGACAATGCTATTCAGTTAGGCACTCCTTCACTACCCTGGCCAGTGGTGCACCGGTAAATGCCTAATAACACACTCTCTGGAGGCCTTGTGTGAGGAAGTTCTGATTTGTAGTTTTAGTCAGTTTCCATGACATAAATATTCCCACTCTGGTTGAATTCAAGCTTATAATGTATATTAGCCAGTTGTCAAAATTTCTGAAAATTTGACAACTGGCTTCTGTGAGCTAGTAGGAGCTGGCTCCAGCACACGCTGCATGAAACCCAGAAATTTGGGGTGCCTGGGTGGCTCAGTGATTGAGCTTCTGCCCTTGACTCAGCTCATGATCCTAGGGTCCTGGAATCAAGTCCTATATCGGGGAGCCTGCTTCTCCCTCTGCCTATGTCTCTGCCTCTCTCTGTGTCTCTCATGAATAAATAAAATCTTAAAAAAAAAAAAAAAAAAGGAAACCAGAAACTTAAATAGGTCCAGAACATCTTTTCCTCCTTCACCCTCTGTCATAAAGAGATGTCTCTCTTATTCTCCCGTCTAAAGTGAAAGACTTCTCCTGTCTTCTATAAGTTTTTTTTTTTTTTGAAGATTTTATTTCTTTATTCATGAGAGACACACAGAAAAGAGAGAGAGGTAGCGACATAGGCAGAGGGAGAAGCAGGCTCCCTGCAAAGAGCCGGATGCAGGACTTTCCCAGGACCCCAGGATCATGACCTGAGCCGAGGGCAGATGCTCAACCACTGAGCCACCCAGGCATTCCTATAAATATTTTTTTTTCTATCTATTAAAATCCCTCTCTCTGGCATCTTCAACTCCCCCCTCTTTATTGGCTAATTCTTTTTTGTCTTTTTGTCATTTAATTACCCAATTCTCTCCACCCCTTTTTATGTTAAGAAAACTCCATTTGATTCCACATTTCTGTCCAGCTATGTCACAGACTCATTTCTTCAAAGAATTGTTTCCACTGTCTTATCTTCAGATCACTCAACTATTAACTGGAATCTGGGTTTCCACTGAAATCTCAAAGTTCCTTGTTACTGGATTCAACAGAGAATTCTCAGTCCTTATTCTACTGATTGGTTTTCAGCATTTGACACATTTGACCACTCCTTCCTCTACTTGACTTCTGGGACACAATGGTTCTCTGATTCTTCTCCTTCCTCTTGGCTTTGGTCTCCTATGCAGGCTTCTCCTTCCTGTCCTTTTCTTATTTTTGGTGCTTCTCATGATTTTAATCTGAGATCCCTTCTTATTGGACTTTTCCAGGACCTCATCTCCTCCCATGGCTTCAACTACCATCTCTAGGTTGATGATGACTTACTGGTCCATGGCTCCAGGCTAGTCCTTCTCCTGAGCTTTAGATTTGTACTACCCACCAGGCATATTCATTTGCATCTTCAGAGGCACCTCAAACTTAACATTTCTAAAATTGAAATCTCCCCAAATCTCTCCTTCTGTGCTCTCGGCTCAGTGAATGAGTACAAGTTGCTCACACCAGAAAGTTTGGAATAATCCTTGAATCCCCCTAATATCTCATTCCCATTAATCACCAAGTCCTGCTAATTCAACTTCCAAAACCTCTTCCATCTCTCTAGCTCTTATCATCCACAGGGTTACCAGCCTGGTTCAGTCACATCTCTCTACCAAGATTATCTCTCCCAACTAGTCTCCCTGTCTCCAGGCTTGCCTCATACTGATATTTCCCCATTCTGAAGTGATCTCTCAAAAACAAATCAGATCATGTCACTTGCCTCCTTAAAAACTTTTGATGGTTTTCCATTGTTTCTGGGACAGAGACCAAACTTGAATATGATCTATGAGTGCCTGTGTGGTCTGACCTCCATTTCTGAGCCTCTCCTTTCTTCCTACCTTGTTCCCATTGATCTAAATTTTTTTCAGGTCCTAAATATGCCATGTGCTATTTCATCTCTTTGAATACACTGTCTACTTTGTCAGGAATGCCATAATTTACTTCCTGCTGCTTCCCATCCCTCTTCCTCTGACTCTTACTCATTCTTACAAGTCACTTCCTGCATAAGTGCCACTGACCCAGTTCCCTTTACTTCTGCAACTGTTGCATTTTTTTAAAAGACTGCATATTTTTAAAAAGATTTTTTTAAAAAGACTTTTTAAAAGATTGCATATTTTTAAATTGCATTTTTTTTAAAAATTGCATTTTTTAAAAGATTGCATGTTTTAAAAAAAAGATTGCATATTTTTAAAAATATTTTTTTGTTTATTCATGAGAGAGACAGAGAGAGACAGAGACATAGGCAGGGGGAAAAGCAGGCTCCCTGCAAGGAGCCCAATGTGGGGCTCAATCCCAGGACCCAGGATCATGACCTGAACCAAAGGCAGACACTCAACCACTGAACCACCCAGGTATCCCTTAACCATTGCATTTAACACAATGATTTTTTTTTTAATTTTTATTTATTTATTTATGATAGTCACAGAGAGAGAGAGAGAGAGGCAGAGACACAGGCAGAGGGAGAAGCAAGCTCCATGCACCGGGAGCCCGACGTGGGATTCGATCCCGGGTCTCCAGGATCGCGCCCTGGGCCAAAGGCAGGCGCCAAACCGCTGCGCCACCCAGGGATCCCACAATGATTGTTTTTGCTATCTTATCTCCTTCATTGATACTACAATCTCTGTGAGGACATGAGCCATGTCTATGCTCTTCACCATCATATCCCCATTGATTTTAATCAAGGAACCCCATGTTCATTAGCATCACTCTACATCTCACCCAACCTCGGTCCCTGGCAACTGCTAATCTACTTTATTCACCTCCCTCAGCAAGTTAATGGTGAGAAATATTCAGCCTGGACCTACTATTAACTTTTAAAATAAGAATATTAAGTTAGTGATTCATAGCAAATTATTAAACCCTCTGTGTCTTATTTTCCTTAACTTTGAAAAGATGCCTATTCATTGAAGAACAAAGCCCATAAGATGACCTGCAGTGTTTCATAAACTGCCTATATATCACTTGGCTTCCTATGAAATTTTATATTGCTCAGTTTCTTATCTCTTGTTTTGGTGAATTCATAGAATTTTCTGTTACTCAAGTGTTGGTTTCTGTTGCTAGAAGCAAAGCTCCTATTATGCTTTGAAGAACCTCCCATTCTACCATGGCTGGTTCTTCAGATCCCTGACTTCTGCTTAATGTCTTCCTTGCTCTCTAAATAGGAATTTTTTCCACTCTGAGCTCAAGGAATTTGAGTCCCTGCAAGCTCACTTTTTTTTTTTTATTTTTTTTTTTAATGATAGTCACACAGAGAGAGAGGCAGAGACACAGGCAGAGGGAGAAGCAGGCCTCATGCACTGGGAGCCCGACGTGGGACTCGATCCCGGGTCTCCAGGATCGGGCCCTGGGCCAAAGGCAGGCGCTAAACCGCTGCGCCACCCAGGGATCCCGCAAGTTCACATTTTAAAACTTGTCTTACATGCAATGTTGTATTGCTCTCATTCAAATCCTATCTTTCAAATAAGACTTTCTTAGGTGTTTAGTTTTTGTTTTCAGAAATAGGTAATGAAAAATAATAGTGAAAAAATATAGATATAAAAAATAATAATAGATATTATTTTAAGGGAAAAATACATCTACCATCTCCAAGAACTCCATGGGTGCTTGTGAATTGTAACTGGAAAGGCTGATTAATCCATCTGTTCCCGAAGGATCATATTTAACATTAATTGAAGACTTATGACATACCAAGGACAATGCTAAAACCTTTATTTACATTACTTTATTTAAACTCAGGGCAACCCAACAAAGTAGGAAATATTGCTACCGCCTTTTTACAGATAAGGAAACTAAAACTGAGAGATTAAATGACTCATCCAAGGTTAGACAGCCAGTAACTGAAGACGAGGACCTTGATGGGTCTCTGACCAGAATCCATTATGTTTTTTCTGGGGGAAAAATTAATTGTAAAGTTAAAAGGTAGTTTAATCTCATGCTGTTTACCCTGAAAAATAGCGTTAAATTCT
Source organism: Vulpes lagopus (assembly GCF_018345385.1). NCBI lineage: Eukaryota > Metazoa > Chordata > Mammalia > Carnivora > Canidae > Vulpes > Vulpes lagopus. Next base: position 132,233,191 of record NC_054827.1, on the reverse strand, counting down.
GATTGAAATGTTCACAGCAACCAATTTGAATATCTCTTTGATGATAAAAAAATATAAATACCTATGTTTAAATATACGCCCCTTGAGAAACACTTGTGCTTCCTGACCACCAATTTCATTGCTTCTCCATTCAGATTGTTCATATGACATCACAGGATAGAACTGAACTAAGGAGGTTCAATAATGAAAAAGACCAGTTATTAAGATGGACACCTGGGTGGCTCAGTGGTTGAGGGTCTATCTCCCACTCAGGTCTTGATCCCAGGGTCCTGGGATCGAGTCCTGCATGAGGTTCCCTGCGGGGAGACTGCTTCTCTCTCTGCCTATGTCTCTGCCTGTCTCTTATGAATAAATAAATAAAGTCTTAAAAAAAAAGATGATTATCCCTCTAATTTCCTTCCAATACACAATGCTAGATGCACATTGCTACATTGTGTCTTATTTTCATTTTTTATAATAATTTCAATTACTGGGATTTAGTGCCTGGCACATAGTAGGCACTCACTAAATATCTATTGAATGAATTGATGTGTTATCTCCTTTTTGGAACTCTATGGTACTTATTTCCTAAAGTCAGGACCTGCAAAAAAAGTTTAAAATAGAAGAGTACTAAGGAACATTCAGTGTCATTATCCTAGGGGTATGTACATTCCATTTAGTCCTAAAATATATGCCACACGTGCTCCCTAACTGCTTCATTATGTTAGTTTTGTTTCCTTAAACAGATTTCAAGCAAGGACTGTCATTCAATTCTTATATAAGCCCCATGGAGCCTAGTGTAGTGCTGGTCTTATAGTACACAATCTATCAAAATGTGTATCACATTCTCTTACAAATGGTAAAGGCTTAAAAATATTTCTTAATATGTTATGAAAATTATTTTCAAGTTGATATATTTTATTGGAACCACCAACAGCCTCTTTCTTTCTAATTTTCATAAATTGTAACTTCATTTTTTTCTCCAGGTTAACATGCATGTAATAAACAAATTATAATTTTATACTTTATATGTATATATATATAAAATTTTAAAGTATAAAATTATAATTTGTTTATTACATGCATATATATATATATATATAAAATGTAATAGCATTATAAAGAATTATTGTGCTGAGGTGCCTGGGTGGGTCAGTCAGTTAAGCATCTGACTTGTGATTTTAGCTCAGATCATGATCTCATGGATTCTGGGGTTGAAACCTACCTTGGAATCCAGCTTTATGCTTAGTGAGGAGACTTTTTGAGATCTCCACTGATGCTCTTCCTCCCCTCCCCCGCCTGTCCCTTCCCCCACTCACACATGGGCACATGCTCTCTCTCAAATAAATAAATCTTTAAAAAAAAAAAAAAGAATTATTTTGCTGTCATCTTTATGTCTATAAACCAGAACTAATTAATTGATAGCATGGTCTATATGGGTTGATCTCAGTCATATTCTACCACTTTTATCTCCGATAAGTTTTTGATTGAGATATAATTGGAATGCTTAAAATTCAACTTTTTTTTTTTAAATTCAACTTTTTAAAGGTATACAACTCAGTGGTTTTTAGTATATTCACAAAGCTGTCCATCCATCACCACTACATAATTTCAGAATATTTTCATCACCTCAGAAAGAAATCCCACATCCCTTAGCAGACATTCCTCCTGTCATTCTCCCTTACTCTGGCAATCACTAATCTATTTTTGTCACTATAGATCTACCTATTTTGGACATTTTGTATAAGTGGAATTATACAATAGGTAGTCTTTAGGTCTAATTTTTTTCACTTGGCATGATGTTTTCAAGGTTCATTATGTTATATTGTGTATCAATTCTTCATTCTTTTTTGTGATCAGATATGCCATTGTACAAATAAACCACATTTTACCTAATCATCATTTGATGGACATTTGGATTCGTTCTACCTTTGGGCCATTGTGAGTAGTGCTGCTACAATATTCATGTACAAATTTTTGCTTGAATACCTTTTGTCAGTTATCTTACATAGGAAAGAAATTGCTGAGTAAAATGATAATTTTGTGTTTAAGTTTTGAGGAACTACTAATCTGTTTTTCAAAGCAACTGCACCATTTTACATTCTCACCAGCAGTGTTTAAGGATTCTAATTTCTCTATGTCCTCACTAGCACTTATTATTTTGTGTTGTGTGGAGTTTTTTATTTTTTAATTCTAATCACCCTAGTAGTGTGAAGTGGTTTCTCATTATGGTTTTGATTTGCATTTCCCTAACAACCACTGATATGGAGCATCTTTTCATGTGTTCATTGGCCATTTGTATATTTTCTTTGGAGAAATGTCTTCAGATCCTTTGCCTATTTTTTACTTGGGTTATTTGTCTTTATTTTTATTTTATTTATTTTTTTTTCTTTTTAAAATTTTTTATTTATTTATGATAGTCACAGAGAGAGAGAGAGAGAGAGAGAGAGAGGCAGAGACATAGGCAGAGGGAGAAGCAGGCTCCATGCACCGGGAGCCCGACGTGGGATTCGATCCCAGGTCTCCAGGATCACGCCCTGGGCCAAAGGCAGGCGCTAAACCGCTGCGCCACCCAGGGATCCCTGTCTTTATTTTTAATAGTAAGAGTTCTTTATAACTAAATACAAGTCCCTTATTAGATATATAATTGTAAATATTTTAGCCCATTCTGCGAGTTGTCTTTTCATTTTCTTGATAGTATCTTTTATATCAGTAAAGTTTTTAGTGTTTTTTTTTTTTTTTAAAGGTTTTACTCTGGAAGTTGTATATTTAAACTTTTGATGGAGTCCGGTTTATATATTTTTTCTTCTACTGCTTGTGCTTTTGGTGTCATACTTAAGAAATCATTAACACAAGGCCACAAATACTTACTCATGTGTTTTCTTTTAAGAGTTTCATTGTTTTAGCTCTTGCATTTGGGTTTCAATCCATTTTGAGGTTAATTTTTGCATATGGTGCATGCACTAACATTTTCCATTTTCCATGTGTAATCATATGCACTATGGAAGTTCATATTGAAGTACTACAAAAGATTATAGATTTAAGTAGTGGGAAGTGACAGTTTTCAAGTAATCAAACTTATTAAATAAGAATTCACAGCAATTACATTTAATCTTAACAAAAAAACTTATCAGAAATTTTCCTGTCTTGGGCAGCCCGGGTGGCTCAGCGGTTTAGTGCCGCCTTCGGCCCAGGGCCTGATCCTGGAGACCCGGGATTAAGTCCCATGTCAGGCTCCCTGCATGGTGCCTGCTTCTCCCTCTTCCTGTGCCTCTGCCTCTCTCTCTCTCTCTCTCTCTCTGTGTGTCTCTCGTGAATAAATAAATAAAATCTTAAAAAAAAAATAAAAAAAAAAAAGAAATTTTCCTGTCTTGAAGGTAATAAGTGAAAATATAATGACAAAACTCCTTTGCATATTACATTAAATTCAGTAATTTTTTCATAGCATTTGCTTAATCTTTATCAGCAAATATTCCATTTCTAGCAGGTAAGAAAAATGTTGATAAGCTTATGCAGTATCTAATATTTTCTTTTTTTTAATATTTTATTTTTTAAATTTTTATTTATTTATGATAGTCACAGGGAGAGAGAGAGAGAGGCAGAGACACAGGCAGAGGGAGAAGCAGGCTCCATGCAAGGAGCCCGACGTGGGACTCGATCCGGGGTATCCAGAATCACGCCCTGGGTGGAAGGCGGCGTTAAACCGCTGAGCCACCCGGCTGCCCAGAATCTAATATTTTCATAAAAATAGCTAAATTTAAGTTGTTCTGTTCAAATGAAATCGAAATAATGAGCAAGCTTATTATTAAAACGATTTCCTTATTCAGTAGTTGATATCGGAATGTTTATTTGAAGCAGAGTAATTTATTAGACCTCCTGAATACCTTTCCTGAACAGACATTTCAATTTGAAAGAATTTTAACAGTATAAACTGCATGCCCAGAGACATGGAACAGACAGCAGCAGGATTCAAGAGGAGAACAAAGAGACAAAGATCAAGCAGGTTTGCCAAACAGTAGGTCCCTGTGTTTGAAAAACCTTGAGGGCTTTGCAGCAATTCCATTTTAGAAGTTTTCTGTAAAACAGAGTTTGAAGTCCAAAGCACAAAACTCATTTTAGAGATGAAGTCACTGTTAAATTACTGGGGTTAAATGTATCAAAGTTATGGATTCTCTATAATTAGCATTGCTTATTTTCCAAGATCATAATTTATATTCTCTATTAAATTCAAGCTTCTGAGGAAAAAAATTGACAATGATTAAAAAAAGTACATTCTCCTAAAGGAGAGGGTTTTTAAAAAAATTTTAATTAAAAACTAGAGTTGGGGAGATTTTGCATAGAGATTGAAGTATGTTATTTTTAGTTTTTAATAAAATTTGGAAGATTGGCTGTGGGGCACTGGTGGCTCCTAAAATATAATTTATTTCATGTTAAATGCCCTTTCAGTAACTGTATCTTTCACGCTCAGAAGAAAATCTCTTTCAGCAACTACAGGTGAGAACATTTTGATGTGGCACATATACAAAATCACATGTGGTGTTGAGATTGTCCTTTGGGGACAGCGGTGCCCTATCTTTTCTCACTCTCGTTATGGTTGAAATTTTAAATGTTTGGTTATCAGAAGATTTTTCCACTTACGAGCAAGTTGACAGCCTAGGGAATGATCACTCTGTTATCTTGCATCATGAAAATTGGTGGGTGTGTCTTGCCTTGGATTCTCTGAAATGCTTTTTGGTGAGAATCATTTGTTTTTGACCTGAAAACAACATGGTTTTGCTTTTCAAATTAGGGTACCAATGTAAACTTTGTGATGGCAGAGATTACCTTGTTACTGCTTTTAAAGCCCCAGTGTCTAGAATACTGTCTGGTATGGTATTATAAATAATTATAAATGAGAAGGAGGAGGCAGAGAAAGAGAAGGGGGGGACAAAGAAGAAGGGAAGGAAGAGGCAGGAAAAAGAGTAAGGGAGAAGGTTAAAGAGGAAGGAAAAAAAGAAGCAGAAGAACTAGTAGGGGAAAGGGAATGAATGATACTACATCATAAGGAATATATACATGGTGGAGCGATGCAAAGCTAAAGGACCAACATAGGGAGGGATCCCTGGGTGGCGCAGCGGTTTGGCGCCTGCCTTTGGCCCAGGGCGCGATCCTGGAGACCCGGGATCGAATCCCACGTCGGGCTCCCGGTGCATGGAGCCTGCTTCTCCCTCTGCCTGTGTCTCTGCCTCTCTCTCTCTCACACTGTGTGCCTATCATAAATAAATAAAAATTAAAAAAAAAAAAAAAGGACCAACATAGGGATATTTGGGGAGGATCAATTTTACCCAAAGAAATAAGATGGGGAGGAGAATATTATATTAAAATAAATATAGAGGGCGCCTGGGTGGCTCAGCTGGTTAAGTGGCTGCCTTCGGCTCAGGTCATGAACCTGGGGTCCTAGGATGTACCCTTACATCAGGCTCCCTGCTCAGTGGGGTGCCTGCTTCTCCCTAAGAGGGAAAATACCTCTCCTCCCTCCCTCCGCTCTTGCGTGCTTGGTCTCTTCTCACACACAAAATAAATTTAAAAAGTAAAAAAAAATGAATATAGATATGTGATGGAAGAAGATGCAAAATTTGCATTAGGCAATAAATTTATTCTCTGCTTTCACAGACTCCTAGAAACTCGAGCTGGGAAAGGATCAAAGAAATCATTTTGCCACATCAGCCATGTATGATGCTGTAATCTAGGGTTGGCAAATTATTTCAGAAGAGGATAAGAAATTTTATTTTATGTATTTATTATTTTTTATTTATTTTATTTTGAGGATAATAAATTTTAGGCTTTGAAGGGCATAGTTTCTATCACAAGTGCTCCATTATGCCATTTTATTATTATTTTTAAGATTTTGTTTATTTATTCATGAGAGACACAGAAAGAGATGCAGAGATGCAGGCAGAGGGAGGAGAAGCAGACTTCACACAAGGAACCCGATGCAGGACTTGATCCCAGGATTCTGGGATCAGGCTCTGAGCTGAAGGCAGATGCTCAACTGCTGAGCCACCCAGGTGTCCCCCATTATGCCATTTTAGCATGAAAGAACCTTACATATACACAATATGTTTTTTTTTTTAAAGTGCATGTCTGTGTGCCAATAAAATTTTATTAAAAAAAAAAACAAGTGGTGGGACAGATTTGGCCTGTAGGCTATAGTTTGTTGAGCGTAACTGCATATCTCCTACAACATTCAGACAATGCTTATAACCTCTGTCTATATCTGCATGACAGGGAACACACTTCTTTCCAAGGGAAAACTATTCCATTTTTATATAAGTGTGGTTATAGAAAGGCATTCTTTATATTGAGTAAAAAAATCTGCTTTTGGTGTTATTATGAACTGAATGTTTGTTTCTCCCCAAAATTTGCATGTTGAAATTTAATCCCCAATGTGATGATATTTGGAGGAGAGACCTTTGGGAGATAACTAGATCATGGGTGGAGCACTCAGGAATGGAATTAGTGCCTGTGTAAGAAGAAGACAGAGAGCTAGTTTACTGCATCTGCAAACCAGATGAGGGCTTTTACCAGAACTTGACCATGCTGGCACCCTAGCCTCCAGATTGTGAGAAAGAAATTTCTAAGCTGCCCGGTCTATGGTACTTTGTTACAGCAGCCTGAATCAAGACAAGTAAGACAAGTACCATCTTAGTGTCTGTTTGTAACTTAATGATTTAGTACATGATGCTTTTTTTTTTTTTTAAGACAGCTTCTGTGTCTAGTCAGCATGGAATAACAAGGATCTGATTTACTCTCCCACCTGAAACAACTAAAAAACTGAGCAAAATGTAGGAGACCAGAGCATTCAAGATACTGACACTAGGCAACCAAGGACAGTGATCTCAGAGATGGGAAACAAATGAGGTAAGACTCCAGTTGCCTCCACCTTACTGCCTAGAGCCAATTTCTAGGACTCTGAACTGGGAGCCCAAGTGGAGCCCAAGTGGAGCCCAGTCATCTCTTTGAGTCGAGGAGATGGATTTGCAAGTCCAAGGGAGCCAAGGACAACAGCATGCACAGAGTGAAGCAAAGGATCAGAGAGACAAATCTGGAGATGTGCAGAGGGGCCCTTTTGATATTCAGCTGAGTGCTGCTCAGTGAATGTGTATGAAGAAGTTAGGCAAGGTCAGGGAAAGAAACACCTGAGAAGATTATAGAAAAGAGGAAAAAGTTCTTGGAGCTCACCAGAGGCCAGAGATAGTCCTTGCTCCTAACAGCTCCTAACAGCTCCTAACAGTTTTTCAACAGAGTGGAAAACTTCAGAATTCATAGGTACTCTTTAGAATATTAAGACTCACTTGCCACAGTAATGAGGGCAAACTATTCCTAGGCCAAACGCTGCTTCGGCCCTGGATAAATGAACTTAAAAGTTAGATCTGAGGGGCACCTGGGTAGCTCAGTCAGTTAAGCATCTGCCTTCAGCTCAGGTCATGATCTCAGAGTCCTGGGATGGAGCCCTGAATTGGGCTCCTTGCTCAGCAGGTGTCTGCTTCTCCCTCTCCCTCTGCTGCTTTCTCTGCTTATGCTCTCTCTCAAATGGATAAATAATATTCTTTAAAAAATAGTTAGATCTGAAGGGATCTGTTTTCAATATGTTTTCCCCTAAATGTACATTAGATAAAGTGTAATTTATAAATTAGGCACACTAAGAGATTAACAACATAATAGAATAATTATGAAAATGTACTGTATTAACAGTTATTTGAATGTGGTCTCTCTCAAAATATCTTCTTGAACTGTACTCCCCTTTGTGATGATGTGAGATGATAAAATGCCTACATGATGAAATGAAGAAAGGTGAATGATGTAGGTACTATGACATAGTAATAGGCTACTATTGGCCTTCTGACAATACATCAAGAATGTCATCTGTTTCTGGACCTTAGTTGACCAAACTGCAGAAAGAGAAAAAATGGAAAAGGGGATACTGTAAATAGATGGTGAAATACCCAGCCATAGATTGTCCTTGCATTCTGACAGCACTCAGTCCAAAGTGAACCTTGCTTCCTTGGGCCCTACTACAAATCACGCAACCACAGCTCCAGTCCTATAATGGGTCCTTTCTAACACCCTCTTATTGAGAAGCCCTTTTCCTAAAATTTTTTTTAAATTTTTATTTATTTATGATAGTCACACACACACACACAGAGAGAGAGAGAGAGAGGCAGAGACATAGGCAGAGGGAGAAGCAGGCTCCATGCACCGGGAGCCTGACGTGGGATTCCATCCAGGGTCTCCAGGATTGCGCCCTGGGCCAAAGGCAGGCGCCAAACCGCTGCACCACCCAGAGATCCCGAGAAGCCCTTTTCCTAAGGGTGTGCATTCTCCCTCACTGCAATGAGTGATAAACCCAGCTTGTATGTGTCCTTGGCTTTTGCTGGAGGGCTTTGCCATTTTGATATATTATTTAATATAATCTTCATAATAAGAGCATAAGCCTGAATTTATAGACAATCTTAAGGCTCCTAAAGGTTTAATTTAGAGTTACAGGCAGAAAGAGACAAATCAGGGATTTGAACACAGGCTCTTTGAATATTCCTCACTACCTTGGATGACAAGAAGACAGGGAGCAAGATAAAGAAGAAAATAAAGATGTTCAAAAAGAAACAAAAGATTTTTTTCCTCATGCTCTATAACTGTCACTTTCATGGAACAACATCTCCATCTTGTGATATTTTATAATGCAAGTTTTTAATTAACTGGATTTTACAACTACAGTCAATCATTCAGAGGCAACCAAGATTTAAGAGAATACATTTTGCTATTATTTGCTTCATAGGCAAAATAAAATTAAGCCGTTCAATTGAAAACCACAACTAATAAGGAAAGAAATGTTTTTCATTGTCATCTGTGGCACTTTTTTTTTTCGTGAAAGATGACCCTGTTGTATGTTTTCACTTCAAAATAATGTCCTTAAGATAGCTGAAGATCACATAGAGTAGATTGGTTGCCTATACATGAAGAAACTTTTGGATGCCTGAAGGTTAAGGGTAGGAGAATTTTCAATGAATATTCTTTATTTTGTATTAAACTAAAATCATGTGAATATATTACCAGTTCAAAACATAAGTTAAAAAATTTAAAGGTCAAAAATAAAACATACAGGTATGCACCTTTACTTTTTAAAAGATAAATAGTATCTGCAACTAAGGTACTACAGAAAATAAAATGAATTATCTGGTTTTTCATTCATTAGTTGTAACTGACTCAGATTCCTTAAATATGAGGCTGTAGCAGTAGGAAAGAAGTAAACTAGGAAGAAGGGCTCAATTAAAAAATGATAAGGAGAGGCACCTGGATGGCTCAGTCAGTTAAGCATTCACCTCTTGGTCTCAGCTCAGGTCTTGATCTCAAGGTTGTGAGTTCAAGCCTGTGTTGGGTTCCACCTTAGAAAAAAATGATAAGGAGCCAGATAGAAGAGGGGAAGACAAAGAGTTCATGCACATAGAATATAGCAATAAGTATATTCCTAAATAATTATACAATCTGAATTTTAAGAAAACCTTTTCTAAATCATTTGAAATAATATAATTGAAAATTTAAGACAAAATAGCACTGGCATATGGAGCAAGTATTGTACTGACATACTTATGCTAAAAAACTATTTGTCAGGGGGCACCTGGGTGGCTCAGTTGTTTAAACATCTGACTTTTAATTTCAGCTCAGACCATAATCTCAGGGTGTAAGGGTCAGGCTCTGTGCTTAGTGGGGAGTCTGCTGGAGGTTCTCTCTCTCTCTTTCTCTGCTCTTCCCCCAGCTAGCCCTATCTCTCTTTCTCTTTCAAACAAATAAATAAATCTAAAAATATTATTTGTTGGTTATCTGAAATTCAAATTTAACTGGATGTCTTGTATATTATCTGGCAACCCTAACTGCACATCCATTAAAAAAAAAAAAAAAAAAAGATAACTCATCAATTTACCAGCAGATGGCTCCCTGAATCTAGTTTAGAATAAGATAGTATACTCAAACCTAGTGTGGAGTCCTTATTGTCTCAGAGTTTTTATTGTTTGGTCTGGTGTGATTGGGTTAGTTTTGTGGGGGAGTGGGAAGTTTTTATTTAGTTATATAAAAGCATAAAATATCCTTTCTCGCCATTTCATATAACTCTTCATGATTCTTAACTTCCAAATATGAAAAAGAAAATTTACTTTTTAATATTTGTTTCTTTTATATTTGCTCAAGCATTTAAATGCTAAGGCAATACATATAATCTCACTGTAAAGTGACTCTGACATTTCCATTAGATTATGTATTCTGAGCATTAGGTCAGGGATCGCCATAAAAACCATACCTTTACCTCTTCCATGCAGTCTGGTTTGCTATGATATTCTAACATTGAGGCATGTGTTTTGTTTTGATCCAAAACACACATCCAGAGCTCCAATGAAATCATTGATTCAAAAGAACTTTTAGACCTGCCACAATTTTACTAACCCTTTGCCAATGCCAAAATAATTTGATGTATTCAAGTCTAAGACTTATTTTCTAGGAAAAAGTATTCTAGAACAATTGTCTTAGAGTCTATTTTGTCTGATAAGAGTATAGCCACTCGATCTGTCTTTTGGTTCTAGTTTGGATGGCTATAGTTTTTCATCCTCTCCCTCTCAACCTATTTGTGTGTTTCAAACTAAAATATGCCTCTTGCAGCCAGCATATAGCTGGATTTTTAAAAAGATTTTATTTATTTATTCATGAGAGACAAAGAGAGAGAGCGAGGCAGAGACACAACACAGGCAGAGGGAGAAGCAGGCTCCATGCAGGGACCCTGATGTGGGACTCGATCCTGGGTCTCCAGGATCACACCCTGGGCTGAGGGTGGTGCTAATGGCTGAGCCATCGGGGCTGTCCTATAGTTGGATTTTTAAATCCATTCTATTACCTCTGCTTTTTAGTTAAGTATTTAATCCATTTACATTTAATGCAATTGCAGATCAGATAGGATTTATATTTACCATTTTTCTTTTTTTTTTTCTGTATATCTTATGTCTTGGTCCTTTTATTCCTCCATTCTGCCTACCTTTGCTTAAAAAAAAAAAAACCCGGGATCCCTGGGTGGCGCAGCGGTTTGGCGCCTGCCTTTGGCCCAGGGCGCGATCCTGGAGACCCGGGATCGAATCCCACGTCAGGCTCCTGGTGCATGGAGCCTGCTTCTCCCTCTGCCTGTATCTCTGCCTCTCTCTCTCTCTGTGTGACTATCATAAATAAATAAAAAAAATTAAAAAAAAAAATTAAAAAAAAAAAAAACCCTTTGAATAGATATTTTAAATAAACACTGATAAATAAATATTATTTTTAAAAGGTACTTAAATATCTTTCCCCTATTGACTGCCTATATTTCTCAGTCTCTTCTTCACTCACTTTTTTCTTAGTAAATAAATCTTGGACTTCAACATATCAAGAAACAAATATAAAAAACAGAGACTTGCCTGGGGTTATGTAACTAATTCATGACAACATTAGGACTAAAAAACTAGTCTTCTAATTCTACCTAGTTTTTTTTTTTTCTTTTTAATTCTATCTAGTTTCAAAGTTCCCACTACCACTGTGCCATGTAAGCAGACTGAGTTCATTTGTGACGCAAGATCCTTCTAATGTCTTTCTTTTTTTCTTCTTTTTTAAAGATTTTATTTATTTATTCCTGAGAGACACAGAGAGAGAGGGGCAGAGACATAGGCAGAGGCAGAAGCAGGCTCCTTGCTGGGAGCTTGATGCAGGACTCAATCCCAGGACCCCGGGATCACACCCTGAACCAAAGGCTTTACCACTGAGCCACCCAGGTGCCCCTTCCAATGTCTTTCTTGCCAGTTATGAATTTCTTGTATTTTCTACCTCCTGTTTCAGAAGAAGCATTTTTCATATAATGCTTGAATTCAAATTTCTTGACACAGAGTTTCTTCAGTGCAGAGCCAGCACCATCAAAGGTATGGGAGATGATTTAAAGTGATATCCTGAATTAGTATTGAATAACAAATACATAACAGAAAGCTGCTTTATCCAAGGCTCTTTTGAGTCTTCTGACAAGGAGAAAATCTCATTTTTGGGCTGGTGTTTAACACCTCTCTAACATTGCCCATCTTCCTTTTTATTTTTTATTTTTATTTTTTAAAAATTTTTATTTATTTATTAGAAAAAGAGAGAGAGAGAGAGGCAGAGACACAGGCAGAGGGAGAAGCCGACTCCATGTGGGGAGCCTGACGTGGGACTCCATCCCGGACCTCCAGGATCACACCCTGGGCTGAATACCGGCGCTAAACCACTGAGCCATCTGGGCCGCCCCTCATCTTCCTTTTTAGCTGAGAGCAGTCAACATTAGGCCTGGAGTGCTGGTACACTGTTTCTAGCTAGAATTTAATAGTATTATTTTGCTTTCATTGTGATTATTTTCATTTATGTCAAATGATGCTGATTTTCCATTCACAGTTTTCTATTAAAGTAAAGCTGTGATCTTGATTTTTTTTAAAAAAATTGAGAAAATAGTATGGATAGTAGTATATGGATGTGGAAAAATCACCCACAAAAGTGGTACTTGAATGACCACATCTGGAAAACTACTGTGTTGGTGCAATCTATTATGATGATTGTCTATTGTAACCTCTTTTCTCCGGGGCCACCAAAGGTAATCAAGCCTGGGGAAATGAACCTCTTTTCTTTAAGGTTTTATTTATTTATTTGACAGAGAGAGCATGAGCAGTGGGGAGAGACAGAGCAGAGGGAAAAGCAGACTCTCCACTGAGCAGGGAGCCCAATGTGGGGCTGGATCTTAGGACCCTGAGATCATGACCCAAGCTGAAGGAAGAAGCTCAACCGACTGAGCCACCCAGGTGCCCCAATAGTAGACCTCCTGAACCTCTTTCCCTGTTGCACCCCAGGTAACTCCAACTCTTCCTTAGTTGTTGGCATATTTGGCTTTTAAATTTCAGAATATTGCTTCTAAGGATGCCGCTTATGAACTGCTATGGTTTGGACTTTTGTTCCTCTCCACTTGCCTCACCTCTCCACTTGCCTCAGCTCCATCCCAGTTGTCTGCTGCTTCTTAATTAAGAAAGATTTCCCCCCTCCTTTTCAAATGATTATAGCTCTTTTGGTTAATCTTTGATGGGCTTGTGTTAAAGAACCACAATCATATTTTGATTTTCCCAAAGTGATCTTTGCATTATCATCTTACCATTTCAAGTCATTTGCGACAAGTTTCCACAGGGATTGGGCAAGAGGACACTTGAGTAATGCTACCCTCTAAGATATGCGAAGTATTCCTTCATACCAACTCTCACCCAGCATCAGAGGATGCTATTTATCCACCTCAAAGTGAGTAGTTTCCTTTCTTTTGGGGGCATTCATCGCCCTCTCCTCCTCTGGGATAGAATATTTCAGTACCTGACCATCAGTAACCAGATGCAGTTTACCCATGAGGTTCTGAGGATCCTCAGACAAATAGGGCTCCTAATACTGCCCTTGTACCCCAAAGTTCCTAGTTAGATATAGCTTAGGTCCACAATGGAACACTAGGTATCTTTATAAAATACAAAAGAATAAGGAAAAAAATATTGCAGAGAAAATAGACTTATTTTTAAATGGCAATAATTATAAATTGAGTTTTGTGTTTAAAAACACAAGTTAAAATTCTTTATGTTTTGGGGCAACTGGGTGGCTCACTCCTTTAAGGGTATGCCTTCAGCTCAAGTCATGATCCCAGTCTTGGGATGGAGCCTGCATTGGGCTCCCTGCTCAGTGGGAAGTTGGCTTCTCCCTCTTCCTCTGCCTGGAGCTCCCCCTGCTTGTGCTCACTGTGTGTCAAATAAGTAAATAAAAAAAATCTTTAAAAAAATAAAATAAAATTCTTTGTTTCATACGCTTTTTTATATTTCTATAACAAGCTTCAATGAAGCTGAGCACAGTTTATAGGCCTGGATTAACTTGAAGCAAGTGAGATTTTAAATACCTACTTTACACTAGTTACTCTGAGTCAAATGCAAGGAATGTTAATTTACAAATATTTCAAATACTCTACCCCCTGGGGAAAGAAAATCACTCCTCTAAGTTCTTTTGGTAGAAAGCTCCAGGTAACTAACTTTTAATTTTCTACACTATTTCTGATTTAATGTTCTGGTCATATTACAAAGAGTGACTTAAACAAAGACCACATTTTTTACTGCCCTGCTTTCACAACAGTTGAATCCACACACCTATCTCTACGGCGACTTTTGAACCGTCCTCCCCGAGATTTAAGTCCACAATGAGACCATTAACCAGAAGTGAGAGGTAAAGAGGATTATACACACAATTAGAACAAACAGTAACTATGAACTCACTGCCCCAAAACTCTTTGCTTAAGCTTTACTTTGGGGATAGAGAATCTCATTAAGTTTCATTTTCAATATCGTGAGTTGTCTCTTACATTGACCTATCGTGGAGAAATAAGAGGCTCCTCAGTTACATTTTGAAAGACTAATAGTACTTTAAAGTTTATAGCTAGCTTTGCCTCACATTTTCAGCAGATTGTACTGTGTACCGGGTGATGCATAGTGAAATGTATCATGACCCGACCCCTAAGGCATCTTCATATTTGTAATCTTCTGTGCATGTGTGTGTGACAATGATATTTTACTAATATCTGGGAATAAAATATTACATATAATAAAAATAAAACGAGTTAATAAAAGTATTTGAGTGTTTTTTAAAATTTTTTTAAAGATTTTATTTATTTATTCATGAGAGACACAGAGAGAGAGAGAGAGAGAGGCAGAGATACGGGCAGAGGGAGAAGCAGGCTCCATGCAGGGAGCCCGACTTGGGACTTGATCCCAGGTCTCCAGGATCAGGCCCTGGGCCGAAGGTGGTGCTAAATCACTGAGCCACTGGGACTGCCCAAGAGTGTGTGTTTTATGGGCTACATGGTAGGGAAGGTGGGAGAAGGAGGAGGAATACAGTATGCTCACAAATATTTATAATACAAATTGAAGGGTGCTAATGTACATCTGTTCATTAATTTCTTGAGGGTAAGGTGCCTGATCATTTCCATACATTCATTATTACTTCCAGGGCTGAGCATAGTGCCAGATACATGGTAAGAATTTAATGTTTATTTGTTAACTTTATGGATGGAATGCATGCATGCATGTAGAAAGTGTTATGGCAGGATCCCTGGCTGGCGCAGCGGTTTAGCGCCTGCCTTTGGCCCAGGGCCTGATCCTGGAGACCCGGGATCGAGTCCCACGTCGGGTTCCCGGTGCATGGAGCCTGCTTCTCCCTCTGCCTGTGTCTCTGCCTCTCTCTCTGTCTCTCTCTCTGTGTGACTATCATAAATAAAAATTTAAAAAAAGGATTAAAAAAAAAGGTGTTATGGGGACATAGAAGAGGCAACACTTGACATTCTGGGAATAATGGAAGTTGAGTACACTAGTGGATGAAGGGGTGGGAGACAGAGGTTTGTAGCAGAGACTGCTAATCATTTCCCCATACCGATCCTCCCCTTCTTCCATAGGGATAGTTCCTTGATTTCTAGATGGACACATAGGCCAACCCTCTCTGCTGTTAGGTATGCCATGTGACTGAGTTCTGGCCAAGAGATGTGTGCACCTTTCAGGTTATGTCCCTGAAAAAGGAATGAGCATGCCCTCCTTTTCCTCTAGTTCCTCAACCCCTGGCTGGCAATGGACCTGGCGGTAAGCCACCCTGGACTAAACTGACAAGAGCAAAGCCCTCACATGCCCCGTAAAATAGGAGTGGGGTCCCTGACAACTTTGTGGAGGAGAACCCCTGTGCCAACAGGGCTTTAGGTGAGAAATAAACTTGCTCTGTTGAAGCCAATGGGTTCTTCTGGGTCTCTGTCCCAGTGGCTAAATTTATATTCTGATACAAGCATCGGGAAGGATTTATAGAGGCAATGTTTGCACTGAGTGTTCAAAGACTGAGTAGGAAGGAGTTCCCTAGGTGGACTCAAAAATTAAAGAAGCCGGAGGGAGGAGGGCGGGGGGTGGGGGTGAGACGGGCACTGAGGGGGGCACTTGACGGGATGGGCACTGGGTGTTATTCTGTATGTTAGCAAACTGAACACCAATAAAAAATAAACTTATTATTAAAAAAAATTAAAGAAGCCGTATTAAAACACTTTTTTTGGGGGGTCTGTATTTGCTCCCACTTGCATGCTATCATTGGGGGATGCAGCGAGGTTAATCTGATAGTCTGTCCGTCCAGTTCAGCCAAGTCTTTCTTTGCAGGCAATTCCTGGAAAGGAGGGACTTGGCCTTCAGTTGGCAAAGACGTTTAACGCAAGTCGCCCTGGAAGAGTGCATGATATTCGTCGTCCTAAAAAGTACGGAAATAAAGCAGGCTCGTCCGTCTTTTCCCCCACCCCGCCTTTTTTTTGTTTGTCTGGCTTTTGCTTCGGGAGCTCTCTACTCTTCCTGTTGGAGCGTTTGCAGCGCCCCAGGCGCCAAGGCGGGTGCCGTCAGCGACACACAATTCTTGCTTTCGAGGAGAGCGCCCCGGACGCGTCCGGGAGCAGGGGAAGCCCGAGCTCCTGGGAGAGTCGGGGATCCGGGCCCGCGCGGGCCAAGCGCGCAAAGGGTCTCGGCCGGGCCCCCAGCGGGGGCGGGAACAGGTGTCTCCCAACTCCCACCCAGGCGGAGCCGCTCGCCCGCCAAATCCCGCGGGAACTGCCCTCGAGCGGCGTCCGGTTGCCATGGAGACGCGGGTCCCCGGCCGGCCGACCCACCCTCGGCGCGGCCTGAGCCGCGGTCCCCCGCGCCGCGCTCCACCGCGCTCCGCCGCCGCGTCCGCCCGGGGCCGCCGCGCAGGACACACGGAGAGGCCCGACGGCGCGCCCCGCCTTCGGGAACCCGAGCGAAGCGAGCGCCGGCGGCCGCCACCGCCCCGGCCCCAAACCAGGCCGGCGGGCGAGGCCGCCTCGGAACCAAACTGCCTTCGCGCGGCCCCGAGGGCGCCGTTCCGACCGCAGCCCCGGAGCCCCCGAGCCCCGGCAGACCTCCGCCGCCTGGGGTAAGGGCCGTCGTGCGGCGGGCGGGGGGAGCGCCACCCCCGACGGGCCCCGGGCAGGCCGCCTGCGCGCCCCCGCCCCTCCGCGACGCTTGGGTCCGCCCGCAGGTGCCCCCTGTCCCGCCTCCGCCTTGCGCGCCGCGACGGAGACGGGCGGCCAGGTGGGTCCCGCCTCCGCGGGGACTTACCGAGATCACCGCTTGTTTCCACAGACGCGATGCTCCAGGCGCAGGGAAGACGGTTCCGGGGAGCATCGACCTGGTAGTTGAGCTGGCGTCGCCGCCGGCAGGCGCGGGGGCGGCCGAGCCCCGCGGCCCCCGCGAGCCCCGCGCGGAGGACCCGGCGCTGACGGCCCGCGCCCCGCGCAGCGACACGGGCTCCGCCGGGGCGCCCGAGAGCACGGGCTTCCCGGACTCCGTCTACGTTACGGCAGCAAACATTTTTCAGGGTATTCGGTTCGAAAAGTCCCCAGAGCACGTCTTGATCAAGTACGGGGATGAGCCCCTGCGGTCCTTGCCCGAGTCGGAGGACGAATCCTTGCAGCGGGCGTCCTACGAGCTGGCTTTCAGCGCCCTGAAGTGTGAGTAGCGCCAGTCCGGAGGCTCCGCGCCCCGCGGCCCGGGAGGCTCCGCGGCTTAGCGCCGCCTTCGGCCCAGGGCGCGACCCCGGAGACCGGGATCCGGTCCTGCATCGGGCTCCCTGCGTGGGGCCTGCTGCTCCCTCTGCCTGGGTCTCTGCCTCTCTCTCTCTCTCTCTAATAAATAAATAAAAGTCTTTAAAAAAAAAAAAAAAAGATCAGCGCTTACAGGAAGATGATGAGAGAATCCGTGGCGTGCAGCCCCCCTCCTGCACGCCAGGTTTTGTTTTTACGCACAAGTATATCTGGTCAGTTGCAAATGTCAAGGAATTCGGAGAGTTCCAGGAAAGTAATAAGCTCTTTCAGGGCCACAACTGTGTGTTTTTTTTTTTGTTTTTTGTTTTTTGTCCCCGGCCCCCCCCCCCCACCCCCCAACTGCAGATTTGCTCGGGCCTAGCACGGTGCCCGTCCTAAGATAGATGTAATGCACAGTCATTAAATGGAACAAGGAAACCATTTCATTAACAGGAAGCATTAGGAATCCACTGAAGTAGCCAAGTACGCATTCCTTCTCCTGGGGTTATTTCTTTGCATTTTCTGTGTTCTGTGTTTACACCTTGTATATTAGTGTATAAACTTTAAGAAACGTAAAAACCAGTAAGAGGGTGGGGGAGAGGAACAGAGATGGAATAAGAAGAAAATATACAACATACTAAAAATGAATATTAAATCAACCCCCCCCCCCCTCTTAAGATGATCCCATTCAAAGCCTGTAGCCTGAAGTTTGGGAGCTGGTAAGAGCAACAGTCAAAAGGGTCTGGAGGTGTTGTTTCGTTTCTTAAAGATTTTATTTATTCTTGAGAGACACAGAGATAGGCGGAGATATAGAGGGAGAAGCAGGCTCCCTCCTAGGAGCCCCATGCAGGACTCATCCCAGGACCCCAGGGTCATGACCTGAGCCCAAGGCAGCCGCTCAACCACGGAACCACCCAGGTGTCCCTGGAGATGTTTGTTTTTGTACTGGTGATAAACTTTATAATTTATAATATATTGTACTATATTATATTAATGTTTACATTGATTTGTAAACTGACTGAATATAGTTCCAAAAAAGAAGTTCCGGAAATATTTGGAGTATTAGTAGCATGGCTGAAATGAGCCTGTGCCTTGCTAAAGAGACAGCTTGAAAGGGCAACACTAATTTTCATGTATTTCCTTGGTATTAGTACGTATTGGGCCTTCATCATTGCACATAAGCAGTTAACAATTGTTCAGTTGAACTAAATGTCCCATTAATTACTGAGACGTGAATATATATTTTTGGTAGTCTCCAGACATGATACAGCTCAACTCTAGGGCCAGGAGTTTATCAACAAGGAAGAAAATTTGATGTTAAGAAGCAATTTCTCTTTAGTTTTTATTTCTTTTTCTCTTGCTTGTTTTTTTTTTTTTTAATGTCTTAACCATTTTACCATTTTTTCTTTTCCAGTGTAATCTTTAGATTGTTTCATCCGTTCCTTCCATTTGCTTTAAAAAATGTAGTTTTCAAGACCAAGGTGTGCTTTTAAATCATGAGTCAAAAGAACATTTTTACATCTTTTTCTCTTTGCAACAGTGAAAGGCAGACTGGGCATCTGTGTTAATTAGCTGGTATTTAATGTTAATGCCAAAATTCTATTATAGACCATTTGTTTTCCTAATGGAATATTGAATCCTACCTTTAAAAGTCAATATTAAAAACTTGAAATTATTCTATATAAATTTAATGCATTAACTAGATGGTTATGCTATAGTGATATATGTACTAGATTATCTTTCTCAGTCTTTATTTCTTTTTATGAAGGGCCTTGTGATTATTTGATATTTTTTAATGACCCAGAAAATCCCAGTCAGATAAAGTACTGTCATAGGCCTTTATAAACCTGCTTTTGCTTGAAATGTTCATTTTTAAAATTCTAATTCTGATATAAGGGCAAATACTAAAATAAAATGTCTTTGGTTGTTTACTTGGTACAAATATTATTTTCTTCTTATAAGGAAACTATCTTGCTTAAATTATTATCTGAATAATTTCTGAATGTTCAAATAAAATGAAAACAGAATTTCTAAATGCATTAGGTTTCCAAGATAATTAAGAGCCTGATATTTTTCTTTAAAATATGGGATGCTCTGTGCATTTCACTTTTATCTTGTGTATTATCAGTGTTCTACCAATACTTTCACATGATATTTTTATAAACTCACATTTGGCTTGTACAGTATAGGTTCAGGGAATCACAGTTCAGAAAAGAAAATTCAGGATTTTTTTTCTCTATGGTTTTATAAGAGCAATAAAGCTGAAAAGGTTAATGTACAAACTAAAGAGAGCTTGGGTAATGGTCCCTTTTATTGGTGAATTTGTGAATAGATGATTTAGATCATATTACCTTTTCCTGTGGAAGTACAAGGAGAAGGAAAAAATGACAGAGGAAGTTCCTTTAATTATATAAATGTTAAGTATATTCCTTTGGTTGTATTGTAAGTTTTTCAGTTTTATTGTTTGCTCTTTTGTTGATGTCCTTTGTGTATAAGCTCTTTCAAAGCAGAATGTGTATTTATCTGATTAACCTTTTAAAGGTGTAAAGGGCTCAGTCTTTTTTTTTTTTTTTTTAAAGATTTTACTTATTTATTCATGAGAGACACAAAGAGAGACAGAGAGGCAGAGACACAGGCAGAGGGAGAAGCAGGCTCCATGCAGGGAGCCCGATGTGGGACTGGATCCCAGGTCTCCAGGATCAGGCCCTGAGCTGAAGGCGGCGCCAAACCGCTGAGCCAACCGGGCTGCCCATCAGTCTGTTTTTTTTAAGATGAAGACAACCACTACTCCTGCTTTTCTAAATAGCCCCAAAGTCAATTTTCTGTTAAAGAAGGTAATGAAGAGTAGCCTATTCCTTTTAAGTTTTACTTTTGTCAAAGAAGTAGAGTACTAGCAGCTAATTTGTTTTTTCAAAGAATCTCTGGATGTTTCAAGGAATTCTAAATATTAAAGAAGAAAATCTGGAAAACAATTTCTTAAGAAATAAACTGATGGGGACTCCTGGATGGCTCAGCAGTTGAGCGTCTGCCTTGGGCTCAGGTCGTGGTCCCGGGGTCCTGGGATCAAGTCCCACATCAGGCTTCCCATGAGGAGCCTGCTTCTCCCTCTGCCTATGTCTTTGCCTCTTTCTCTTTGTCTTTCATGAATAAATAAATAAAATCTTGAAGAAAAAAAAAGAAATAGACTGATGAACCATAAAGAAAAAAGAACACTTGAAGATTTCCCTGAAATTATTGATCTTATTCCTGACTTCATTCTTTCTCCAGCCTTTCTAGGTATATATAATAGTTGGTGAACTTTCAGTTCCAGGAACTGTCTGTGGCATTAATCTGCTCATTTCAGAATATTCTAACTCTGTCTGAAAAACCTAGTAAATGCTTAATGTATATTTTGGCTATGGCTTTGGGAATTAGTAATTTTAGATGGGGTGCCCAGGAACACCCTCAGGGTCAATGATTCACTGGAAGGACTCACAGAACTTAGCAAAGCTATTATACTTATGGGTATAGTGTATTACAGTGGAGGTTATTTAAAATCAACACTAGAAAAAAGTACATAACCTTTTTATATTTATAAATATATAAATTTATATATATGTATGTATATAAACATACTAGAGGAGACCTGATATAAGTTTCTTATTGTTCTTTTCCAATGGAGTCCACGGACAATGCTTAATTCTCTTAGCAACAATGTACGACAATGCGAATGAAGTATTGCAGTATGTAGAAGGTAGTATTGAAGTATAGGGAAGTTCATTCAAGCCTTGCTGTCCACAATGTTTATTGGGATCAGTCATGTAGATAAGGAGTGCTCTTGTGGCTGACCTTACTCAATCTCTAGCTCTTCCAGAGGCCACACTGATGCTGTTTTGCCCAATGCCCGTGTACACAAGGACGCTTTCATCAGGGAAGATATTTCAAAGGCTTATAGAGGTTATTTCCCAGGAGCTTGGAGGGCCGTATCTTTCCTTGGAATGTTCAAGGTTTGGCCACTCAGGCCTGCTGAGTTAATTTTTTTTTTTTTAAAGAGGGCAGCCCGGGTTGCTCAGTGATTTAGTGCTGCCTTTAGTCCAGGGCGTGATCCTGGAGACCTGGGATCAAGCCTTGCATCGGGCTCCCTGGGATCAAGCCTTGCATCGGGCTCCTAAGGAGCCTGCTTCTCCCTCTGCCTGTGTCTCTCTTTCTCTCTGTGTCTCTCATGAGTAAATAAATAATAATAATAATAATTTTTAAAAGATATTTATGTATTTATTTGAGAGAGAGAGACAGAGAGAGAGCTTGTGTGCCCACATACGTGTCCAAATTGGGAGAGGGACAGAGGGAGAGAAGCAGACTCCCCAATGAGCATGGAGCCTGATGCAGGGCTAAGGCTTGATCCCAAGAACCTGAGATGAGGATCAGAGGCGAAATCAAGAGTGGAAGGCTTAGTGGACTGAGCCACCCAGGTGCCCCGCCTGCTGAGTTAATTCTTGATTGTATTCATTAGAAAAATGATCTAGATCAATAACCCTTTAAGCTTTGGTTTCATGGAAGAGGTTAAAGCAATTTTCTTGAATGACAATAATAATACCTTATATTTACATAGCTCTTTGTAATTAAAAGAACACTTTGTCATTTGATATACCAGTCCTTTGAGATGTAAGATTCTGAGTTTGCAGATGAAAAAATTGAGAGAAGCTCAAGAAGAGATTAAATGATGTACCTAAGGAACTAGCAGAAAGAAGGTTAAAAAGAGGAGATGTTTCATCTGGTTGGAAAGTGAATAGCAACCCCATCCCTAATCCTAGTTTTTAGGGTTCCATGGTGTGTTGTTTTAATTATATAATGATTTTTGTATTTGGTGATGCCAGCTTCCTTCCCCTAGTAGTAGTTATGTTTCTCAAATATTCTTTCAGAATGTTAGTGGCTATTCTTTCTAGTTTTGCCAAAAAAGCCTTAAATAGTTTTATTGTTTCTCTCCTTCCACACCCACACAAACTGAGCCAACGGTATTATATATAATTATACGATGCCCTTGACATTCTTGAAGTGAAGATTCTAGAGATCCCTCACATGAAGGAAACTCCATGAGAACATAATAACAATAAAAGAGGGAGAACATAGAGGAGAATCAAAAGAAGGGACATCTTCCATCTTTCTTCCAGAGCCGGAGGGATGACAAGATGGGCTATGTGAATCTTAGGGTTCCAATAAATAGTGCTCTGCCTTCACATTTGATTTTGGAACCAACTGAGAGAGAGAAAAGAAAAGGTGTTCGGGGACATGGCTTTAGATCTCTAGTCCAGAGGTTTGCAAATACTATCTACCAAATACTTTCTCATCTAACCTGTGAAGAAGTGTAGATCTCTCTACTGCACCTCCACAGACACACTGGCAAAGGGTGTTTCTCTGGGGAAGACCCCTCCATGTTGAAAACCTGAAGAATGGGGATGAAGAGTTCTTTTCAACACATTAAAGAGAACAGGCTTTTAATTAGTTGGGAACAGGGAATAATGCAAGTTATTGGGCCATACCGGTAGGATATGCAAGGTTTGCTGCAATCATCAAGTAAATCCTGATAACTCAAATTAGTCACTGGCAATGTGTTTTATTTAGCCACTCTGGTTTGTTAGAAGAGGAAGATGAAGAAAGGCCGCATAATGTTGTGGTAAAGAGCAGACACTTTGGTGCCAGACTGTCTGGGTCTGAAACCCTGATTTGCCATTTGGTGTGTGATTACGAACATAGTACTTAACCATACTCTTTTCCTCATCTCCTAATCAATAAAATAGAGATAATGATGATAGATACCTAATTCATAGGGTTGTTATGAGAGTTCAGTGAACATATGAAAAGCGCTTAGAACAAGGTATAGCACGTAGGAAGCACCATCTAAAGTATACAGGTACTATTAATGTTGGCATTACTACGTGAGATTGTTATGTAAATTGTAGATACACAAAGATGATGCATTTTGCACAGCATCAAAGGCAGCCCAACAATGTTACCAGTTTTGACAAGAGCCCTAAAAGGAAAAATGCAATGTTGGCAAAATCATCATTATTTCATTCTGCCTCTTCTGTTTCTTAGGAAATAGGAGTGTTTCACTCCTTCTTAGGAAATAGGAGTGTTTCACTGTATCCTAAGAAGGAGTGAAACACTTCCGTTGCTGAAAATTCTGTGACCTGTGCAGGTCTGCTTCCTTAGAACTCCTTCATTGTTATGAGGACTCGATTTTCTGTGATGAAATGGGACCCATGCTGAAAACCTATTAAGTAGATAGGAATTGGTTTTCATGTACTTAGGTGTAAAACTAAACCTTATTTTCCCTATAAGTGAAATGTTGCCTTGTATAATACAACCGTAATTGGTGGCTCAAATATGGATAATGATTTCCAAAGGATTTCCTATGAAAGTTAGAGTCTGTGCTCTATTAGTCTAAAACTTCTTTTTAGTTTTCCCATCTCCCAAATAAAAAACTGAAATTCAATGTGTACCGTGCATATAAAGCATTTGTCACATGATGTAACAAAAGGAACATTCATTTACCCCATGGAGCTTTTTCAACATGTCCGCTTGTTTCCACCTTGTACCTTTGCAATTATCTCTGCCTAGAATGCTCTCTCCTCCCAGATCTTTCCATGGCTAACTCCTTGTCATTTGGGTCTTATTTTTTTTTTTTTTTAAGGAAAGTTTTTTTTTTTTTAATTTTTATTTATTTATGATAGTCACAGAGAGAGAGAGAGAGAGGCAGAAACACAGGCAGAGGGAGAAGCAGGCTCCATGCACCGGGAGCCCGACGTGGGATTCGATCCCGGGTCTCCAGGATCGTGCCCTGGGCCAAAGGCAGGCGCCAAACCGCTGCGCCACCCAGGGATCCCTCATTTGGGTCTTAGATTAAATGGCATCAATGTCTTCACCAGTGAGTCCTACCAGATATTTCAGTAAGAAATAATACTGACCTATGACAAACTCTTTGAAAGAATGTAGGAAGAGGCAACACTTCCCTCTTACTTTACAAGGCCAGTATAACCCTGATACCAACATTGATAAGGATATTATGAGAAAAGAAAATGATAGACCAATATCTCTTGAGCATAACATGGAACAAAACTAAATAAAATATTACCAAATCAATCCAGCAATATAAAAATGATGACATTTAAATTAGATCCTCTTTAATGTTTTATAAAGGATATTAACTAAAGGTTGGAATTCTTTTTTACTGCTTTAACTATTCCAAAAATGCTCCTTTGACTAGGATTTTGTGTGGTACCTAGATCCCAAGGGTTCCGGATTCAAAAAGATGACAGGTATTCATCATGTGAGTCTTTGTCAAGAATTGAAATATATTTTAGATATGAAAGTAAAAACAATTGGTGGTGTTGTCTAAAGTATATTTTGATTCCAAAGTTTTCTTTTTCATTTTTGGTATTTTCAGTAACAGATTTTTTTCCTTGTCTTGCAGTTCAAGATATTTTGGAAACAATATTAATAGATAGCTATATCTTCCCAAGTACCACAATAGTAAGTAGACAACTTTTACATCATTAGCTGTCTCATGATTGTTATTTAGAAAGCACTAACAAGCCTTTAGATTAAAATAAAAACTAGTTTACTTGATGCTGAGGCCTCTTCAAAACACATCCTGAACTCTTTCCTACTTCCAGTTCTAATCCTAGTACTTTCATTGTGATGACATAGCAAAAATTGTCTCTTTGAAAAGGTTTATTTTTTTAATGGATTTTTTTTTTTTCTATTTGGAAGTCCTTCTCTGTCTCTCAATACAACCAGACTATGAAAAAATAGTGGAATGAAAAATATTTCTATTAAATATTGTTTGTATACTTTTCTTTATGTGTGTTTCCCCTTGGTAGCCAGATCACTTGAGCAGTCTTATTATTGTGATGCTGTATGATTTCCAAGACAGAAAATTTCAAGCTCGTCTCCTTTCTGATAATGAAGAGCCCATAGCAGAAGTTCAAGAAGTAGAGAGTCTTCTTAACAGGTAATTGTGAAAGTACAAAGAGTATTTTATATGAAATAATTATTAGTATTTTCATTGGTAAAATTGTATACCATATAATGTGTAGATAAATGTCAAAAAGTTATAGAGAAAAAAATAAAAGTTCATGTTTCTTGAGTTCCTTTACAAACCTTCTTGAACAGGTTAAGTATTCTGTTTAAAATTAAGTTGTTGGGACGCCTGGGTGGCTCAGCGATTGAGCGTCTGCTTTCCCCTTGGGGTGTGATCCCGGGATCTTGGATGAGTCCTGCATTGGGCTCCCTGCAGGGAGCCTGCTTCTCCCTCTCTGTGTCTCTCATGAATAAATAAATAAAACCTTAAAAAAAAAAAATCGAGTTGTTTTTGAAAGCTTGAATTGTAAGATCCAACTTGTCTTTGAAAAATCATTAGAAATTCCTAATAATGTTTCAGCATATACATAAATTAAACCTCATTTGAAACAGCTATTATTTATTTACTTAGGTCTGTTTATAGCTCTTAAAAAAAAAAAAATCTAATAGGGATTCCTGGGTGGCGCAGTGGTTTAGCGCCTGCCTTCGGCCCAGGGCGTGATCCTGGAGACCCGGGATCGAATCCCACGTCGGGCTCCTGGTGCATGGAGCCCTGCTTCTCCCTCTGCCCATGTCTCTGCCTCTCTCTCTCTGTGTGACTATCATAAAAAAATAATAATAATAAATAAATAAATAAATAAATAAATAAATAAATAAAATATATCTAAAAAATAAAAAAAATCTAATGTATCAAACAAGAAAATTCCAACAGAAGATAAGAACCCACTACTTTGCCAAATTAAAAAGAAAAAAGAAAACAAACCTTTTACGTAATTAAGAACAAGCTAACAAGTTTTAAATTTGTTTTCTTTATAGCCTAAATCTTAGCAGAAACCTACTATGGGGATAGTAATAGTACCTACCTGAAAAGGTGGTTGGGAAATTTAATTAAATTAATGGGCATGGGGCAGCCTGGGTGGCTCAGCGGTTTAGCGCCACCTTCAGCCCAGGGCCTGATCCTGGAGACCCGGGATCAAGTCCCACCTTCGGCTCCCTGCATGGAGCCTGCTTCTCCCTCTGCCTGTGTCTCTGCCTCTCTCTCCCTCCTCTCTGTGTATTCTCATGAATATTTATATTCATGAGAATATTCAATATTTATTTATATTTATTTATTCAAATATTTATTCAATATTTATTTATAAATAAATAAAATCTTAAAAAAAACTAATGGATATGAAATGTTTAGCTTAGAACCATATGCATAGTAAATGGTCAATAAATGTTAAGTGCTACTATCATTAAGGCTTTTGTTACCATGTTGTTAAACTTTAATGGAAAGCAGAATATAACAATGATAACAATCTGGTAGGAAGATTTTTCCCTGAAACAATTATCAGTATGATATCTGATTTTATATTGTTAAAGGAAATTAAAGCAGTTTCATTTAAATTATGAGGCCGGAGGACTAAGGTAATGACACAACAAAAATAACTTACATTTATTGAGCACTTAATATGTATCAATCACTGTTGTGGAGCTCTTTAATTATAACTCTCTGAGGAGGATACTATTAGCAACCTGTATTTTAACACGTGGAAAAACTGACACACAGACATTTTACAGAAACCTACCTAAGGCTATAGATCCAAGAAGGGAGTGACCGGAATTCAAAATCTGGAAGGCTGATGCCAGAGTCCAAGCATTACCCATTTAGATGCTACTACTCCTTCCACTTAGGATAGTTAGGTTTGGCTGAAGGACTCTGAAAGATTAAAGACCTAGTCATAGCTCATGTCAGATGTAGCCATAAGAAATTGTAAGATGGAGAACAGCAAAAGCAATCACAGGTGTATATTCTCTGTGTTAGATAAGTAAGGATCTCACCTGGTTTTCCATGTGGGTTTCTGGGCAACCCACACCTCACTGCCCATCCCACTACTGACTGGACTACTTGCCTTCCAGGACAGGCATCCAGATACATCAGAGGAAATTGATGGGGCAATATGCTATGGGACAGACTTTGAGTTTCAGCTTTGCTGAGCTTCCCTCAGTTTCTGTTTGACTTAGTTAGGACTCAGGAGACATTGATGAAAGTCCCAGCATAGTCTTAGTGAGCCTAATGAGAGCTGGGGTTAGCTTGAGTCAGCCAGGAAAGCCACGGGGCTCTAACCAAATTAGAAAGACCAGACTATGATTTCCTCAACAGCAGATTTTCTAGCTGAATGCTAGCAGGGCAGTGAAGAGGACAAGCAAAGGCCATGGCTCAGGAAGCCTGAGGAGCCGGAAGATACTATCAAAGGATTCTCGATTCCCTAGATTTTTCCCTTTCCTCAAATACCATGCTACCTCCTGCCTTAACATATACTGGTTACATTCTTGTCAATGCAAGAGTTTTTCCCCTTATAGAAACCAATAATGGTTTATATAATGCAAATCGTATTCCCAAATTAATCAGTTAACCAATCAAATTAATTTGTACTATACTTAATTTATAATCTGGTATAGGAGAAATGTATTTTAATCAAGATATGTTTTTTTAAAGATTTTATTTATTTATTCATGAGAGACACACAGAGAAAGAGAGAGGCTGAGACAGGGAGAAGCAGGCTCCATGCAAGGAGCCTGATGTGGGACTTGATCCCCGGTCCCCAGGATCACACCCTGGGCTGCAGGCGGCGCTAAACCGCTTCGCCACCGGGGCTGCCCAAGATATGTTTTAATGTGTTTAATCGAAATGTGTTTGAATCAAGAATCTTAGCTTTTAAGTAATAGAAACCATCTTCAGTTAGTCTGAGCAAAAATGGAAAGTGTTCTTACAAAGATACCGGGGTATCTCAGGCAACTCAAAGACTCAGAAAGGGAATGAAGCCAGGAATTGGAAAGGTGTTAAGACTTTCTTTATCTTTGCTTTTTAAACTTTTTATCTCTACTTCTCTCTTAGTATCTGTTCCATTCTCTTTTTTTTCTGCATATCTACCTTTTCTGCTTCTCTAGTCTATATGGAAAAAGCCCTACTCTTCTTGCACTGTAGTTCCTAAGCCTACATGTTACAGTTGTGTTTTAGTTTTTTCATTTACATTAACTTATTTTATCATCTCTGCACACCAATTCTAAATTCTAGGTTCCCCAGGAATTTGATTGGCTCCATGGGGTTTGGGTGCATTCCTTTGGGCCAGTCCTGCATAGCCAATAGAGTGTGATTCTGAACTCAGACAGGATGTTGACTTGTATGAAGATCAACCTCTGTAGACTTCCAAGGGCTTCTGTTGTCCCGAGGGAAGTAGAATCATTTTAAGCTTGAACTATACCTTATTATGTTTCTACTGAAAGGATAAGAACTAATTTTAAGAGGTGATAGAAGTGATTATTTAGCAAGAAACTGAATAAGAATGATTTCCTTCTTATAAAAATTATGTTTGATCTTTGTTGTTATCCTTTCTACCAGAGATCCTTGTGGTTTTTGTTTTTTTAAAAAAGATTTTATTTATTTATTCATGAGAGACACAGAGAGAGAGAGACAGAGACACAGACAGAGGGAGAAGGAGGCTCCATGCAGGGAGCCTGACATGAGACTCCATCCTGGATCTCCAGGATCAGGCCCTAGGCTGAAGGCAGTGCTAAATAAACCACTGAGCCACCCGGGCTGCCCGAGATCCTTGTGTTTTATACTCTATGTACCAACTGTGTCTTTTCCTTTATTCATGGCTTTAGATATACAATCCAAGATGATATAAATTATCATTTTGGACATACGCAGGGTCCTTAAGAACTCATTCCTTGTATAGATCAATTATGTTTTTAATCCTACATGCATGGGTTAAATAAAAAGATACGACTGTCACTTCCTTTCTCATTCTCCATGCCCTCACACTAGCCCAAAAAAGAGTTTCTATCAAATAATTTTGTTTTTTAAAGATTTTATTCATCTATTCATGAGAGAAAAAAAGAGGGAGAGGCAGAGACAAACAGAGAAGCAGGCTTCCGGTGGGGAGCCTGATGCTAGACTCAATCCCAGGACCCCAGGATCACGACCTGAGCCAAAGGCATATGCTCAACCACTGAGTCACCCAGGTGTCCCACTACCAAATAATTTGTTGGACTTTTGTGAGGCACAATTGGAGAATGAGCAGTGAAATACTAGAGACGCAGCAGGAGGGGAAAGAGTTAGTAGTCCATCCTTCCAAACCACTCAAAACTGTTCCTCCTGATATTTTCGACGTTACATTATGGCACCAACATCTACCTAGACTTCATCCTTGATACTTCTTTCCTCCCCTTTCCTATACCCATACCTTACTTAATGCTGTAACTCCAATTGAAAAACATGCTTCATTGGTCTACTTTCCATTTCCACTACTACCTTCCAAATCCAAACCACCAGCTTGCTATGCTAGCTTCCTTACTGATTTCCCTGTCTATAATGCATACTTTCCCACAACCTATTCTACATGGCAGGTACAGCAGTTTTTTGAAAATGTAATTATTTGATCATAAGAGAGTGTCTGGAATTAGACTTATCCTCCTACTGTAACAACTAGAAAACTGGACAAAATATATGAGGCAAAGATTTGGGGCATTAGACAAGATACAGCACAGAAACTTGATCCCTAAGAGAATGAAAACAAATGAGATGAGCATTAGAATAGTCCTGGCTTTATACCTAGAGGTACTTTCCAGCTGCAATACAGGAAGAGGAAGAGCCCAAGAGGAACATGGTAGTCCCACTAAGAAAACAGAGATTGGAATTTTGGAAGGCTGAATAATAATTTGTCTTTTCTTCTTTGTTCTATTAAAGTGGTAAGGTAATTTATATTGAATGATTTATGAGTGTTAAAACCAATCAGGTAGTTTGGGGATAAATAACATTTGTTCAGATATGTCTCTTTTCTTGTCTTCCCCAATTCTCTCATTCCCTATAATACTCCAGTTTCTCATTTGCCAAAATTCTCCCCAAATACTTATTCCTGGGTTTTTATGTCTCATATTCTTTCCACCTCTTCTTTGGAAACTCTTAGGTTATTTTACTTAGGGAATATACTAATTCACTAACATTGTAAGTATGATGTCTGATTTTATATTTGCACAGTAAATTCAAGCAATTGACTGAAGATTATCTTTTGGCATTAAGAAAATGTTCAATTTAGGGGTGCCTGGGTGGCTCAGTTGGTTGGGCATCAGACTTTTCATTTCAGCTGGGATTGTGATCCTGGCATAGTGGGATGGAGCCCCACATTGGGCTCTGTGCTCTGTGTGGAGTCTGTGTGGGATTCTTTCCTTACCCCCTACCCCTACCACCACTCACACATGTGCTCTCTGTGCTCTCTCTCTCTCTCAAATAAATAAAATCTTGAAAAAAATATTTATGTTTAAAGAGAACCACACATACACAATATACAAAGATAAATTTGAATGTTAAGGCTGGAAACCATAAAACTCCTAGAAAAAGACATAGGCAGTAAGTCTTTGGCATCAGTAATCTTTGTTTGCACCGGTCTCCTCATATAAGGGCAACAAAAGCTAAAATAAATAAATAAATAAATAAACAAACAAACAAAAGCTAAATAAAAATAAAAGTTTTGTACAGAGAAAAAATCATCAACAAAACAAAAATGCAACCTACTGAATGGGAGAAGGTATTTGCAAATCATACATCCAATCAAGAGTTAATGTCCAAAATATACAAAGAATTTACATAACTTAATATTAAAAAAACACAACCAATTAAAAAAAGGGGAAAGGACTTGAATAGACATTTTTCCAAAGATATAGATGGCCAGCAGGCACATGAAAAGATGTTTAACATCACTTTATATCAGGAAAATGTAATTCAAAACCATAATGAGATACCTGACACCTATCAGATTGGGTATTATCAAAAAGACAAAAAAAAAAAAGTGTTGGCAAGGATGTGGAGAAGTGGAGAAAATGAATCCTTGTACACTGTTGGTGGAAATGTAAATTAGTGCAGCCACTGTGGAAAGTAGTATGGAGGGTCATCAAAAAGTAAAAATAGAACTACTATATGATCCAGCAATTCCACTGCTAGATACTTATCCAGTGAAAATGAAAACACCAATTCAAAGAGATACATGCATCCTTATGTTCATGGCAGAATAATTTATGATAGCCAAGATATGAAAGCAATACATGAATGGATGAAGATGGGAGATACATATACACACATAAAACTCAGCCATAAAAAAGAATAAAATCTTGCCATTTGCAACTACATGAATAGACCTAGAGTGTGTTATGCTAAGTGAAATAAGTCAGAGAAAGACAACTAACATATGCTTTCTCTCATATGTGGACTCTAAAAAACAAAACAAATGGACAATCGAAACAGAAATAGATTCATAGATACTGGAAATAAACTGTTGGGTTACTAGAGCATGGAGGGTTGGGGTGAGCAAAATGAGTGATGGGGTTAAGAAGTACAAACTTCTAGTTATAAAATAAATAAGTCATGGGATGTAATGTATAATATAGGGAATATAGTCAGTATTCTAATAACTTTGGTGACAGATGAACTAGACTTAATGGGATCATTTCATAATGTCTAAAAATATTGACTCACTGTTATATAGATGAAAGTAATATTGTATATCAATTATGCATCAATTAAAAATAATGAGTAAATAAACTGAAGGAAAATGGTATATTAGGACTCTATTCTGGTAACTGACAGTACTCCAACTCAAGATTAGGTAAAAGAAAATTTAGTATAATGTATTTCCTGGAAGATTGAACATCAAGATGGCAGGAAGGGCAGAGATGTGGCTATACTTCTATTAACTTAGTCCTCTGACTTAAATATCATCAGGATTCTCTGACTCTAGTCTCTGCTTCTCTGTGTGCTTTGGCTTCATTCTTCTCCCAGAATGGGAAATGTGGCTGCTGACAACTCAGGAGCTTTACATCTTACAGCACCGACACTAGATAGACTGGCTTGATTCTTCCTACATACAAAAATTGTCTGACCCTGCCTTGAGTCAAGTGCTCACTCTCTACCAATCAGCTGTGGCCAAGGAGACTGAGTCAGTTAGGGACACCTTCCAGGAAAATTGTATGAATGGAGGGAGGAGAAGAACATTTTTCAGGAGACAGGAATTTCTATTCCCAGAAGGGAAGCAGTGCTTAGAATGCAAACTAGTAGGTTTCTCCTATAAGTGGAAACATTGGTATGCTAAATATGTCGACTAAGAGAAGGAACTCCCATTAACTAGGTACAGTCATAGCTGCTGGTCAGATCAGCTACTAGTCAGAATATTCCCTGACTTAAGGAAAGCAACACAAAAACATATAGGAAATATGCCTTTTTTCACATGTGTGGTTGTGATGGGGCCATGCTATTCTTAAAATACATGTTTCTCTTTATTTCTTTATTCTTAGAAAATTGCATTTCTCCACTATATCATGAACAATCACTGACTTAACCAAAATAACCCATATGGTTCCTTATGAAGATAAGAGAATAAAATCTATTATGAGCAAGTAATTTGGGTATTTTCTTTTTTATTTATGTACTATCCAATTACATTAAAAATATTTCTACTTACCTTCTGTCCACTTTTTCTATCAATTATGTTTTTCCAATGCTCTATAAGAATACATATGAACATTTTATTCTTTTTTTTCTGTAAAAGAACTTCAACTCCTTTATGATATTTGGAAATCCAATAAACTTCTAATTACATAAATTAGAAGGAAATTAATGGAAATATTGGGAAAAGTTCTTTTTGCCATTATTTGTAGATGTAAAGTTTCTTGGGATACACTGTATTAGGTATAATTTGCTATTGTGTATTAGTTTATTTCATTTATGGCCCAGGATATTGTTATCTTCCTTTAGAGGCACTTCCTTTCTTTGCTGTTGGAAGACCACAGCTAGACCTGGGACACTAACT
The DNA here is from genome assembly GCF_018345385.1 of Vulpes lagopus. Classification (NCBI taxonomy): domain Eukaryota; kingdom Metazoa; phylum Chordata; class Mammalia; order Carnivora; family Canidae; genus Vulpes; species Vulpes lagopus. The sequence goes on along the minus strand of NC_054827.1, from coordinate 132,199,621 downwards.
AAACCAGGCGGCCTGGTCTAATCTGGGATTGAGATGATTGGAAGCTGTGCGTCAGTCCTCGTTTAGGTGTTATTCCATTTTATTTTATTCCTAGGGTTGTCTTTTGGTAACCCTGTCCAAAGCCTGGGGACTTATCAAAGCCCCACACCCATAAAGTTGGTATGCCCCCAATTTCCATTTTTGTTCTTCATGGCCCATGAGTCATTGCAAGCTCTGCATATCTCTCAACTTCTCAGGCACATATTTCAAAATTGGCAGATACTTTCATATATGATGCCTCTACTTGGAGCACACACTTCCTTAATCCTGGCTAACTCCTACTTCTATCCTTATGGCCTGGCCTAAATGTAACTCCTGGGAAACTTTCCTTGACTCTCATAGCAGTGCCCCTCCCTTGTGCCACCACAGTATCCTGCCTTCTCTTGTCATGAATACTGATGACATTTAAAAATAATTGCTTGTCTCCCCTTACCAGATTCTACACTTCATGATGATGGCAGGAACAGCATCTTCCTTGCTTATCCCTTTGTTTCTGGGACCTAAAACAGTGCCTGGAATATTATAAGAATGCAAATATTTGTTCATGAATTAATTGATACTTCTCTATGCTTAAGAGGCTTCTATTTCCTTTTTTTTTTTTTTTTTTAAGAGGCTTCCATTTCCTGCAGAAAAAATTCCCACTTCCTATGCATGGCATATAAGATTTTTTTTGGGGGGGGGCATATAAGATTTTTTGTGATGTGAGTCCTGGATCTCTCACCACACCATACTCTATAAATATGCTTTGCTGTTTAACATCTCTATATACATGGTGCTCTGCCCTGTGTGTCTTTTTTCCTTTTGTGGACTGGAAAATTGATGCTATTTGTGGCTTCTCTTGTGGTCTGGAAAATTCTTGCTCTTCTTTAACAGTTTAAAAGAGAAGTTTAGGGACACCTGGGTGACTCAGGCAGTTAAGCATCTGCCTTTGGCTTGGGCTTGGGTCATGATCCCAAGTACTGGGATCAATCCCCACATCAGACTCCCTGAACAGCAGGGAGTCTGCTTCTCCCTCTCCCTCTGATCCTCCTCCCTGCTTGTGTTCGCTCTCTGTCTCAAATAAATAAATAAATAAATAAATAAATAAATAATAACATCTTTTTAAACAAAAATAAATAAAAGAGAAGTTTAAGTTTCTTCTCCTCTTCAAAGTCTTTTTGGGCTGATCCTTGCTCTTTTTCTAATACCTTTACTTTCTTCTGAATAACCTGTCTAATGTCACATAGCTAGTAAGTGGTGGAAGCAGAATTTGAACCCAGGTAATATGATTGCAGAGTCCAAACTGTACTGGCTGGACAGACAGGGAGAGACGGCAGAGGGAGAGGGAATGTGGTATGTTATCAGCAGGGGCTGAAACAGTTCCTGTGTGGCCAGGCATAGATTTGTGGATCGGAGTAGTAGGAATTGAGGACTGAGGTGTCAGTTTAGGTTAAATTATTAATATCCTAGTGTTTCATGATAAAGAGCTTAGATTCTGTCCTGTAACTAATGGGTTCATTTTAGATTTAAGCATAGGAATTACAGAACTACAATTTAACATATAGAAATAGCTCTGGCTATGTTTACACAACAGGTTGATGGCAAACAGATGATTGAGCAACTCTCTGATAGTGTTCAGATTATGGCAGGGGATGGCCTTCTGGAACAAGAATGCTGTGGTTTCCATTTTTGTCATTGCAATCTACCTTACAGCTATGGTAGAAGTTATTAGTAGCTACAGAGTATTTCCCTAACAGAAGTAATGCATGTCTGGTTATCCTGAATAGCATTTGGATTTGGTCTTTATCCTCAATCTGATATTGTATATTTATACAAAAATCTTTGTAACTGTATATATACCTTAAATTACTTTTTGTGTGATTAATTTATATTAAAATTCACAGTCTGAAATATTTTCTCTCTGGAAATTTGGAAATTTATTTCTCTGTGTACTTACTTCCCCCAAATACACAACATATATTTTTCTAGGCTTCATAGCTCTAATTTTTAGGTACAGTGATTGAATAATTCAGTCAATAGCATTTATGGTACATTTGAACTATATAGGTATTTGGAAGGACTATTTAGTCAAAAGTGGTGTGTACTCAGAAACATCTCACATGTATGATATAGAACAGTAATTCATCCTTTTATATTAATTTAGTTTTTGATGTGCATTAATGTATTATGTAATTGTTTTTAGTGTCCTTTGCTGTAGTTCTGACATTAGGAGATAGTACTACACAAATCTAATTTTATTATAGTCCTAGAAGTCTTAATGTTTGATAACCCTTCCCTCTCCTCCCCACCCAAGTGCCCCATCTATATACTCTCTTTCCATTTCTCTCTCCACCTTCCCATCCCTTCCTTCCTCTGTTTCTCCCTCTCTCAATGCATGCACACATGTTCATACACAAACACATTATTAGGTGAAAGGTTCTTGTTCTCCAAGTAAATAAGAATCTATCTTTTTTTTTTTTTCTGAGAGAGAGTGTGTGAGAGGGGAAGGGGAGGGCAAGGGAGAGGGAGAGAGAGATTCTTAAGCAGGCTCCACATGGAGCATGGAGCCTGATGCAGGACTCAATCCCATGACCTTGAGATTATGACCTGAATCAGAATCAGGAATCGGATGCTTAACTGACTGAGCCAACCAGGCGTGTCTGAGTAAATAAGAATCTTAATCTTACTGAGCTTTCTGTAGCCACATACACCACTCTGGTTGTACTTACTTCTTCCATGGCATCTCTTCCCCATTTCTCATTCAAGGTTATCCTTGAGGTTTATTATTCAATTAGATTCTTACTGTGAAAATGCTGATTATAGGTCAAGAATAAGTCCTATATTCTCATTTATTAACATTTTCTATAAGATAAAATCATTGGATCTTCATGGTGATGCTAACCAGTTCTTGTTTTTCTTTTCTGTTATGGGAAAATCAGACCTGGGAAGGACTTCAGATAACAGATTCATGGAAGTTCCTTAATCTTTCAAGGCTACACTATTGGCAACTATGAAAATAACTAGCCCATAGTGAGTGTCTGTTGTGTGCCAGGCACTATGCTCAGTATTTTGCACACATGATTGGTAATCACCACATTAATAGTAAGGTGGTTGACCACATTCTACAGATGAGAAAACAGGCTGAGAAAAAGGATTCATTAACATACCTGAGGTCACACAGCTAGTAAGTAACAAACTGAATTTAACTTCAAATTTGTCTGATTAAAGTCTATACCTCTTTCACTACATAAAATTTCTTTCAGTCAGCAGTTGATATCTGAGGAGATGCATATCTATACAGGGGCAGCAAAAACTGAAAAAAGGAAGCAGCATTATTGGATTTCTATTTTCAAATATTATTTTATACTATGACAATTTGAGGCAGAATTACAGAAGGATTTGTTAGAATTCTAAATCTAATTTGTGAATTTTTCTAGTGGAAAGTTGATAGTCTTGTCTTCAATGAAATAGTCATCAAGAATGGATTTTCTATCTCTAGTTTTAAGACGAAGTTGGCTGCAGCATTGGCAAGATGTCGAATCAAACATGATGCCCTTTCAATTTACCACATTCTTCCAGAAACAATTAGGAACCAGGAACTAAGGGCCTCCACTTTGCCACTTTATGCTTGGATAAATACTTGTAAAATCAGGTATGAGTTTTAATCAAATTCTTTATTCATATTTCAATTTACTAGCCTTTCAAAATAATGTGATAAGAAATACTACCTTTTTAATGGGTGGGGTGGGGCACAGCTAAGGGAGTGATTCAAGAATCATAGTTTAGTTCAGGATCTTATCATCAAATTACCAAAGGTAATTACATAAATATGTTAACTTTTCTGTCTTTAATTACCTTTTAACTTATCATTAGCTAAAATTGTTAAGTTCCATTAGATGCAATGTATATAGTACTATTTTTATTTATTTTAGGAAAAAGATGCTAGTGTTAAATACATTTTTAATATATTATTTTTATATATATTTAATATATTATTTTTAATTACACTTAAAATTATTTTTAATTACAACCTACTATTGCATATTTACAGCCCTGAAGAAGTTTATTATAGTTTGAAGAAAAAAGGTTATCATAAAGTCAAATCTGTATTACATATTGATGATAAAGTCTTTGCTGTGGACCAACATTGCCATGATGTCTTAATTTTTCCATCTCATCTTAAAAATGATCTTCTAAATATAGATCTTTTCAAAGATTATAAACTTATACTTCAGGTAAACAGACATTTACTTTCATTGTGATTCTCAATAATCCTACTTACTCAAAGAATCCACTTAAAAATAAAACCTAACAAACTGACTATATTTTTTATAGATTATCAAGGAAATTTATAAAGTCTAATTTTCAACTATTTTATTGAATAAAATGTATACCCCTACAATCAGTGTTCCTATTGTACTTCAGCATCTTTGTCCCATGTGAAGTTATAAAGTACATGTTCTCCTTCCTGGACTCAGTAGATGGGGATACTTGTATTGCTGGAACCTGAAAGGCTATATTTTTCTCCTCCAAGGGAGTATTCAAAAAAGTGCAATGGTACCTTTTCCAACTTCTATTTCTGGGGAAGATGCTAATACCATCCTGAATTTGAAAATGCAATATGTTATACTTTCCCATTACTTCCTTAATATGGTCTTACGGTCTTGATTTATAAGAGGTATATAATGGCTATCAATGCAGGAAGAGGATGTGAGATTATATGTGGTTTCAATAGAATGAAAAAAAATGATCCAAAAAGTTAGGTTATATTAATTTTTATGTCCTTAGATTCCAATGCTTGGCTCAGATTTACCTTCGTCTTCCCCTTCACACACTCATCTTCTTGGGTGGAATCTCTTGGTCTTATCTTATAGTGATACAAACCCTACAGAGCACTGAGATCAACTGCAGAAACTCATATGTCTAGCCCCTTTTTATAAGCTTGTCAATCATCTTACTTTTAATATCTGTGAATCAGCAGTGATTTAAATGACAGTGGAATGGGGAAGAAAGAATGGTATCAGCTGATGAGTGAGTTTTCATGAAGAGGTAAGAATCGGTGCTGTAGTAGGACATCACTAATCTATTAAACACATTTTGGAGGTTTTGACATTATCATCACTATATAAAAGCTAAATGATAACATTTATAATTTAGGCTAAACAAAGTTAAGTTCTTTGTTTTAAAATTCTTTATATCAGTTATTTTTGTTAACTTTGTCTTCTAACATATATTAAGATGTTTTAAACTCAAATGGATTAGGTATCTCAAGAGTCCTACTAAGTACTTTTTTTTTTTTACTTAAGCAAAAAGAAAGTTCATGCTTCTAGTCAAACCATTTGAAATTCTAATCATATCATTATCTTGTAGGACAAATCTCGAAGTCTCGCTGTCCATTCTGTAAGGGCTTTATTAAATATGGATGATGATATCTTAATGGTCAATACAGGTTCATGGTACACAGTTGCCCATATGTCAGTCTTAACAAATAATAATACCTCAAAAATATTTGTGTGTGGAGTAAAGTCACAAGCTAAGGATCCTGACCTGAAGAATCTTTTTACAAAAATGGGATGTAAAAGTATGTATAAATATTTATTTGTTTGGTGATTAATGTTCTACAAAATTTAGAAATGTCAAAAATGTTTGAATTTGTTTTTTGTAATATAAAAACTCTACATATACTCTTAAAATTATTCACTAATTCATATTACACCAGGGTCTTCTCATTGTTTAATATTGGTTAAACAACTGTAGTTTAAATTAATGAATATATTGGCACTTTGGGATATTGCTTGGCATTAGCTACCATATAATTTGAAGTTCAAACAATAATTAGTTAAAGTAGGTGGTAGAAATTATCATCCTTTAATAAATAAGAACACAACCAAAGGAGTGCTTGACAATGTTAATATCTAGGACTAGAAGTTGGCTTGGGTCTATTATTTGCTTCTTATTTGCAAAATCTTTTCCATTGGATCATGCTGTGACTAAAGATAACATTTTATTATAGGTCCAGGGAGGCTGAAAAACCAAGCAAAACTTTTGACAGATTCACATGGCTAAGGAGACAAAAAAAATAGAATATAAAGCTTGACTTGGAGAGGTAGACTAGTAAATATCTAGAATTTCATATGGAGACAGAAGAAGTATATGCTGGATAGTGATCAGTTATCTAACAAATTGAAGCCCAAGTTCTAGTCATCTCATTCCCAATTGGATTAAGATGATCTGGGATTATTAGTGCCCAGATTTAGCTGCCAATCAGAAGCAAAAGTAAATTTTCTCTGGAAGAAAATAACATCATCCTAGGTCTCATATCATCTCCTAAATTTTTTCAAATATAACGTTTGGCACTCAGTTTAAAAAACAAAAACAAAAAAACCAAGGTAAAAAGAAAAGATGTGACTAATATAAAGAGAAAAACACTGCAATAGGAACAAACTATAGGTGGTTCTAATACTAGAGATATCAGATGTGGACTTTAAAATAACTATGATTAGTATGCTGAAGAGATTAAATGCCAAGTTGTAGAATTTCAGCAGAGAACTGGAAACAATTTTTTTAAGTAAAAAGAAAATTCTGGAACTAAAAAATACAACATGTGAAAATAAGAGGTAAATAAATTTAACAGTAGATTAGAGCTAAGGAAAGAATAAATGAACTGACAAGCCACAAGAAAATATCCAAACTGAAGCAAGGGAAGACAAAGGATTAATAATATGGGAAAGATCATAAAACACACATGAGACTCAGTGATCCAGTGATCTTCCATATGCTGTGATTGAGAACACAGAAAGAGAGGAGAAAAATAATTGAGAAGAAATAATATTTGAAATTAAGGCTGGGAATTTTTCAAAATAGATAAGATAAATTAAGCCACAGATTCAAGAAGCTCTATGAACTTCAGTAAGAATAAATATATAGAAAACATATTAGGTATATTGTGGTATAACTACTGAAAACCAAAGACCAAGCAGTCGAGGTGATAATATATATTACTTTTAATAGAAAAGCAATAAACTAAAAACTAACTTCTCAACAGAAATAACCAAAACCAGAAAACTATTAATATCTTCATAGTGCAGAAACTACCAAGTACATTTCTAAACTCAGCAGAAATTTCCTCTGAAATAAAGATATTCTCAAACAAATGAAATCTGAGACCTTGTCACCAGCAGACACAGTGGAGGATATACTAAAGGTTATTTCTTGAGTAGAAGGAATATTATCTCATATAGAAAGTTGTAGATGCTGGAATAAATGAAGAATAATGGAAAAGATAAGTACACAGGCAAACCAATTATAATCTAATGTCTTGTGGGAGTATAAACTAATGTCTTATGGGGTTAAAATATGTGTATTATATTTAATTAAAGTAAATTACAATGATACATAATTTAGAGAGAAGGAAATAGAATTAATGTGTTTTTATCATCTTTGCTTTGTCCAGTAAATGGTAAAAAATAGTAAATCATTAAGTCAGTGGTGTGTGTTATATCTAGGGTAATGAATAAACAAATAATAAAAGGATGTTTAATAGCTAGGAGGGAGTAAAATGGAATATAGAGTTAGAATACCCTATTAACATAGAAAGGATAAGACAAATAGCAAATAGGTAGATTAAACTTTAAAAAATATATATGTCAGCACATTAAGTATGCATGAATAATACTTGAAATAAGACAAAGAATGCCAGTATTAAAATTTTAAGATCAACAATATGCTTATTTATAAGAGAAATTCTTTACATAAAAGGTCATTAAAAAATTAGGACACCCTCCCTCCCCCCTCCCTCCCTCCTTCCTTCCTCTTCTAAATATACAAATTAAATCCTAAAAAGAAAAAAAAAAAAATTAGGACAGAAAAAGATATACATTACATATACTACTACAAGAGCTATTGACAAAGTAGATTTAAGTTAAGAAACATTACTAGAAATATAATTATAACATTTTCATTAGAAAAATTAAACAGTATGAAAGAAGTATATACTTAATAACATAATATTACATATAACTAAACTGTAGATTTCACGTATGATTTTTGCAAGGTTTCCAGATATAAAATTAGCATACAAATTCAGTTTCTGCATATCATTAACAAAAGTTTGAAAATGAAGCAGATACCTTTTACAATAGTACCAAAAACTATATAACACATTTAGGAGTACATCTAATAAAATATGTGTAAGACCTCCTCATAAAACTATGGACCATTATTGAAAGACAGAAGACCTAAGTAAATATAATAATAGATCATATTCATGAACTGAAAAACTTAATGTCATCAAGATGACCTTTCTCTCCAAATAGATCTGTATGGATTCAGTTCAATCCATATGATACTGCAGAGTACCGAGGAGATGTTTTCTTTTTCAATAAATGGTTCTAGAAAAAATGAAACTGATGTGTGCTTCACACCAATACAAATCTAGAATCTCCTAGAATTTATAAGGGAAACACTTAATGACTAGGATTGGTAAAGATTTCTTAAACAGGACACACAAAGCACTAACCATACAAGAAAAGATCAATAAATTGGAATACAGTAAACTTTTTAAAAATTTATTTTTTTTTTGTTTTTTTTTTTTTTTACTTTTTAAAAATTTAAAACTTCTATACATTAAGAGAGTGCAAAGGCAAACTGTAGAGAGGGAGCATATAAACGGAGGAAGAAAGAAAAAAAAATAAACTGAGGAAGAGTTTTATATACATGTATATAAAGAATTCTTACAAATTAACAATAAAAAGATAGACAACCCAGTTGGAAAATGTGCAAGAGACAAGACCAGTTATTTCACAAAAGAGGATATCCAGATGCAAAAAAAAGAAACTTAGGTAAAAGTAGTCAATCCCATTACTAATCAGGGAAATGCAGTTAAAATCACCACATATCCACAGAATGATTAAAATTTAAAAGGTTTGGAGGGGAGCCTGGGTGGTTCAGTTGGTTAAGCATCTGACTCTTGATCTCAGCTCAGGTCATGATCTCAGTGTTGTGAGTTCAAGCCCCATGTTGGGCTCCACACTGGGCATGGAGCCTACTTAAAAAAAAAAAAAAAGATTACAGTACCATGTACTGGCCAGGTAAGGAACATTGGGAATGCTCAAAGATAGCTGGTGGGACTGTAAACTTGTACAGCCACTCTAGAAAACTAGCATTAATCACCAAACATGAAATATGTATAGACCCTATAACCCACCACTTCACTTCCAATTACCCACCTGAATTTTTCCCTAGTTAACAAGAAAGAATAGGAACCACTAGGTAACCACACAGTTGAGGAAAGGAAGTTTTTCCTTTTAGAAGTATTCCAACTAATAAATGAAAAAGAGATGACAGGATTAAGATAGGTCTATTTTGCAACCCCTTTGCTGGTGCCAGAAAGGCAACTTAATGGATGAGTATGATGTGACTTATGAAGTAGGTTTTTTTGGTCCTCTCTCTACCCTCTTCAGTCTCCTCTCAAAAAAAAAAAGAAAAAAGAAAAAGCCTGAATCTAATTAAGCTTTTTAAAGATCCAACTACTAAGTTATAGGAAGCACAGAAGATAGGAACATGTTAAAGTACACTCTAGGGAATCAATTAGCAAAATCCAGACTGTGGAAAACTCTTAGCAGTACAAATAACCATGTTTCATTCGGAAATAAGTTATAAGGAAAAATGCAAAGGGAACCTTAGAAGAAATTTAAAATAAGGCTTATCAGCTAATTGTAGTGTATGTACCTTATTAATATCTGGATTCACATTAAAAATTTTTGAGATGTGTGAGACTATTTGGAGATTTGAGCCATAATTGGATGCTATTATTATTCAATGATAATAAATTATTTTTAAAAATTTGTATGGCTATATTTTTTAAGGAGTTCTTATCTTTTAGAGATATGAAGTATTTGTAGATTCAAAATAATATGGGTGGGGTGGAAGTGGGTACAGATATAGATGAAACAGAATTGGGCATGAATGGTTCACTGCTGAATCACCATGATGGGTGCTTGAGAATTTATTATATTTTTAGGTCTGTTTTTGTACATGTTTGAATTTTTCTGATAGAAAGTTAAAAATAGAGGGGATAAAAGGAAAAGACCCTCTGATTAAAAAGAAAAACAACAATTTCAAAATAGAATAGGAAGATGAACAAGGTGATCAGACAAGAGAAAATGGGTGGGCCATTTGCTTCAACGTGGATGGAACTGGAGGGTATTATGCTGAGTGAAATAAGTCAATCGGAGAAGGACAAACAGTGTATGTTCTCATTCATTTGGGGAATATAAAAAATAGTGAAAGGGAATATAAAGGAAGGGAAAAGAAATGTTGGGAAATATCAGGAAGGGAGACAGAACATAAAGACTCCTAACTCTGGGAAACGAACTGGGGGTGGTGGGAAATGGGTGACGGGCACTGAGGTGGGCACTTGACGGGATGAGCACTGGGTGTTTTTCTGTATGTTGGTAAACTGAACACCAATAAAAATTAATTTAAAAAAATAAAAAAGAAAAAAGAAAAAAAAAAAAAGAAAATGGGTGGGCAAGCAATTTCAGGGGTGACTCCTCAGCAGGTTAGGGGAATGGGAGCCACTGCAGAAGTGGAGGGGTGGCCTGAAGACAGGGGCACAGATCATTGTATTCTGAGACTGAAGTCCTTAAGGGACCTTAGACTGCCTCATAAATGCTACTGACACCCATTTTTCTCTGGGGAAGATAAAATATAAAAGGGAATTACAAATGGGAAAGGGAAATAACCTAATACTGAGCGTTTACTATGTACTAGGCAACATACTAAACTGCTTTATCTCAGTCTTCACCACAATTAGATGAAGTAGGCATTATTATCGCATTTTATGAGTAAGGAAGTGGAGGCTCAGAGAGATCAAGTCACACAGCCAGTAAACAGTAGGAGGTTGGGAGTCAAAGTTGGGTATTTCTGCTTCCAAAGCTCATTTCCCTCCACTACATCACAGTGTTCTGATGGAATCTGAAGTTCAGAATAAAAAATAGAATTATATTTTATGTAGAAGATATTTAAATTTCAAAATTATTCTCTCAAGTGAAGGAGAAAAATTCATGTAGTATAGGAAGTTATCAGAGAAGAATAGCCCTCTTTTCTGACTATATTAGGATGACTCTTTGTGAGGTTGAGGATTTAAAAATGAACAATGATAAATCAATCTAATTACATACTGTATTAAGATTTTTAATTAATACTTTTGCATTAATTTTTCTGTTTTTTCTCCAAGATATTGAAATACTTCATGAGACATTTCTTAACATTGAATCAAAGGATCATAGATTACAGAAAGTTAAAGTGATTCTGTTGCTACCTCGTTGTTCAGGACTGGGTGTTAGTAATCCAGTAGAATTTATACTAAATGAGCATGAAGGTACTTTAAAATTTTTTAATTTATAAATTACTGAAATTTTTTGATAATTTCAAAAATAAAATTGTTTAAAATCATTAAAATGACATGTCAAATATATCTGATTAATGAGTAGCTACCATGTATATAGCACTTACAATGTGTAAAGTACTTTATGCCGGGTCACCTGAGTGGCTCAGTTAAGTGATTCTTGACTTTGGCTCAGGTCAGGATCTCAGGGTCCTGAGACTGAGCCCCAAGCTGGGCTCTATGCTTAGCATGGAGTCTGCTTCTCTCCTTCTCTCCCTCCCTCTGTCTCTCCCTACACTTGCACACACACACACACACTCTCTCTCTCAAATAAATAAATACATAAACTTTTTTTTTTAAGATTTTGTTTATTTATTTGAGAGAGAGAGAGTGAGAGAGATAGCGAGAGGGAGCACGAGCAGATGGGAGAGTGAGAAGCAGTCTCCCCCCTGAGCAGACAGCCCAATGCAGAGCATGAACCCAGAACCTGGGGGCATGAGCTGAAGGCAGATGCTCAACCGATTGAGCCACACAGGCACTCCAATACATAAACTCTTAAAAAAATTAAGTACTTTACATTCATTGTCTCATTTAGTCCTTATAGCAATCCTTTATTATATGCACAGGGGAATATTAAAAATATTTAATAATTGGAATGATGTAGGTGATCAGATGTTCATCCTTATGCTATTCTGGTATATACTTGAACTCAAGATATAGGCATTAACATTTACCAGCATTTTATGAGGAAAAAAACTGAGACTCAGAAAGATTAATTCAATTTTACAAGGTCACACAGGTTCTAGTTAGTAACAGAGCTAGAATTCAGGTTTAGATCAGCCAGACTGAGGGGCTCCTGGGTGGCTCAGTGGTTGAGCGTCTGCCTTCAGCTCAGGGTGTGATCCTGGGGTCCTGGGATCGAGTCCCGCATTGGTCTCCCCACGGGGAGCCTGCTTCTCCCTCTGCCTATGTCTCTGTCTCTCTCTGTGTCTCTCATGAATAAATGAAGTCTTTAAAAAATAATACATCAGCCAGACTCTACAGACTGTGCTCTAAAATTAAATCATTATCACATTATTTCAAACTCAAGATTTCTTTAACCTCCAGTATGTATATTTTATGATATGAATGCCTCAGATTAAATATTAATACTAGGAATATTTCATTTCCTTCTTTAATAAATCATAAAATATTATTTAACATTACCATTTATTGAGCACATATTTATAAGGCAGTGAGCTAAGCACTTTGCTTCAATTATTTCATCAAATCCACAATAACTCAATGAATTTTTTACAGTCTCCCCCCCCTTATCCATGGGGATTTGTTCTAAGACCTCCAGTGGATGCCTGAAACCATGGGTAATACTGAACCCTACATCTTCTGTTTTCCCCTATCACCTATGGTAAAGTTCAATGTATAAGAGATTAATAACAACAAATCATAAAATAGAGCAATTATAACAGTATTTTGAAATAAAGTTATGTGAATGTGGTTTCTCTTTCAAAATATCTTATTACACTGTACTCACCTTTCTTACAATGTGAGATGACAAAATGTCTACAGGATGAGATGAAGCGAGGTGAGTGAGATAGGCACGGTGGTGATGTAGCGTTAGGTGACTATTGACCTTCCACCGATTTGGCAGAAGGAGGATCATCTGCTTCCGGGACCTTCAGTAACTGAACTACAGAAAGCAAAACTGCAGATGCTGAACTCCTTTTTTCTCCATTTTATGAGTACAGGATCTGAGGCTCAGAGGGGTTGAAGCTCCCCAGAGCCATTTGACTAGTGTCAGAGCCCAGATTAAAACACAGCAGCTCTGATTCTGAGGCTGACACTGTGAGCCACTTTTTAAATGCTGTGCATTAACTGAAATGGATCCTTACTCTAATCTGTTCATACTGAAAGCTCTAATTAAATAAGATTAACTGAAATATTAGATAAAGAAGACATTTCACCAACATTCAGCATATAGTGAGTACCTATTTTCTGTTTCTAGCAAGGACAGAATCAAAAACAAGAAAAAGAAATGCAGGGAGAGAAGGAAACTAATATTTATTGCACACAACCACGTGCCAGCCAATATTCTAGGTGGTATGCGTGCACTGTCACTTAATAGTCACAATAACATTTTGAGGGTAGTGTCCTTTTATTATTTCTATTTGGGGAGGGAGGGAACAAGACTAAGAGAAATCTCACAAGCTACCTAAGGTGTAGCTAGTAAATAGAGAGGCTGGGATTCAAATTCAGATTAGTTAGCACATTCCACTATACTACAAAATGTGTAACTGGGCTTACACTGTTCCACGTGGAATTTTGACCTGCTATAGAAAATGTCTTCCCAATGGTAGTAAAACAGAAGCATAACCAACTCAGATGGGAGAATGGTGAGCTGAGAAACTTCCTACATTGACTGGGAAATAAATAAGAATTAGTAGACAATGGGAAAAAGAGGGGGAAGAAATAGCTGCCGCTATAATAAACATTGCAGTCAAGAGAATTAGAGACCTTCCAACTGAGAGACTCTGGCCTTATTCTGGGCCATCTTGAAGTGGGAATGCAGAAAAAAACAAACCATAGGTAAAAATAAAGTAGAGCCTGTTGGGGATGGGGTGGGATGGAAAGCCCAAAGGGAACCACAAGTTATGAAAAGGGAGAAAGTAAAAAATTTCCTAGGTATTAGCAATGTTCTGAAAACTTTGATGACGAGGCAACAGGATAAGCCAAGAAGCAGGCTTTGGGAAACCTAGGGGAAAAAAAGAAAGGTTTCCTCTGAGGAGGTAATAGAGCAAAGAAGGAGCTGCTGACCTAGTGTCTATGGTAGAAATAGTACCAAGCTTAGTGGGGATAAATCCAAAAGACTTAGATACTAGGTGGAAGGGAGAAATCATGAGTTAGTTTGAAAAACATTTTAACATGGAAAAGTATTAGAATCATTGAGGAATATATGAAATTGTTCTTTGCTAACAACTTGGAATTATTTTAAAATGGAGTGAAAGAGGTAAATTGATACAGTTTTATAGTATAATATGTAAGTGGTCCTTTAAAAAACTGGTGAATAGAGGGGCACCTGGGTGGCTCAGTCCGTTGAGCATCTGCCTTCAGCACAGGTCATCTCAGGGTCCTGCATTAGGGGCTCCCTCCTCAATGGGGAGCCTGCTTCTCCTTCTCCCTCTGTCACTCCCCCTACTTGTTCTGTCTCTGTCAAATAAATAAAATCTTAAGGAAAAAAATGTTTTTAAGTGGTGAGTAGAGATAGAAAAATGTGAAGTATAAAATTAAATTGGGAAATAATAGAATTAACCCTTAGTGATATTACTGGAATGGAGAAGAGTCACTATATGGCATAAATAATTGGCTCTCGTACTCCAGTTACTGAGAGGCAAAATAAACAGAAGTTAGGAGTTTGGACACTCTGGTCAGATTTCTGAGCTAGAAGCATGGTTCTACACCTCGTAGCTATGTGACCTTAGATAAGTAGTCTAATGTATGTTTGGACAGTTTTCTTAATGTTAAAAGGGATGATAAAGGGGGTGATGGGGCACCTGGGTGGCTCAGTGAGTTAAGCAGCTACCTTTGGCTTGGGTCATGATCTCAGGGTCCTGAGATGGAGCCCTTGTAGGGCTTCCTACTCAGTAGGGAGTTAGCTTTTCCCTCTCCTTCTGCCACTCTCCCCTCACCACCCCCACTCTTGCTTGTGCCTGCTCTCACTCTCAAATAAATGAAAAGTCTTTAAGGGGGATTGATAAATAATGTATATAAAGTGGTACTCAATATTCTTAATATCAAAAAACATGTTAAAATTAGTTTTAAAATTTTTTAAAAGTTACTTTAAGAGTTTCTTGATCTGTTTCTTAATCTATGAAGACATACATTTACCTCCCTGAATTTTTTTCTTCCAAGATTGCTTTCAGTAAGTTAATGTTTTTAACCATGTCTTTTTGTATTCTTTCCTACTCAGATGTGACTGTAGCTCATCAGTTTCTGCCTTGGAAATAAATCTCTTCTTTCTTTTCATCTATTAGTCTCCAGATTTACTGCATTCTCCCTTCTGTATCTAAATGACTTAGTTGGATGACTATTGCATAAGAACTTGGAGAAGAATATTAAAACTAAATGAAATTATCTTTATTTAGTTTTTAAATTTTAACAGCATTTTAATAATACTATTTATTTAGTTTTAATAAATATTTTCCATGAAATTCTCATTAATAAGGAAAACGATTGAAAAATTAAACTATGTGATTATAGCAATATATGAAATACACCCAATAGTGATATATTTAAAAGGATTTATTTGCTTTAGATACAGGTTTACTTAAAGATTTCTCTCAAGGAGGCACATCAGAAGATAAACTTCACATTCTTGCTCAACAGCAATATGAACAGCTAACGCATGCAATGAAATGTAAGTTTATTAATCAGTGCAATCTTAAAATATGTTGTGAATCTTAGAAACATTAATACTTCATTTATCTATTATAATCAGGCTAATGAGTTGTGACCATAAGTGAATTTTCCAAAATAGTCTTAGTGCCTTCCAATATCAAAATATTTATTTTTACCACTTCAATCTGTCTTAAAAATAGATGCTGTGCTATCATTTGTAGCATAGGTTAGCAAGCATAATGAACAGTTTCCTAATGCTGAAGTAAAAAAATTATGTACATCTATTATGGAACAGTTTTGTTTATTTCTTTTCTTTGGCTTTTTACTTGATGTAATTTTTCTGTTGTCATTGTGCCTGCCCATAATAACTATTCTACAATTCAAATTTTAATCAAATTCTTATGTCTCTTAGTACTAAATAGAGAATAGAGAAAAGCAATTACAAATATAGCCTAGATTTCTTTATTTTAACCCCGAGTAACTAAGCTCTTTAGGTATTTGTGGTATTGTTTCAATCACTCCATTTAGATTTTGTTTTTTTGTTTTTGTTTTTGTTTTTTCCATTTAGATTTTTGAGGAGCACTGCCCTCAAATGGATATGGATATGAAAAAGTGAGAAATCTCTGAGAAATTACATAAACTATTATTAATTCAGTGCATTGTTTATCAAGTGCATACTCTGGGTCAGGCTGGATTTAGGGATATGCGTGTGAATAAATCCTGATCTACAGAGGCTCAAAGATAAATATATAGTTATAGATAATTCATTACATAAAGTTAGAACATAAATGAGGTAGAAATAAGGCAAATGGAAAGTACAGAGCCAGTCTGTTGATGCTACTCATAAATATTAATTTGAACACATATATATATGAGCTCATATATATATGATCTATGAAATAAATGGTTGGAAGATTAGAAAGTTGGTAAAGAATTTTTTGATGCTTTCTCAGATCACATTATTTAAAATTACAATATCATCTGAAACTATCTCCATCACTGCTTTTTCTCTATAGCACTTATCACCTCCTAAAGATATGATATGATTTAACTATTTGTGTCTTATCATGTTAATAAAACATGGAAAACAAGCTTCCCAGGGGCAAGGATTTTTGTCTGTATATCTTGGATGCCTAGAATAGTGCTTAACCTGTAGTAGGTGCTTGATATGCATGAATAAATGAGTGCAGATAGTAGTAGTATCTCATTTTACAGAAGAAAAATCTGAGGGTTTAAGTAATTTTCCCAGGTTCATACAGCAGTTAAGTAAATAATTGGAATTCATATCTAAGTCTGTTTCTAGTTATGTCATATGGCTCATGGGGAGAATGCCTGAAGTATCAAGCTCATGGTAATCTGCAGTAGTATTTGTGTTTGTGACTGGCTTGATCACATTGATTGAAATTTCCAATTTCCAGACAGATCAATGAAACCAGGAGCTGGTTCTTTAAAAACATTAATCAAATTGATAAACCCCTACCCAGACTTACCAAAAAGAAAAGAGAAAGGACCCAAATAAATAAAATCACAAATGAGAGAGGAGAAATAATAACCAACACTACAGAAATACAAATATAAGAGATATTATGAAAAACTCTATGCCAACAAATTGGGACAACCTAGAAGAAATGGATAAATTCCTAGAAACATATAAGCTACCAAAACCGAAACAAGAAGAAATAGAAAACTTGAACAGACTGATAACCAACAAAAATCTCCCAACAGGGGTGCCTAGGTGGCTCAGTTGGTTAAGAATCTGACTCTTGATTTCGACTCAGGTCATGATCTCTCAGGGTCCTGGGATTTAGTCTCCAATGGGCTTCCACACTCAGTGGTGAGTCTACCTAAGTATTCTTTCCTTCACCCTCTCCCTCTGCCTCTCCCCACAAACTCCCTCTCTCTCAAATAAATAAAAAAAAATCTTTAAAAAGCAAAATAAAACAGCTCTCTCAGCAAACAAAAGTCCAGGGCCAGATGGCTTCCCAGGGGAATTCTGCTAAACATTTAAAAAAGGGTTAATAACTATTCTTCTCCAACTGTTCCAAAAAAAAAAAAAAGAAATGGAAGGAAAACTCCCAAACTCATTATATGGGGCCATTATTACCTTGATTCCAAAACCAGACAAAGGCCCCACTAAAAAGGAGAATTATAGGCTAATAATCCTGATGAACATGGATGCAAAAGGTCTCAACAAAATACTAGCAAATCAAGTCCAACAGTATGTTAAAGGAATCATTTACTGTGATCAAGTGGGATTTATTCCTGGGCTTCAAGGGTGGTTCAACATTGGCAAATCAATCAACATGATACACCACATTAATAAAAGAAAGTATAAGAACCATATGATCCTCTCTATAGTTGCAGAAAAAGCATTTGATAAAATCTACATCCATTCATGAAAAAGCCTCAACAAAGTAGGGATAGAGGGAACATACCTCGACTATGAAAAATCCATAGTTAATATCATCCTCAATGATGAAAAACTGAGAACTTTTCCTCTATGGTCAGTAACAAGAGAGGTATGTCCACTGTCACTACTGCTATTTAACATAGTACTGGAAGCCCTAGCCTCAGCAATCAGACAACAAAAAGAAATAAAAGGCATCCAAATCAGCAAGGAGGAAGTCAAGCCTTCACTATTTGCAGATCACATGATACTCTATTTAGAAAACCCAAAAGACTCCACCAAAAAAGTACTAGAACTGATAACATGAATTCAGTAAAGTCACAGGATACAAAATCAATGGACAGAAGTCTGTTGCATTTCTATACACCAATAATGAAGCAGCAGAAAGAGAAATCAAGGAATTGATTCCATGTGCAATTGCACCAAAACTGTAAGATACATAGGAATAAAGCTAACTAAAGAGGTAAAAGATCTATACTCTGAACAGTATAAAACACTGGTGAAAGAAATTGAAAGTGACACAAAGAAAAGAAAAAACATTGCATGCTCATGGATTGGGAGAACAAATACTGTTAGGATAAGCAATCTACACGTTTAATGCGATCCCTATCAAAATACCACCAGGATTTTTCACAGAATTAGAACAAACAATCCTAAAATTTGTAGAAAACCACAAAAGACTGAATAGCCAAAGCAATCTTAAAAAAAGCAAAGCCGGAGGCCTCACAATTCTGGACTTCAAGTTATAAAGCTGTAATGGTCGAGACAGTATGGTACTGGCACAAAAACAGACACATAGACCCATGAGACAGAACAGAAAATCCAGAAATGGACCCACAACTAATCTTCAACAAAGAAAGAAAGAATATCCAGTAGGAAAAAGTCTCTTCAACAAATGGTGTTGGGAAAACTGGACAGCAACATACAAAAGAATGAAACTGGACCACTTTCTTAACACCATACACAAAAATAAGTTCAAAATGGATTAAAGACCTAAATGTGAGACAAGAACCCATCAAAATCCTAGAGGGAAACACAGGCAGCAATCTCTTTGACCTTAGCTACAGCAACTTCTTGCTAGACATGTCTTTAAAGGCAAGGGAAACAAAAGCAAAAATGAACTATTGAGACTTCATCAAGATAAAAAGCTTTTGCACAGCAAAGGAAACAGTCAACCAAACTAAAAGGCAAGCTCCAGAGTGGGAGAAGATATTTGCAAATAATATATCCAATAAAGGTTTAGTAACCACAGTTTATAAAGAGTTTATCAAAGTCAACACCCGAAACCAAATAATCCAGTTAAGAAGGCAGAAGACTTGAATAGACATTTTTCCAAAGAAGACATCCAGATGGTTAACAGGCACTTGAAAAGATGCTATTGATTATTCATCAATAGAGAAATACAAATCAAAACAACAATGAGATACCACCTCACACCAGTCAGAATGGCTACACAGGAAACAGTAGGTGTTGGTGAGGATGTGGAGAAAGGGGAACCCTCTTAATGCTGGTGGTGGGAATGCAAACTGGTACAACCACTCTGGAATATAGTATGGAGGTTCCTCAAAAAGTTAAAAATAGAACTACCCTATGATCCAGTAATTGCACTATTAGGTATTTACCCAAAGGATACAAAAATACTGATCCCAAGGGATACATGCACCCTGGTGTTTATAGCAGCATTATCAACAAAAGCCAAATTATGGTAAGAGCCCATATGTCCATCGACTGATGAGTGGATAAAGAAGGGGTGGTATATATATATATATATATACATACATACACACACACACACACACACACAATGGAATGTAGGCAGCCATGAAAAGGAATGAAATACTGCCATTTGCAATATTGTGAATGGAACTAGAGAGTAAATGAAGTCAGAGAAAGACAAATACCATATGATTCTACTCATATGTGGAATTTAAGAAACAAAACAGATGAACATAGGGTGAAAAAGAGAGAGGCAAAACGGAAAGCAGACTCTTAACTATAGAGAACAAACTGGAAGGGAGGTGGATGGGGGATGGGTTAAATGGATGATGAGTAATTAAGGAGTGTACTTGTTGGGATGAGCACTGGGTGTTGTATGTAAGTGATGAATCACTAAATTCTACATCCGAAACTTTTACTATTATACTGTATGTTAACTAACTGGGATTTATTTATTTTTTCTAACTGGGATTTAAATAAAAACTTAAAAAAAAAGAATTTTCAATTTCTATACAATCCAGTTAGATTCACTTTACTTATTGGCCACAGATTTACATTACTAATATGTGCTTTAAAGGGAAATCATGCAAGCATTTATGGAAATCATTCCTTTCACAACCATGTGGTAGTAGTATCAAATAGATGTTTGGAAATATAAATCTGTTTAGGATTGTTAATAGGATCATTATTATTAATTACACCTTCTTTATAGTTACTAAAGCTCAAGCAGTCGTTTATTGCACATGTTCAGTTTATCCAGAAGAAAATGAAGCTGTTGTTAAAAAAGCACTGGAATTTCAGGACCTGGGGAATAAAGTACAGCCTTATAGGTAAGAAAGGAAAGGATCGTTTTGAATTCAAATATTTCTGAGAGTGAATGATTATGATTCTCTAAGTTATGTGAAGACATTCCACATCCTTTTTGTTATACTTTAACATGACCAAATAAGCTAACTTCTTACAACTATAATGTAGATTCTGTAGAGCCTTTACAATGGCTTGGCATGAGCATTCTCTTGTACTACTAAAAATTCTTTTTTGTTGTTAGTAAAGCTAAAGGCATTTTCACTTTGAGTTGATTGGTTTTTGGATTAAATTGGGTCTAAATATTTATATCCTGAGTTTTATATACATGTATGCCTCAGTACAAGAAAAAAAGGATATAAAAAAACCTTAGGAAGGAGATAGAAAATTATTTAATTGGGTGTTTATTATCTGAAAACACATTTCTTAGCCCCCTGTAGCCTTTGTCCTTCACAAAGACTGAGGTAAAAATGGCCTAAATAATTCAAGTAGATTTTGGGTTAAATGTTACAGGGAAGTAGGGGTAGAGAGGAGGAGCACTATTCCATCTGAACTGTGGACATCAAAATAAAGAGTAGATCTAAAAATACATGGCACCAATTTGTTCTTCAAGACTGTATGATAGGTATTTTAAAACATCTCTTCTATTTTTTACTTATTTGTCTTGTTCTGAACTTTCCTTTTTAATTCTTACAGAAGGTTCTTAACATGCATATGGTTTGCTCCTTCCTTTTAACTTGATATTTTTTCCTTTGCTGTTCACAAGTGGATATGTTAATTATGCTTGTATTTTCCTTCTTACTGAACTTTACTTCCTTACCTAGTAGTAGCTCCTATTGGTGGCTAAGGGCCAACCTCATGCTCTGATAGCTTCCCAACACTGCATTAGCTAAATCACCATCTAGTGGCAAAGAGAATTATTGCGGGTATATAACCAAATTCGTAATGTGAACAATTTTGTCTGTCAGGGATGTTTTCTAAGACTATACTGTGGCAAAAATGGAGAAACATCTGCATTTTATTTCATTAGATTTTATTTCAGGTAAGCCATGATGAATGATTAATCCATGATATGGTATAAAAAACACAGGTAATATTTAAAGACATGAAGATAGAATAATGTGGGATTTGGGCTAAAATTGGAGAGTAAATATATATTCAAGAGATTTAACTACTTGCTAAGGATGCTGTTGAAAGAGCTTATGAATTGCTTAAGGAAGTATACTGTATGGCTTTTGAGAATCATTTCTTAATTCCCAAAGTAGGAGAATTTAGGTCTGAAAGCAGTATTATATGCCATTGAATCTAATCACCTGTTGTTTAAATTTCCTTTTAATATTCCAAAAATAGCTCATTTTTGGACTTTAGCTATCATGATACATGCCTTGGGTTTAGGCTGCTTCCCCCGCCTCATTCTCTACTGTAAAAACTTCAAACATTACAGAAATACCAACTTTAAAAAGAATGAATTTTTCTAAATTCCATTCTCTTAAAAATAATCATGTTAACAGTTTGATGTGTAATCTTTCAGGTTTTCAAGAACCAAAGGTTGTGGATATTTTACATTGTAATTAGTCTTCTCAAATTACTCACCAAAATATACACTCTTATTAATCTATTTCTCCACAGCTTCACCAATGCTGTGTTTTATCAGACTTAAATCTTTACCAATCTAATTAATTTCCATTTCTCCGTGAATGAGGTTGGGCACTTTTGCAGTTACTGACTGGGCAGTGTAGTGTGAAAGGTTTCAGAGCCGTAGTCTTCAAACATTTTTATTCAAATACTCCCTACCATTTTTTAAATAACTGTGATCTTTTTCCATTTTAAAGTTGACAACTAATATTTTTCATCATAAATTTAAATAATTGCAGAATATTTCTGGAATATTATATTACATGTGATTTAAGTATATTTCTGTTAAATCTTTGGAGCTGCACATTTATCTTACTTAATTTGTGGAAAAATATTTCATCTGTTACCTGTTTTACAAAACTAGTTCTCATTGCTAAAACCAAATTAACCTCATCAGGAAAAGTCTGACTTTATTAATTTAAATAAACATGTTAATATGCCTGTGTGATTTATTTCTAATTATAATTCAAAGATAGAGAGAAGGGGAGGGAAGGAGAGGGAAGACAGGAAGGGAGTGAGAAGGGGAGGGCAGGAAGCAAGAAGTTAGTTCAAGAACAGAGCTTTGGTAAGAGT
The DNA here is from genome assembly GCF_018345385.1 of Vulpes lagopus. Taxonomy (NCBI): domain Eukaryota; kingdom Metazoa; phylum Chordata; class Mammalia; order Carnivora; family Canidae; genus Vulpes; species Vulpes lagopus. Next base: position 132,176,687 of record NC_054827.1, on the reverse strand, counting down.
TTGGCACCCTCTTCAAGATTTCTTACCTAAACTCTGTTTTGCCATGGGAGAGGAAAACCAGTCTTGAGTTGTCTTTTTGTTAGCCCCCTAGAGATTTTAACATCCTGGGACAGTGCACTATGATGAGATAGGTGCCTATTTTTGTTGTGTGAGAAAGGTGTTGTGAAAGGAGAAGAAGGAGAAGTAGCTGTAACATGGGTTACCATATTATCTACCTAATGGATCATTATGGAGATTGAATATATTAATATATTGATACATAAATGTTCAATAAATGTTCATTGTTATGATTATTGCTATTAATTTGCAAGTTGTCTGCTTGTGTTCTTTACCATTTTTTCAACTGTATTATTCATCTTTTTCTTCTTTTTATATGTTTTATTGTATATTACATATATTAACTTTTTCATATAAAATACAAATAGTTTTTAGATTATCTCTTAAATATTTAAAAATTTTAATTCCAGTATAGTAAACATACAATGCTATATTCATTTCAGATATATGAGAGTGATTGAACAATTCTATACCTTACTCAGTGAACATCATGACAAGTGTACTCTTAATCCCCTTCACTATTTCCCCTAACCCCCCACTCACCTCCCCTCTGGTAACCACCAGTTTGTTCACTATACTTAAGAGTCTGTTTCTTGGCTTGCCTTTCTTTTTCCCTTTGCTTGCTTGTTTTGTTTCTTCAATTCCACATACGAGTGAATTTGTATGGCATTTGTCTTTCTCTGACTGACTTATTTCACTTAGCATTATACTCTTTAGCTCTATCCATGTCATTGCCAATGGCAAGATTTCATTCTTTTTTATGACTGAATAATATTCCATTGTTTGTGTGTGTGTGTGTGTGTGTGTGTGTGTGTGTAGCTTCTGTATCCATTCCTCAAGCAATGGACACTTGAATTGTTTCCATATTTTGGCTATTGTAAATAGTGCTCCTATAAATAGAGGGGTGCACTGTATCCCTTGGAATTAGTGTTTTTGTATTCTTTGGGTAAATACCAAGTAGTGAGATTGCTTCATCCTAGGGTAGTTCTATTTTTAACTTTTTGAGGATCCTCAAAAGCCACTTTTCCAGTGTCTGCATCAGTTTTCTTTTTCTTTATTTTAAAAAAGATTTTATTTATTTATTCATGAGAGACGCAGAGACACAGGCAGAGGGAGAAGCAGGCTCCATGCAGGAAGCCCAACATGGGACTCGATCCTGGGTCTCCAGGATCACGCCCTGGGCTGAAGGCAGTGCTAAACCGCTGAGCCACCCCAGCTGCCTGGTTTGCTTTTTCCACCAACAGTGCATGAGTATTCCTTTTTCTCCATATTCTCGCCAACACTTGTTTCTTGTGTTGTTGATTTTTAGCCATTTTGAATGGTTGATGTGCTATCTCATTGTAGTTTTGATTTGCATTTCCCTGATGATAAGTGATGATGACCATCTTTTCATGTGTCTGTTGGCCATATGGATGTCTTCTTTGGAGAAATGTCTTTTCTTGTCTTCTGCCCATTTTTAAATTGTATTATTCAGATTTGGGGTGTTGGGTTTTATAAGTTCTTTATATAATCTTGGATACTAACCCTTTACTGGATATGTCATTTGCAAATATCATCTCCCATTCCTCAGGTCGCCTTTTAGTTATGTTGATTGTTTCCTTTGCTGTGCAGAAGCTTTTTATTTTAATGTAATCCCAATAGCTTATTTTTGCTTTTGCTTTCCTTGACTTAGGGGATCTATTTAGAAAAAACTTGCTACACCTGATGTCAGAGAAATTAGTGCCTATGCTCTTTACTAAGATTCTTATGGTTTCAGGTCTCACAGATGGGTCTTTAATCTACTTTGTACTTATTTTTGTGTATGATGTAAAAAAGTTATCCAATTTCATTCTTTTGCATGTGGCTGTCCAGTTTTCCCAACACTATTTGTTAAAGAGACTGTCTTTTTCCCATTGGATATTCTTTCCTGCTTTGTCAAAGATAAATTGTCCATATAATTGTGGGTTTATTTCTGTATTTTCTATTCTGTTCTGTTGATCTATGTATCTGTTTTTGTGCCAGTACTATACTATTTTGATCACCACAGCTTTGAAATACATATTGAAGTCTGGAATTGTGATGCCTCCAGCTTTGCTTTTTTTTTTTTTTTCTTAAGATTTTATTTATTTATTCACGAGACACAGAGAGAGAGAGGCAGAGACACAGGCAGAGAGAGGAGAAGCAGGCTCCCTGCATGGAGCCCGATGTGGGACTCGATCCCAGGACTCTAGGATCATGCCCTGGGCCAAAGGCAGACGCTCAACCACTGAGCCACCCAGGCATCCCATCTTTGCTTTTTTTTAAAGATTGCTGTGGCTGTTTGGGGTCTTTTGTGGTTCCCTACAAATTTAAGGATTGTTTGTTCTAGTTCTATGACAAATGCTGGTGGTATTTTGATAGATATTGCATTAAATGTGTGGATTGCTTTGGGTAGTATAGACATTTTAACAATATTTAACAATTCTCACAATTCTTGAGCATAGAATATCTTTGCATTTCTTTATGTCATCTTCAATTTTTTTTTTATCAGTGTTTTATAGTTTTTAGAATACAGGTCTTTTACCTCTTTGGGTTTATACCTAGGCATTATTTTTGGTGCAATTGTAAATGGGATTGTTTTTTTAATTTCTCTTTCTGCTACTTAATTATTGGCGTATAGAAATGCAACAGATTCCTGTATCTTGATTTGCATCCTGCAACTTTGCTGAATTCATGAATCAGTTTTAGCAGTTTTTTAGTGGAGTCCTATGGGTTTCCTATACATAGTAGTATGTTATTTGCAAATAGTGAAAGTTTTACTTCTTCTCTGCTGATTTAGATGCCTTTTATGTTGTTGTTGTTGTTGTTGTTCTCTGATTGCTGGGGCTAGGGCTTCCAGTACTATGTTGAATGAAAGTGGTGAGAATGTACATCCTTGTCTTATTTCTGACCTTGGGGAAAAAGAAAGATTCTCAGTTTTTCCCCCACTAAGGATGATATTATCTATGGGTCTTTGATATATGGCCTTTATTATGTTGAGGTATGTTCCCTCCAAACCTACTTTGTTGAGGGTTTTGAGGGTTTTTATCATGAATGGATGTTGTATTCTGCAAATGCTTATTTATTTATTTATTTATTTATTTATTTATTTATTAAGTAGGCTCACAGCCAGTGTGGAGCCCAACATGGGGTCTGAACTCACAACCTTGAGATCAAGACCTGAGCTGAGATGGAGAGTCAGATGCTTAACTGACTAAGCCACCCAGGCACCCTTCAAATGTTTTTTCTGAATCTACTGAAATGATCATATGGTTCTTATCCTTTTTTCTATTGATATGATGTTTCACATTGATTGATTTGGGAATTTTGAACCACTCTTATCACCCAGGAATAAATACATCAGATCATGGTGAATGATTTCTTAAATGTATTATTGGATTTGATTTGCTAGTATTTTGTTGAGAATTTTGCATCTCTGTTCCTCAGAGATACTGGCCTCTAGTTTTGTTTTTCTGTGGCATCTTTACATGGTTTTGGCATCAGTGTAATGCTGGACTCATAGAATGAGTTTGGAAGTTCTCCTTCCTCTTTTATTTTTTGAAATAATTTTTTTTTAAATTTTTTATTTATTTATGATAGTCACACACAGAGAGAGAGAGAGGCAGAGACACAGGCGGAGGGAGAAGCAGGCTCCATGCACCAGGAGCCTGACATGGGACTCGATCCCGGGTCTCCAGGATCGCGCCCTGGGCCAAAGGCAGGCGCCAAACCGCTGCGCCACCCAGGGATCCCCTATTTTTTGAAATAATTTAAGAAGAATAGGTACTAACTCTTCTTTAAATGTTTGGCAGAATTCCTGTGGGAAGCCACCTGGTCCTGGACTTTCGTTTGTTGAGAACTTTTTGATTATTGATTCAATTTCTTTGCTGGTAATTGGTCTGTTCAAATTTTCTATTTCTTCTTGTTTCAGGTTATATGTTTCTAGGAATTTTTTCATTTCTTCTAGATTGTCCAACTTGTTGGCATATAGTTTTTCATAATATCCTATTATAATTGGTTGTATTTCTGTGGTGTTGGTTATTAAATCTCCTCTCTCATTTGTGATTTTATTTATATGGATCCTTTCTCCTTTTTTTCTTTGGTAATTCTGGCTAGAGGTCTATCAATTTTATTTATTTCTTTTTTCAGAGAATCAGTTCCTGGTTTCATTGATCTGTTCTATTGGTTTTTAGTTTCTATAACATTTATTTCTGCTCTAGTCTTTATTATTTCCTTCCTTCAGTTGGTTTTAGGTTTTGTTTGTTGTTCTTTTTCTAGGTCCTTTGGGTGTAAGGATAGTTGTTTATTTGAGATTTTTCTTGCTTTTGAGGTAGAGCTGTATTGCTATAAACTTCCCTTTTAGAACTGCTTTTGCTGCATCCCAAAGGTTTCAAACCACTGTGTTTTCATTTTCATTTCTTTCCATGTGCTGTTTAATTTTTTCTTTCATTTCTTAGATGAACCATTCATCATTTAGTAGCATGTGATTTAACCTCCATGTATTTGTGGTCTTTCCAGATTTCTTCTTGTTGACTTTTAGTTTCATAGCAGTGGTCAGAAAAGATGCATGGTATTATTTCAGTGTTTTTGAGTTTGTGGAGGCCTGTTTTGTAGCCTAACATGTGATCTATTCAGAAAATGTTGCATGTGCACTTGAAAAGAATGTGTATTCTGTTTTAGAGTGGACTGTTCTGAATATATCTGTTAAGTCCATCTAGTCCAGGGTGTCATTCAAAGCCATTGTTTGCTTGTTGACTTTCTGTTTAGATAATCTCTCCATTGATGTAAATGGGGTGTTAAGGTCCCTACTATTATTGTATTATTATGAATTAGTTCCTTTAAATTGGTTATTAACTGTTTTATGTGGGGATCCCTGGGTGGCGCAGCGGTTTGGCGCCTGCCTTTGGCCCAGGGCGCGATCCTGGAGACCCGGGATCGAATCCCACATCAGGCTCCCGGTGCATGGAGCCTGCTTCTCCCTCTGCCTGTGTCTCTGCCTTTCTCTCTCTCTCTCTGTATGACTATCATAAATAAATAAAAATTAAAAAAAAAACTGTTTTATGTATTTGGGCGCTCCCATGTTGGGTGCATAAATATTTACAATTGTTACATCTTTTTGTTGGATTGTTTCCTTTATCATTATACAGTGTCCTTCTTTGTCTCTTGTTACAGGTTTTTTTTTTTTTTTTTAAGTCTATTTTGTCTGATACAAGTATTGCTATTCTGGCCTTCTTTTGCATGATAAATATTTCCCTTTCCCTTCCCCTCATTGTCAATCTGTGGATGTGTTTAGGTCTGAAATGAGTCTCTTGTAGGCAGCATATAGATGGGTCTTGTTTTTTTTTATCCATTCTGTCACCCTATGTCTTATGATTGGAGCATTTAGTCCATTTACATTCAAAGTAATTATTGAAGAAATAATAGCTACATATGTAGCTACATATGTATTCCCATTTTAATACTTGTTTTGTGGTTGTTTCTGAAGATTTCCTCTGATCCATCCTTGTTCTCTCTTTCATGAATTGCTGGTTTTCTTTAGTGATATATTTGGATTTCTTTCTCTTTATTCTTTGCCTGTTTATTAGTAGTGTTTTATTTGTGGTTACCCTTAGGTTTGTATATAACTTCTGCATATAGCAGTCTATATTAAGTTGATAGTTGTCTAAGTTTGAACCCATTCTTTTCTCTTCCTCATGTTTTAGGTATATGGTGGCATACTTTATATCCTTCTATTTTGTGAGTTTCTTGACTGATTTTTTTATAGAAGAATTCATTTTTGCTGCTCTTTTATTTCCTGCCTTCATACTGTCATTTTTGGTCTTTTCTTTCCACTCAAAGTCCTCTTTAATATTTCTTGTAAGGCAGTTTAGTGGTCACAAGCTCCCTTAGGTTTTTTTTTTGAAATTCTTTCTCCCTCCTATTCCAAATTATAGCCTTGCTGGATACAGTATTCTTGCCTGCAAGTTTTTCCCATTTAGTACTTTGAATATATCATGCCACCTCTTTCTGGCTTGGAAAGTTTCTAATGGAAAATCCATCGATAGTTTTATGGGGGTTCCATTGTATGTAACTATCTTCTTTTGTCCTGCTGCTTTTAATATTTTTTTCTTTATTACTATATTTTGCCATCTTAATCATAGTATGTCTTGGTAGGGCACCTGGCTGGCTCTGTCAGTAGAGCATGAGACTCTTGATCTCAGGGTTGTGATTTTCATCCCCATACTGGGTGTGGAGCCTACTTAAGATAAAATTTAAAAAACAGTATATCTTACTGTGGGTCTGCTTTTGTTGATTTTTTTAAAAAGATTTTATTTATTTATTCATGAGAGACACAGAGAGAAAGAGAGGCAGAGACACAGGCAGAGGGAGAAGCAGGCTCCTCACAGGGAGTCCGATGTGGGACTCGATCCTGGGTCTCCAGGGTCATGCCTTAGACTGAAGGTGGCACTAAACTGCTGAGCCACCTGGGCTGCCTGCTTTTGTTGATTTTGTTGGGAGTTCTCTGTACCTCCTAGATCTGGATATCTGTTTCCTTCAGATTAGTGACGTTTTTAGCTTTTATTTCTTCAATTTTCTGCCCCCTTTCTCTCTCTTCCTCTTCTGGGACTCCTATAATAAGAATGCCATTACGTTTGATGGAGTCACTGAGTTCCCTAAGTCTATTCTTGTTTTGCATATTTTTTTTTCTCTCTTTTGTTCAGCTTACTTCCCATTATTGTCTTCTAGGTCATTATTTTGTTACTATGCTTCTCCCAGCCTGCTGTTCATTCCATCAAGCATGTTTCTCATTTCATTTATTGAACCCTTTATCTCTGCTATGTTATTCCTTATCTCTGTTAATGGTCTCACTAATGTCTTCCCCTCTTTTCTTGTCTAGTGAGTATCCTTATGATCATTGCTTTATTTACTTTATTTTTTATTTTGGGGTTCCATTTGTTTATTGGTCTCCTGATTACTCCACAGAAGAGTTAAGGTGGGAAGGGGCTTCAGCATCACCCACCTTCCCAGATGGCAAGAGTTTCAAAGCCTGTGCAAGATAGTATAGTCACTGATTCCTGGGATGGTGTGAGCTGTGGGCTTTGAGCTCCCCAGCCCTGGCCTTATGCAATCAAGGTAATGGAGCAATAGCCACTTCCCTAAGCCTGAGTGAGGCAAGGTGCACCCCCACAGACCATGAAACAGGGTTCAGGATTTCTCTTCTTATAACTGAGAGACCAGAAGTCTGTCCCCTTGGCCCACTCTCCCAGTGGGTCCAAGATCATCACCACTCTGCCTGGGAGGGTTTAACCAGAGCAAATCATGTAGTGACCCATGCTGGAACAGCTGGTGAGGGCTGGAGGCTGTCTCAAAATCAGGTCCCATAGGGGTGAGTTCAGGCAAGGAGGGGATAGTGGGCTGAGGAGAAGATAAAATGGGAAAGCATCATCATTCAAAACAATATAGGCTTAGGGCCCACCTGCTTGAGACTCCCATGAGCAGGAGGCTAAGTTAAACCCACAGCTGGGCCCTCCAGGGGCCATCCTGGTGGCAGGATATGAGCCACTGTTGCAAACTAGTGCTTTTCCCAAGAAGAACCTGTGCAGAACCACAACTTCCTGATTCTTAAGCTAGCCCTCTTCCCTGTCTGAGTGTCTGGGCTTCCAGTTCCAAGGTGGGATCATTAGAGTGTGGCCACAGAGCACGGTTTTCAGCTGGAATGGGTATGAAATGCCCGCCCTGTGGCTCCTGAGAGGCAGAAGTTCCTTTGCTTTTCAGGTTGAACTTCAGTGAGCAGCTAAGTATTCAGAAGTGGGAGTGTCCTGGCTTGGGGCCACCATTCAGGAACTCAGGGCCCATTGCCATAGCTGCCACAGGACACTTTTAAGGCTTCAGGTATATTGTGCTTCTGATGCTTGGCCACACTATGAGCATGCGTGGTCTCACTGAAAGCTAGCCACACGTGCATACTTTGAGCAGCTGAAGAAAAGCTCATAGTCACACTTGGCATATACATAGATACCTGGCTCAAAGTGGTTCTGGAAAACCTCACCCCCAAAGGAGCTGCAGAATGACATGGCACCAGTGGGACCATAGTGTGACTGTTGCTTCAGACAGATCTGAGGCCACTGGCTCAGGACTGCCTGGCTTGCACCAAGGGCCCCAAGCCTCCTCTCAAGGACAATCATTGCTTTAAATTCTCCATCAGGCATGTTACTTATATTTGTACTTAGATCTCCAGCTGTGACCTTGCCCTGTTCTTTCATTTGGGACAAATTCCTCTGTCTTCTCATTTTGTCTAAGTCTCTGTGCCAGGAAACTAAGTTATGTCTCCTGTTCTTGAGGGTAATGGCTTTATGAAGAAAAGGTCCTGTAGAGCCCTGCAGGTAGTGTCCTCTTTTTCCCAGGGCTTAGCACTTCTGGGAGTGTCTCCAGTGTGTGCTCTGCTGTTGTGTCCTGGCCACTTTATCCTTCAGGCCAGCCATTTTCAGAGGTTCCCTTTGCCTGTTGTGGGCAGTGTTTGGTCCCTGCCCACAGGGATGCAATGGTGCATTTTAACTAGTCTGCTTGTGAAATGAGACATGTCTCCACTGTCACCAGAACTGAGGCCTCACAAAAACTCCCAGGTCAGGAGATACGATGCTGGCAAAGTTTGGGCCAATCTTCTGGTAATGAGGGTCCATCACACGGAGCCAAGGGTGACGGGAAAGGGCATTTTTTTCCAGAGGGTGAGGGGGCAGGGCTTGGTACAAGCAAGTTAGATAGCAAGTGTCTGCCCTGTGCTTATGCTGAAGGGCAAGTAAGGGAAATGATGCCACCTTTGAATGCTACCTCTTTGGGACATGCTCCAAGATGAGTAAATAACCTCACCTCCCCATTCTCTGTCCCAGGCACTCTTCAGATTGGTGTTTCCGCACTGTATGTCTGCAGGCTGTTTGCCTGCCTTTTCTCCAAAAGCAGTCCTAATGTCCTCTGAGGTCTCCCAGATCCAAGCATGCAGACCTTTAAAACTCCAGGCTTTAAGCCCTGTTGGTTAAAAGAACTCACAAAACTCACTTCTCACTTTCCAAGTCCATTGCTATAGGGATTTGTCTTTTCTGTGTATTCCCCTGTGTGCTAGTATGTCTCTCACCCTCCTCTGAGATCACAGCTCTCTCCCCACTGTAGTTCCACAATCCATTTCTCTCCCAAGCTGAGTCTCCACAATTCCTACATTCTTTGATGTAGTCTCTTCCCTACCTTAGTTGTGGAGTTTGTTTTGCTAGTCTTCAGATTGATTTCTGAGGCATTTAGGATTTGGTAGTTGTTAAGTTGTATCCATGGGACATGGTGAACCTAGGATCCTACCACTCTGTAGAATTCCTGTAGACCTGGATTTAAAAGGCTCATGTGATCAGGCCAGGTCCACTCTGATAATATGCATAGCTTAAGGTTAACTAATTTGAGACCTTAATTATATCTCCAAAATTCCTTTTGCCATGTGTCTGACTTTCCTGGACTGCCACAACAAATTATCCCAAACCTGGTGACTTATAACAAGAGAAATTTATTCTCTAATAGTTTTGGAGATCAAAAGTCTGAATGTCAAGGTGTTGGTGGGATTGGTTGGCTTCTGTGGCCTCTGAGGGAGAATCTGTTTTATGCCTCTCTCCTAGCTTCTTCTGTTTGTTACAATCTTTGGTGTCCTTGGCTTGTAGCTGTGTCACTCTAATCTTTGTCTCCACATGGCCCTCTTACCCTATGTGTCTCTGTATCTTCCCTTCTTATAGGGACACCAATATTGAATTTAGGGTCTACTCTACTTTGGTATTACCTCATCTCAACAAATGATATCTGCAAAGACTCCATTTCCAAAATAAGGTCAGATTCTGGGTTTTGGATGGACATGAATTTTGGGGGGACACTATTCAACCCCAAACAGTCTACTGTGGCTCCCTAAAATTGATGTTTGTCTCATGCATGAAATACATCTAACTCATCCCAATATCATCAAGCCTTCACCCATTCTAGGATCAATTCTAAATCCCAAATCTCGTCTAAATATCAACTCCACAAATCCCAACTGTGATTATCCAAAGCAGGTATGTGTGAGACTGGGTATTAAGTTATCTTATTATTTGAAGACGTGGCCTGTAAGCTGGAGTTCAGAAATAATTTTGTTATGTGGGGACAATTCCTATAAGGTAATTTGACCAATCTTAATTAGGATTATTATTACCATTAAAAAAAGACAGCATATATAGCTAAAATATACCATAGGTATTAAACATTTACTGAATATTATGTACGAGGCATTCTTTTAGGTGCTAGGAATATATTATAAATTAAGATTGACAAAATCCCAACCTTCTTATTTACATTCTGGAACTAAATATGTTCCAAACTGGTAAGAAATCATTATTTTCAGAGAGAGTATTCTTTACCTTATGCAAATAGATTTTTTTTGAGGATTTCTATTTGTGTAGAGCATATATATGAATAGGCCTCAGAAATTCAGTTTGTTCGTTACAAGGTTGGTGAGAGGAGTGGCTGACACTCTTGCCTTTGGAACCTACACAGCTATTATATTTCAACTTAGTTCAGCATAAACATTTATTAAGAACCACCATTTGCACCACCTTTTCGCATGTCATTTGAAGTCACTTGTGTCTGTTTGCATCCTAAGCGACCTCTACATCCCCTTACTCACCTTATGTTCCAGCCACATGGAAATACTTGCTGTACCCTGAACACATTTTTAAAATTAATTTTTTTAATTTAAATTTTAGGTAGTCAACATACAGTGCAGTACTGGTTTCTGGAGTAGAATTCAGCAATTTATCACTTACGTGCAATACCCAATGTCCATCATAACAAGTGCCCTCCTTAATCCCCATCGCCCATCTAGCCTATCCCCCACCCACATCCCTCCATCAATACTCAGTTTGTTCTCTATTGTTGAGTCTCTTATGGATTGTTTGCCTCTCTCCTTTTTTTCTTTTCCCTCTTCCCATTATGTTCATCTATTTTTTTTCTTAAATTCCACATATGAGTGAGATCATATGGTATTTGTCTTTCTCTTATTTCACTTAGCATAACACACTTCAACTCCGTCCATGTCCCTGCAAATGACAACATACTCTTTTTGATGGCTGAGTAATACTCCATTATGTACATATTCCACATCCTCTTTATCCACTCATCAGTCAGTGGACATTTGGGCTCTTTGCTCTGGCTATTGTTGATAATGCTGCTGTAAACATTAGGATGCATGTATCCCTTTGAATCTGTATTTTTGTATCCTTTGGGTAAATATCTAGTAGCACAACTGCTGGGTTGTAGGGTATAAACACACATTTTTATGACACTTTGCTTTTGTTCGTGTTCTTTCTTCTACCTAGAAATACTTTCTTTACAGATTGGAAACTTACTCATTCTTCAAGACACAGCACCAATGGTGGTACTTCTGTGGAATCTTCATATTTGATATCCCATGGCAGGAGTTAATTGTACCTTTTTCTGTATTCCTACATGATTTTGCCTCTATTTGGCTCAGCATTCTTATTGGGTCTTTTTTATATTATTATAAACTGATTAGTTTCTTCAACTAAATTGTAAACTATTTAAGAGAATTAATATTTATGTACTTAGCACACAGTAGGCAAATAGTGAATGAATAAATATACATTTAAAATGGTTTTAAATCACTAAATTCTATACCTGATACTAAGATTACACTGTAGGTTAACTAACTAGAATTTAAATAAAAACTTGAAAAAAATAAAATGGTGTTAAATTTCAAAATATACAAAATTATTAACAAAAGAGTTCCTGATACTTTAATTTATATGGGAAAATATTGCTTTGATTAAATATATTTTAATTGTAAAAGTATGGGAATATAAGAATTATTTTTTTATGAATGAACCACTTACTCCTGAATGAGAAATTAAGTAAATACAAAAACCAAAATGTTATTTTACACATAATAGTGATTAGAGATTTTTATGTTTCTGGCACAAAATCTTTTCTTTGTTATGCACTTTCTTGAGCATTGTGTAACACATTCACTAATACTCAAAAAGTGGTTGGGAAGAATAATGTAGTTAAAACGATAGGCTATATTTTTATATTGTAATTGTGCAAAAAGTAACCAAAAGAAGGAAGTCATACTTTTTGTATTTTGACAACATGTGAAAGTAAAAGTTTTTTTCTATTATATCTTTGTGATTACTATACATATTTACCTGTTTTGATAATGGAAGTCTTTTGGTTAAAATATTAGCAACGTGGAAGAGATTTTAATTTGTAGAAAGGCTGGTATTCTTGGCATGGTTGTTTAAAGATGGAAACCTTGGGAAGCAAAATAAATTATGAGCTAATATGAAATAGAGCTTTTAATTTATAATATTGTTCTGATTCAGCATTTTATTCTTATTTGGGATTTGTGCTTAAATGATTAGAAAACATACTAGAAGAAAAATTGTCGCAATTTACTGTCTCTCTTGATTGGCAAACAAGTCATTCTAACCATCTCCTGTTGGCTCATATCTATTGCAGGCTTAGTCCTCCTGTTCTTCCAATGTGTTCCTTAAAGGAAATACATCTGTCTACTGATAAATTTTTCCGAATGGAACCATCTGAAATTACCAATGGTTGTTTTCTTTCTGTTCTAACAAGGGAGGTAAGGGGGAAAATTCCAATCTATGTCATGCTTTGAATTAAGAAACTGCAAACCTCATAAAGAGGAACCTAGGTACTTTGTGAAGATTTTGAAATGGTGTGCTTACTGTGTGACACAAAAATCCCTTTTTTTAAAGTTCATTTGTTTTAGGAAGCTCTATACCCAACACGGAGCTCAAACCAATGACCCTGAGATCAAGAGTGGCCTACTCTTCTGACTGAGCCGGCCAGGTGCCCCCAAATCCCTCTTTTTCTCTTTCCATTCCTCCTGAGCGATCCTTGCTTATCTGCTCTCCACCCCTACCTTTCCAAGCACTTTGCCAACATTTAGTTCATCTTAGCTCACATGGAAAAAATAAGCTCTAGAATTTTTTTTCTATCACATTTACAGATGAGGAAGTTTAAAGTAAAAAAAAGTCATTTGCTGAGGTTTATGGGATATATTCGGGAATAAGGACTGAAAACCATTTCCTTTATAGTAACAAAGATACTCTTTTATTTTTACTGAAATGCTGGGAGAATTTATAATATACAACTCCAACATGTAGTAACTGCCTCTTTTTAATTGTAGCGGGACCCATCTGAGACAGTGTCTGTGAAGGATGTTTTGGCCCGGGCTGCAGCAAAAGGTCTACTGGATGGAATTGAGTTAGGTAAATCTTCAAAACGGGAGAAGAAGAAGAAAAAATCAAAAACATCATTGACAAAAGCTCCCACTAATGACAGTAATGGAATCCAAATGAAAATCGCTGAGTTCCTGAATCGAGAAACAAATGCAAAAGCTAATCGGCCAGAGATATTAACAAAAACATCTCTTCCACAGAAAAATGCAACTCCAGCAAGTTCTTCCTCACAGGTCAGAAAACCTGGCAAGCCTACCAACAATCCCTTAGCGCCTACACTTACGAGGAACGCAGCTCACCCCAGACCATATGAACGGCAGACCAGCTTCCTAAGACCTCGCTCAGAAGATAGAGTGATTGCTCTGAAACCCATCGAAATTGTTCTGCCTCCGGTAATGTTGCCATTTTCAAGTTCCCAAGGGATCAAATCTCAGCTACCAACTCAACATTTTTACTATCGTTGGGTTGGACCCAAGACTGTCATGCCCAGCTACTTTCCCTCACCATCAATAACCAGAAGAGGGGAAAAGCCTAAAGAAAACTTACCTTCCTCCCTACTCCGGCGTCCTCGACCATGGCTTTGACTGTCTTGTGTTTTTTACAGGGGTCAAGAGCAGTTGATTTTTTTTTCAAAGTCTGATATTTCTCTGAAGGTTAGATAACCCTACACAAGATACTCATCCTTTGGTCACTTAGTATCTTCTAAATGTGATATTACCTTCAAGAGAATTAGGACAAGTGAGAAAATAATGTAAGTGATCCAACAAAAGCAGAATTCCTACATTTCAACAGCTCAGTGCTGATCTGTTCTAGAATGTCCGGCTGTAGACTCAGTATCAGCTGTTAGAACTTGTCTTCTTGCTAACTTTCAGTCTGGACTCAGGATACTGTTTTAAGAGGAAGCTGCAAGTTTTTCCTGCAGGGAAACACTGCCTCATAACAGATGTGGGGCTGGTGACTGGAAAGCGTGGCCAGGGAAAAGATGCTGGCCTTCACGCCTACTTGAGGTCACTTTTCTGTATCTATTCAGTTGTGGTTTGACATTTTCCATCACTATGGAGGTCGATTTTTTTTTCTTAAATATCAAAATATTCTTTAAACACGGGATGGCATGTGTTTTTGTGATGTGATTGAGTAGGAAGGACAGGCAGTTTTGAAGTTCCAGGTGTGGGTAGTTCAGCTGAACACTACCAGAGTGAAAACTGTTTCTCCTTGGAAGAACTTCCAGGATCCGGAGCAGATTGAACATAGTCAGCTCTCCCTTCTGACCATGACAATCACAGTTGTGGAAAAGTGACTGTACACAGATTTCCATCTAATTTGTAATAATTCTGAGGGGAAGGAAAACTGAATGCAAGTGACACCTATTATTGAAGAGATCCGTAAAAGTGTCTGCTTCTGTTCCAAGATCAGGTGAAACAGTAAAATCTACAAGTCCTATCAAATGGTACTCGGTAATCAAACTTCAGTAAATCATTTCTGATGCACAATTAAAATATATTGTAGCACTATGTTAATTATATTAAAAGTCAATTCATCTTGAATGTATTATCAGTTGCCTATCAAGAATTGGTATGATGATCATTTCTGGGTCTATTGATTGGTTTTTCATCATGGAAACAGAAATTGTTTGACATTAAATCAAGTAAGTTACGACTATGAAACCTATTGTTTAAAATATGTTCATAGACACATTCATAAAGTTTGAATATAAAGTTCTATTTTCAGAATCCAGTTGTGTTGAACAGTTTTATGTAAATTCCTAAATGTTCAAGTCAGGTGGCATGATTCAGTAGACTATTATCCTCTTCAAGATGAATTTTTAGGCCTGTATCAGCTCTAACATTCTAGTCTTCATTTTTTCACTTGAAGTGAGGATAAACAAAATGGCAGATTTCATTTTAGTAGTAGTAAATCTTTATTTTAGCTGAAAATTTACATTTATCAGAATGTGTCAGGGAAGAAAGGCAACAAGCCTTTTTATACTTGAACTTCTATTTTAAATCCCCAAAGA
Organism: Vulpes lagopus; assembly: GCF_018345385.1. Lineage (NCBI taxonomy): Eukaryota > Metazoa > Chordata > Mammalia > Carnivora > Canidae > Vulpes > Vulpes lagopus. The sequence continues at coordinate 132,161,357 of NC_054827.1, read as the reverse complement.
ATTCTCAATTATGACTCTCAAAAAGTACAGAAATGTTTTAAATGCTCAGCTTAATTTATTGATTTCAAAAATAAAAAATGAGACCAGTTTCAAAAATAAGGTCTTTCCTCCTACTCCCTACTGTCTGGCTCTGAGTGTCCCAGGCCTCTAGAGCTCTAGCTAGGGCAGCTGAATTGAACTTTGTTGGGTAAAGAGCTAGTATTTTATCCCTGGAATCACTTATTCCTCCTGCCTCTTCCCTTGCCCAAGGCTGAAAAGTATTCCATTGTCCCAAAGTAGCAGGTTTAAGATATTTATTTTCTGTGATGTTATAGAAAGATAATTCATCGTGGAGGAATAGTTCATGATATTTTTCTGATAAGCTTGTGATTCATGTCGTATCACAATTTAAGCCACTTATTTTCAGTATCTCATAGCACTCATCCTGTCACTATTTTTCTCTAGAAATATATGGAGATTTTGAACGGTTAAGCTTGTAGTGTTCTCTTTGAGGGTCTTTTTTTTTTCTTTGAGGGTCTTCTAAGAACACCATCAATTATTTAAGTGCTTTCGTAAAAAGGGAAAAAGACTGGATAAAACTGTGAGAATGCTAGTGAAGGAGAATACTGATTACACTTACATTTTCCTTTCTTGAGCTTCTTAGAGCAAAGCGCTGCAAAAACCTAAAATAATGAATTTACTGGTAGATTCTCCAATAGCAAATTTTGTCTGAAATTATTTACCACTAATGTAATACCCGAAACCAAAATGAAATTTTGTTCCTTCAGAGTAACTGCCTTTGATAGAGTTAAGAAGCAGCTATGGTGGGGGAGGGAGGGATTGCAAGATGTACAAGGAGAAATGGGTACACACTGATCTCATGTGGATCTGGCAGTTAAACTAGCCCACATCTAACTGGCTCTTCTGGTTACCTTGGATTTTGGACTTAGTGCTTGTACAACATTATTCTTTATTAACATCAGGTTCTTAAAAGAAATGAAAGCTAGACTCTTAATACTAGGAAGACTGCTTCCACCCATCCCGAGCTGGTGACTAAGGATGCCAGCTGCCCTTCCTGATTGCCCCATCAGGGCAGTGCGATAAATTACTCAAAATTTAAAGTGACTATAGTTCTTACCAGGTGGAAATCTGCAGTAACAGTCAAAGCACAATCTTTCATTACTAACGTGGTTTTTAACTTGAGGTTAGAATCATCTGAAGAGAGAACGACTAGCGTGCAGATTCTACACTGGTTATTTCCATTCCTGGATCGATAGGACTGAGATGGCAGATGAATGAGCCAGACATTTTGTGCAGCTAAGTTTATTCTCACAACATATTACATTTAAATGTGTAAAAGTGGTCAACAGCAAAGGGGGCAGAAAGCAAAACCAAACGTTCTTTCAGGATAAACAAGCTGCTTTGGATGGCAAGGAGTGCTCTCATTGATAAAAGTGTGAGCGGAATCTTTTCTCTGAAGCTGAACTAAATTAAACTTCATTTTACTGGCTGTGTAGCACACATGTCAGCTGTGTATTAGGTTAAGGAAGCCTGGCAACCTAGAGAGCTAATGGTTTTACTAGTTAAATTGTGCTAGTCTCAGGGCTCTGCTTTTCGTGGGAATTCATGAATTTGTGTCGCAAATGCTTATGAAATGAGGGCATCATATGAGAAAAGGAGGAAAGATTTTGGGCTTTCTAGTAAATGACCTTGTGTAGAATCATCTTACAAATCTCCATCATAAAATCTGAGTGGATTTTGTAAAAAAAGTAGCAGTGCCAACAGTTTATCACAAAGAACTTATTTTAATGGAAATGGGTCTAAATGTCCCTTCATGCAACCAGACAGACACAAACAAAAAACAATGGTCCTAATTAGCTATAGGTGATCTTCTATCCAGGTGGAAACAAAGGGCTTGTGGACATGTGTCTTTTAGATGAGATCACATGTGCTGTGAAGAATATAAAAACAAAGCACCCAAGCAGTGCTTCAGGTTTGCAAAGTAAAGTTTTTGCCATAGGCATGTTGGCTATTCCCCTTGATGCTGCCAAGGAGCACATATAGGAGGTGGCAAGTCTGCGTCTATCTAGCTGCTTTTAAAAAATAAAAGGAACTTTAAGCATTTTGCCATTTCTTCTACATATTCCAATAAAAATGTGACTACAAATCATTACAAAACCACCTTTTAGGCGATGTATAGTTCACTGAGATTACTTAGGCCTGGATACACTGTGAGATACTATCCAGTAAAGATAATACATTAACACAATAATGCAGTATATTTCAGTAAAAATAGAATAAATAAAATAAAAATATTTCAAGCCGTATTTAACAGGTTAATTAAAACAATGATAAGACGTACGAGGCATAGCGGACATGGCCGCCTGTTTACCGCGTCGCAGGTCTAAGGAAGATGCATAGATAACTCAAGTGTCACCTCAGCGTCGGGTGAGACACCGCGCCCTCTCACAGAGAAATACACACACACTGTCACACGTACTTTTTGGCCATGGCAGAAAGTGTCTGAACGCTCTGTTTAACGTAATGGATTTTACAAAATTAATTGCATTTAGTACGCAAAGCTATTTTCAAAACAGAATATCTGCAGTAAAGTTTTCAGCACGTAAAGCCTATCATTCATCTTAACACATTCTAGAATTGCATATATTAATCAGTTTGCTACTTAAAGCTAGCTCAGTATTCTTGATCCTGAAAACAAACAAAGGTATACCTTAAAAAATGAACAGTAGGTTCTGGTAGAGATTTCCAGTAGAGAAGTGGGTGACTGATCAGAATTTTTCTCACACTAAAACCTTTCTTTCACTGCGGAGATCGTGATGGAAGACCATCATCATTAAATTTTAAACAGCTTTTCGAAGGGCACGGTAAGGATTTTCTTAATGCGATAATTTCTTAGGATGGCACTGGTTACTTCAGATAGACTAGTATATAGGCTGGTGAGAAGCAGAACTGCTTTCTAGGGTGGCATCTTTTTTGTCACAACACTACAGTGCCAGCCAACAGTTCCAGGGTTCTGAGGGAACAGAGGCAGGAGGCCACCGACTCCATCAGGTTCTCTGGTGGCTAAGTACCACGGGTTAGGAATATCTCTACCACAAGTAACGTCATCTCTGGAAAATCTCGTGAGTTGAACAGGCTTGTACTGCGTGTAGGATCCTGTTCTCTACAACACGTTTGAGGCACACTGTAGGAAAATAGGCCTGGACTGAGTGAGGGCAGTGGTTTTATGATTAATACCACTGCATGAGGAATTTGGATGTATTTCCCTATTTATACAGGGAATTCAAAGATTTTTTTTCTTTTTTTTTCTTTTTTTTTTTACAATAACCAGTTATGCCCAGGGTAATTCTGGAGAAACCCTTCCTCACTGATGTGGAAGCAACATAACGTATAACAGAGTTGGGAAGCATGGGTTCTGGTCCTGGCTCTCTCATAAAGTTTTGAGACATCTTAGGCTAAGTGACTGAGCCTCTTGGTACTTTATATATATATTTTTATTTCTCAAATGTGTTTATAGAGTACCTTTCTCTACCTGTTAAGGCTCAAATGTGATAAGACTGTGGAAACCGTTTTGACAAGAACATAGTAGTGGATAAACAAAGTGTTACTTTTTATAACTGGATGTCTTAAAATGTTAATTTTGACATTAAAAAGTAACTAAGGCTAATATTTAGATTGGTCTCCTTAGCAACTTCTTTTTAAAACAACAATGTCAATAAGAGTCTAAATCTGTGTATCTTTATAGGTGAGAAAATTATTTTTGGGACACTTGTTAAGCAGTTCATTGTTGCTGTGTATATTTTGCTCTGATACGAAATTTTTAAATCTTGAAAAAAATGGAAAAAATATAAATTTAAAAATATATCTAGTAAAGTCCAACAAATTCTAATATTAAATACATAAATTCAGAAAGATTCGATTTAAAGTAATTTGTTGCCATGGACAATACATGTTGGACAGACAGCTTTCTGGGCAAAAAGCAGGAAGGTAAGACTGCATACAGAATCCTAGCAGGACATTTCACTAGGAGGACTAACATAATGACATGGTGGTAGAGAGTCAAAGTATGAATGACACTCCCTCAACTCCAAATTGCATATTGGCTGATTATCAAACTAAGGATGAAAGGCGTACGAGGACTATTTCATTGTAATGTTGTTTATGTAGAGAATGGCCATAGTGAACTATAATTCTCTAGCTGCATTGTACAATATAAGGCAGAAGTTTGAAATATGTCCCACCCAAAATGCCTTATGATTTTCTTAAATCTTTTTTTTTAAATAATTGGTTTGAAAACCATCTAGAAAGGCTATTTTTTTGTTTGATTTTAATTTCTCAAATTTGGTTTGTTTTTCACTTTTGAAGTTTCACTTTTCCCCCAACATCCCACAAACAGCTGTAGACATGAAATGGTGTCCGTGTGTCAAAGAGCTCGTCAAGGAAAGCTGCCATTTGGTTCCTGTCCTGATGCCAACAGCCAATTGTGTCAACAAAAGGTTCGATTTTATGAAAGACTGAAACAAAAACTCATCATCCTATTTTAACAGCAATTCAATGGTATCTGGTATGCAGTGGCTACTCCAATGTTGGAAACAGGGCAAAGTGCTGTAGGACTTAAACATTGCTTGTGACAGATCCAGTCAAGAAGACAGTGAAACTAACTCAGGTGTCATTCGCTCCAAGGACTCCGCATGAGTTCACTAGGAGGGGTGTGGCCACATTCTTCTCTGTGTATGTGAAGTTAAGTAATGTTCACGATATTTACAATAAGAAAAAGACCTTCCACTGCTCATGATGTATCTGACTCATAGCAAAAAAAATTAGTCATGCTTCTTTTCATATCACATGATGGTGGCAAGACGAGAGAACATGCTTGTCTAACACTGTTTGGTTAAGGATAAATTCTCTGAAGACAAAGCATCAGCAACTGAATGGAAGGCCAGGTATCAGTTCATCTTCTTTAGTGTAGCTATTCAATCTTCAGGTAAATATTCCAGAATCCTTGGACATATGCAGCTATGGCGTCTCTGTGACAGGGCGTTTCTGTTTCAAAGTGTCAATGAGGGATAAGACCCCTCGTTTTACATTGGTCGTGACTCTTCTGGTCACGGAGTCTGCTGGCGGAGGAGGTGGTCGAACTTTCTGTGAAGGCGGCCTCGCTACCAAGCACTTCTGGTATCGTAACTGAAATAAAACAAAAATGTTTTATGGTCATTAATGACATATCATCCCTTCTTGTTTGATTTTAATTCACCAATGCATTTACTTCCAAAACGTAATGACTTAGCTCCTAAACATAAATCCAAGAGTTTATTATTTCTTTTCTTAATGTGGGTATTTTATTTATTTTTTAAAAGAGTTTATTCATGAGAGACACACAGAGAGAGGCAGAGACACAGGCAGAGGGGGAAGCAGGCTCCATGTAGGGAGCCCAATGTGGGACTCAATCCTGGAACTCCAGGATCATGCCCTGAGCCAAAGGCAGATGCTCAACCACAGAGCCACCCAGGCGTCCCAATGTGGGTATTTTATTTTTATTTTTTTATTTTATTTACTTTTAAAGATTTTATTTATTTATTCATGATAGACACACACACAGAGAGAGAGAGAAGCAGAGACACAGGCAGAGGGAGGAGCAGCCTCCATGCAGGAAGTCTGATGTGGGACTCGATCCTGGGACTCCAGGATCATGCCCTGGGCAGAAGGCAGGTGCTTAAACCGCAGAGCCACCCAGGCTGCCCCAATGTGGGTATTTTAAATGCTCCCAAATGATCATTATGCTTGGGACACGTGGGTGGCTCAGTCGGTTAAACATCCAACTCTTGATCTCAGCTCAGGTCTTGATCTCAGAGTTGTGAGATCGAACCCCACATTGGGCTCTGTGCTGGGTGTGGAGCCTGCCTAAAGAAAAACAGATCATTCAGCTCAACAAAGTTGAAAGTTATGGCTTTCCACATCCATCTCCACCCTCTACTTGTTCTCTATACAGATAGGCTGGCTGCAGTTAAGGTACTCTAATAGTCAAAGAGCTAATGAAAAGGATCAGGAGAGACAGTATTTGAGTTTTGTCGGAGACACGTACATCTCTGTACAAGAGGTAACTGCTCTGGCTAACTGGGAGACAACATGGTAGAAAGGGCACAGACTGAAGCGAGGCTCTGTCCCTTATGTGAACTGTGTGACCCAAGCAAGTTATTCCATCTCTCAGCCTTAGTTTCTTCCATGTAAAATGGCACAGAACTGGGACCTTTACAGAGGGCGTTATGAATAAGGAATCCTTGCAGAAGGCTGAAAACAGGCCTAGCAACACTGAAGGCATTCATAAGTATTTGCTCTCCCTCCTGTTTCCTGCTTTAATAAAAAAGAATGATGTATAAGATTTCAGGATACATTTTATCTGCAAGCTTAAATCCTCATGGATTTAAAAAGTTTAAGTAGCCTCTACACCCAACATGAGGCTCAAACTCACAACCCCGAGATCAAGAGTCACACACTCCACTGCCCAAGCCAGAAGCCCCTAAACCCTCATGGAATTTAAAATGTCCATGACCACTGTTGGCATCCCATATAGTTTCTCTCCTTCAGAAATATAATCGACTCACTTTTTTTTTCCACTCACTTTTTTTTTTTCACTCACTTTTATATTAATGAAAAGTAATTCCTCAAAATTAGATGAGAAGGTTAAAATTTACCAAATGTTTTTTCCTAATTGAAGCACTTTAAAATCATTCCATGGTTGATTTTTTAAACTCTGCTTAAACATTATGGGTTCTTCAGTACAGTGTGAAACAGGCTGACGCTTCCCTGTGGGAAGCATGAACTATCTACAGGAAGGACTCCGAGTCCCAATGCCCAGAGCCTACAGAATTGGCTCCTTTTGATCCAATCATCCAAGAAACTGATTTCTCAAGTTTCCTCTGGGTCAGGTATCTTGCTAGGTCTGTATTACAACCCAAAGCACAGACTTCCAGAGCACAGATCTGTAAATGGGCAGGTGTGGCATCGTGGTACACCAGACTAGGCATCTCTACTGTCAAGTGTGTCCTGTGTGAATCAAAATTGCACCTGGTGAATTTCATGAAGGCTCCCCCTTTCATTCTAGATGCCACCAAAATATCTTCAGCTGGGCCTATACCACACAACTGCAAAAAGTGCCTAAAAATTAAGTAGATTCAAAAGAATGTGTTAACACCCCCAGATATTTCATATGGTGTAAATTCATGCGTAGATATTTCAGAGACAGATTCATGTGGATCTGACTGAAGAGGAAAGCCACTGAGTTAGAAATGCTAGAATCTGAGTGTAGAGGAGAGTGTGATGTCACCAGTGAGCCCGGATGGCCGAGCTGCTTCAGCTGGTCACCCTGTTACAATTAAAATCGTAAGCAAATGAGTAGAAATGGTTTCTCAGAGAGAAAATGAGGCTGAGAATCAGAAAAAAAGCTGTAACCAGTGATAAAGCTAATTATTTAATTGTCACCAGCATTTAAAATGTACAGTTAAGGCGGAAAGCCATTCATTTTATGACTAAAACCATCTGTTAGGATCTTTTCCATTTCGTGAAATACCTCAAGGGTCACCCCCCACTTTTGCTTGACTGGGTGCTTCCACTTCCCATTGTCTTCATCCCCTGAGTGTCCTGTGCTGGGCCGGGGGGTTCATCTGGACTCCTCCACCAGCTTTGCCACCGCCCCCCCCCCCCCCCCCCGCCCCTTCACTTGCAGGGAGATCTGAGTCTGCTTCCTGGCTCCATAGCACTTGAGGGGAAACCCTATCCCTGACAGAGGCCTGTGGTGTCAGAACCCCGCCAGCTCTTCCCCTCCCTCCTTCCTCCTCCCCTCTTCATTCAAAGATGTCCTTCAAGGGGAAGTCAGCTGGCCCCCTGTTCTTATGCCTGGCCTTTGCCATCTACAGCCCTCCTCAGTCTTTGCCTTCATTCTTAGCCTAGCAACCTCTTGCAACCTCCTGCGACACCACCTCTTGGATTCTTAGGATTTGGCTACTCTCGGGGTCACTGTGACCCAATTAGGCTAAACCCCAACCCGAGGCTCTTAATCTACCACCAAGACCTTGCCCCCAACTGTGTGTATGACCCCCATTTCAATCCAGTGTTACTAGCTCATTTCCCTCTGCCTAAAAAATGTGTGAATCCCTCTGCACCCCCCATCGGAAAACCAGAAGCAAAACCCCGTGCTTCGAGCTACCCCTTCCACATCTGACTTGGTCTACCTTCAGGGTCACTACATCTTTTTCCTCCTGGTACTTCTCAGGCCAGTGTGATTTTAATACTTTCATTTACAGTACCTTTTACACTACAGCAGAATTTTGGTTTATGTGTCTCCCCATCTACCTAAGCTCTGTAATGCAAGGATCTTAGTCCCAGGGTCCAGCCCATAAATGGTGGGTTGAGTTAAATGAACAGGTGCTTTAAATTCAGTATTCCTCATCCCCAGCCAGGCAATTCTCTACAACATCCCAAGCCATCTGCTCCTGCCATTGTCCGGGATTAGACCCTCTGAAACTCACATCTGGACCAGTATGGCCTCCTGGCCGAGCTCCCCACCTCAGCCTTGTCCTTTAAACCCATCCTCTACATTGTTTTTTGTTTTTGTTTTTGTTTTTTTTTAAAGATTTTATTTATTTATTCCTGAGAGATACAGAGAGAGGCAGAGACACAGGCAGAGGAAGAAGCAGGCTCCCTGCTGAAGCCTGATGCAGGACTCAATCCCAGGACTCTGGGATCATGCCCTGGGCTGAAGGCAGATGCTCAACCGCTGAGCCACCCAGGGGTCCCTACTTTGGTTTCTTTTTTGTGGAGTATGCTTTTAAAATCTAGAATCAGTTCATCTCTCCTGCTTGACACCTCTCCTGTTTGCTGAAGACAATCACCTTGGCATGACATCACAGGCCCTTCATGATACAGACCTCACCTTCTTTACTTGGTTCCAGCAACCCAACCTGCTGTTGCTAAGAATTACCACCCACCCCAGGTTTGGATGCCTATATTCATTCTGTTCTGCAACTTTTCTAGAACTTTTTCAGTGCCCAGCATAACAGGTGCTCAAAGGACATTGGCAGAATGAATGATGAAGTGTTTTTGTTTGTTTGAAATCATATACATGGTACACAGAGCACCAGCTTTGTCACCTGAAAAAAGTGGGGTTGAATGCAGGCTTTGTCTCTTACCAACTCTGCACCCTGAGCCCCGTTCTTTTCTCTAAGCCTCTGTTTTTTCACAAATAAAGCAGAACTAACAACCACCTTCCAAACAGTTGCTGTAAGGACTGAGTTCACAGATACAAATGAAATAAAATATGTAAGAACAACATGCTTAAACCAACTATCTGAAACAAATCATTCGGTACGCTGCATTTTTTAAGTACTAATGTAGTACTAATGTAGTTTTTTAAGTACTCATACATGGTCAACATTTCCTGATCATATACTGAAATTAATTAGGGATCGAGACTTAAGAATCCTCCAATTTGTAATTTTGAAGATCACTGCTTTCAATGGCACTGGAGTCTCAACAGAATGTAGCTCCATCCAGTCCGGCTTCTTGTGGGTGTCCTTGGCTGTTGAGATGGTGAACTGCTCGTTGTCACGGATGACATCCACAGGAGCGAGGCGTTATACAGCAAGGCATTACTTTAGAGGTTAGATGTATTTTCTTTCAAATTAGTAACTCTGCACTAATTTACTGCACATAAAACAAAAGCAGTGGCGTGGAGCTCCAGCAGCTCCCTGGAGCGTGATTACTCACCATGCAGGCGGCCTGCACCGCCTCAGACACGTTACCCGCATTAGGCTCGCACCAGAAAACATGGCACTCAAAGCGCTGGTTCCCAGTGTCCATGATGAAGGCAAACGTATGGACATCCTTCCCGACACCCATGAAGGACAGGAATCGCACGCGGCACTCCACTAAGGTTTCCTCTTCATTCTGCAAGACATGCTGATCAGCAGCCCGCTCTGTCTATGAAGCCAAGCAACAGTCATAAACGTGCTCATTTCTTAAATCATAGACTCAAGCCTGGAGTGGCTGCGTACAGACACTGGTATTCAAAATATATACCTAGACTGGATTTAGAAAGGACTCATATATTTTCTAAATATATCCGGAGAGGCCATCACTACTATATGGGTGTCTCATAGACATTTAACCGTGCTCTGACCTACACTAACTGTGCTTCTGTGTGTTCTGTTGTCTGTCTGCCACACTCCAAGCCTGTGTGTTCACTGTGGGCAGGGGCAGTGTCATGTGTACTTCTTAGGCTTTGCCCACACAGGGCACCTGGTGGCTCAAAACCCATCTGCCCAGGCGAACCCACTGGAAACCTCAGAGCACCAAGAGAAAAAGAGCTACAGGATCTCCTTCTCATGCTAAGTAGCACACTGTTTCACATTTCTATCTAAAACCATGTAGAAAAGCTGCCAAATCACTCCTCCCCCTCCACAAACTGGCGTCCATATGGTATCCATATGATGCAGTGTAAAGAAACGTTCAGAATCCATTCTTACGAACACCACATCCTTTGCATCAACCATATGCAATTTCTGAATTAGTAAACACATCCAGAATGTTGACTTTTGGATCATTAACATCTCAACTTACTAGATATTCACTCAGGTGCTGTGGAATTCTTTCATAGGAAAATGAAACTAGCCTGAGATACCATGAAGTTTTCTTGGGAGAAATGATGCTTAGGTCGAGACCCAGGTAAGGGTTGGGTAGGCAAAGGGGTGGAGCACAGAAGGAGCAGGACTTGCACACGGTGAGGGAGAAAGGGGCTCGACACATTTAGAGACTTAAGAAGACCCAGCTTGGTGGGCTGGAGAGGCAGGCAGGGCCAGTGAGCATCACTCCTAACTCCTTCTGAGAAGGGGAACTGGGCTTGAAGGTGACCTTCCAGTGGACGGCATCGAGAGCAGGCCAACGCCTTGTGCTCTTTCCACAACAGGTGCTTCACAGAGGGAGAACTGAGAAGTGGTCACGAGCCTAGAGAAGACCACCTGGACAGAATCATGAGCTTGTTGCTTCTAGTTGCTGTGACCACAGGCACTATTTGCCTCAGTTTCCTTAACCAAAGAATGGGTAATTTGATTTGAGGCTAATGATGGCTTCTCTTGATGACCAGCGGCCTCTGCTACCAACGACAGAACAAACCAGGGGACTTTCCACAACAGAAGTGTCTCCTGTGCCCCAACTCCAGACAAACAGCCCAATCCATACTGAAAGCCTGGAGACGAGCCCAAACACCAAATCCCACAATGAGTGACTGCCGGCATCATATAGGTATCTCTAGCAAATTACTTCAATCTCTTGGGCACCAGAGCAAGAAAGAATTGGGAGCACCGAAATAGATGCTTCTTAGTTCAAAGAAAAGCAAAGTTACGCCAAGATCCAGACACAAAGGACAGAAAAAAGAAAAAAAAATTTTAAATGCTGGCTATTTTAATCACAATTAAGCACACCCCCAGAGGTCCAGCCTTGGCTTTGTGTCTCCGTTTCACGGAAGATTACTGTAGCCAGAGTTTCACTGTAACCCACGAAGACCCACCATGCGTACAATCCCGCTCACCTTTTCACTGATGACAGTCACAGTAGCATCGGCCACATTCATGTTCACAGACAGCCAGTCCTCCTGGTTCGACGAGGTCATAAGACTTTCTATGGCATTGTTCAGGGTATCCATTCCTGTGGATAGAACAGATCACTGAGGAAGCTCCTAAAGCCATTTATCACTCTCCAGTGTGGGCCCAAATCACCCAGTAACAGCTACACCCAAGTGGATCTTTTTTCTTTTTGGTATTTCGTTGGGAGCATTTCATTGCTTGAAAGAAAGAAACCAAACAGCCTTTTCAACAGAAAGAAGGGTCATGAGAACCTCCAGAGAGGTACCCAACTGGACCGTGGTACTACTTTCCTTCCAGAGAGTCCCACCCCAAGTACATAGATAGCACTTAAGCAAATGTTACCTTTCCCTAAGCAAGGAGCCTTGGGAAAGGGAACGGGACAGAAGCCAGCGTCTTCCAGACTACCCCACCTTCCTCTACCTTCCTCTGCTCCTTACACAAGGCCACATCTGGGAGGCCCGCCTCCTGAGCAGGGTGCACGATGCCCCGGGCCCTGCTGCGGGGTGTTGTGTGGCTGTGTGAACGGGGAGGTGGGAACGGCAGCTTCACTGAGGCATCATTCACATACAGTTGACTCATTGGAGGTGTACGATGCAGTGGTTTCTGGTATATTCACAGGATTGTGCAAACCATCACCACAATCAAATTTAGAACATTTCTATAACCCCAAAAAGAAAGCCTGTATGTTTTAGGGGGTCACCATCTATTTTTTCCCAGTCCCCTGGCCTGTCCAGAGGTTGGTCTATTCTGGACATGTCATACACATGGGATCATACGGCGTGTTTCTTTGTATCCGGCGTGTTTCTTTCATTTGACGTACTGTCTTCCAGGCCAACCCACGCTGGTACTTCATGCCTCTTTACTGCCAAGTAAAATTACCAAGTACAGCAGTATCCCATTTTTTTTTGGGGGGGGGAGGCAGTATCACATTTTATTAATCCATTCATCAGTTGATCGACATTTGTTTCCACTTTTTGACATTGATGAATAACGCTGCTGTGAGAGTTGGTGTGGACAGATGTTTTCATTTCACTTGGGTAAACGCCCAGGAGCAGAACTGCCGAGTCCAATGGTAACTCTGCGGTTCACCTTTGGAGGAACAGCCAGACTTTTTTTCCAGAGTGGCTGTGACCATCTCACTTTTTCCCAAGCAGTGCGCAAGGGTTCTGATTTCTCCGCAGCCTCTTCTCCCCAGGGGAAGGCTCCATGTCCCAGCCTCCTTTGAGCATGGTACGGCTGAGCAACCCAGCTCTGCCCCAGGCTGTGAGCCAACTGCAGTGTGTGCCGCCTGGGGGTGGCACCTCGAAAGGAAGGCATGAGGGCTCCCTCCGCCTTCTCCCCCGCCCAGTGGTCACCAGCACTGATGGCGGTACCCGGTCCCAGAGCGGGCAGCTCCCTGCGAGAAGGGTGCAGCCCTTGGGAGCCCTGGATCCTGCATCTCCACGCTGCAGCGTGAGCCATGTGTCTGCCCTGTTAAGTCCTTCTATTCTGGGGACAACGTGACGGGGCAGCTTAGCCCGTCCTCTATTGCTCTCTGGATCAGGACCGTGTACGTGCCCTGGCTGGTGACAGTGCAGGGGCCTGATTCAAGACGGGGGAGAGGGATTAGAGGAGTAGAGCCCACCTCTCGGGCGGGGGGGGGGGGGGGGACGATCACCTCCCAGGAGCTCCCAAGTGCTCGCAAAGTGAAAGGACATAAACGTTTCACATACCGACTGGTTTGTCTACGGGTAACATGCCCAAGTACTGCACGTGGAACTTCTGGACCAGCTCAGTCTTTGGTGTTGGAAAGTCTACTGCAGGAGAACAAAAGCAACAGACTCTTTCACCGTGGTTCGGACACCCACACCACAGCCGGCCACCATGCTGTGCGCCGTCCGGATTGCCCAGCACACCGCCCGTGCCACGACGTCCTGTTTCTAGAGGGGGTGCAGCCCCTGTTCTGTGAGAAGAGCATCTCTTCCACCAGACACTGCGGCTCTGTCACTCAAAATCCCACCTGACTTTCATTTCTAGGCAGGGAAGCATTTGAAAGCAGGACATGGGATGGATGCATTAAAAGCTGCTACTGTCTTTTTTCATATATGCTAAATCCACCGGTTTTGATGGCCTATTTGGGAGGAGTGGTTGGTGGCCCAGAGAAAACGGAATCACAAAGGGCACCGAGACAGGAAAAATACCAGCATCCCCCCACGTGTCTCCAGTTTTATTTTATAGACCTGACCTCTAACATTATGTGAGTTTCAGGTGCGCAACAAGTGACGGCGCCCGTACGTATAGCCAAAACAATCACCGCAGGAAGTCTCCTTGATGGTGATCATTATAGTTGGCAAAAAAAATTTTTTTTCCACATCAACCCACATATTTTTAGACCAGCTGGTTCTTATCTCACGCTATACATGAACTATAGAAGCACTAAAGATTATATTCTCTAGTCTTGTCCAATAACAACAAAACTCATCCTGGTCCTTTGTGCCTAATTCTGTCGGCACAAAACAAATTCTGTGCCAGGAGGACCCCCTAGTGCGTGCTCGGCGAGCATCTGTGGGTTGAGCATGGTTCTACAGGAGACTAGAAATGGCAGGGAACCCCACGAGGCCCTCTGGGTCTTCACCAGGCTGCAGAGCGCCAGCATGAAGGGAGCAGGTGCTCCTCGCCTACCTTGCAAGGGAACGTCGAGGTTCACATTGGTTCTTTCCTGTAGGGAACTGCAGGCCAGGGCTTTGGCATTCTTCCGTTCGGCCATAATCTGAAGAGGAGAAAACACACCTGTGGTTTGTGGTTACAGACCCCGTCTTCAGCCTTTCCAGCCAGGAAAGGGCCTGAGGTGACTTTACTTCCAAGTTGAATAGGTTTTCGTCTACCGCCTGACCACCCCCCTCTGCGTCGCTGAGCTACGTTGAGAACTGCGCTCATTTTCCCCAGGGGTAACAGGTGAAGGACTATCCCCCTGAGGAGCAATCTCCTGATTGCTTGGAAATGCTTCCTCCTTTCCCCTCCCTGTCTAGGGAGACAACCCAAACAAATACCCTCTGCTGCTCCACTGCGGTCACTGGAACATACAGCAACAGACTTTTCTCATTGCTTCTGAATGTTGACTTCTTGGCACCCTTTTCAGGGCTCGGGGGTTAGTGTTTGTGGGTTCAAATCCCTCCTTCGCTACTTACTAGCTGTGTGACCTTGGGCCAGTCACCTGACCCCTTGTGTCTCGTTTCCTCTTTGCACATGGGAATAATAATATTTATGTCCCCAGTGATAATGTGTTGTCAGTTCTGAGGACTGAATGTCAGGACTCAGAAATATTCCCTGCTCTGGGGGTTGTTATTCTCAAATCTGTCTGCGGTCTGCTGTTAGGGGCACTAGGATCATTTTTCACTCCTGTTCACGAAGTGCTGTTGGTTTAGGGACTGGAGGAAACCCACCCTTCAGTGACCCCAAAAGCAACTCCTATCTTCATTCCCAGCCCAAGCTTTCCATTTCAGGTGGAACAAAAGTGGCTTCCTCCCCAGAGCTCCACTCCAGCCCTCTGTGGGTCTGCGCCTGGGATGGCAGGCAAGAGGGCTGCTCACAATAACATCACATTTTTACTGAGCACTTGCTCTGTGTTAGGGCCATGTTCGGGGGGCTTTACACTAGAATACAAGCTCCACGAGGACAAAGATTTCTTTCTTTCCTGTTTTAGCCTCTGCTATATTCTTAGAACAGGACTTGGCACACACACGATGTTCAGGGCTATCTGCTGCCTGAATGAATGGAGATAATGATGAGCAGGGAGTGTGCTGCAAAGCTGCAGGCTATGCTGGGGCCCGTCAATGCCAGAGTGGGATAAATGGTGATGGCCAGACCAGCACCGACCCTGCATGCACTGGTCACCTGGATCAGAGCCGGCCCAGCTCCTACCCCTCCCTTAGGAAACGTGGCTGGCACCTGCTTTGCTTCTGATGTGCAGATACCAGGCTACAGCCTGGGCCTGGCTAGCTGAGGAAGTGCTGTAATGAGGCGGGGTCTTGACATCTGCCTCGAACCAGAAAGGTGATGCTCAGCAAGGGGGGGTGGCCAAGTCTCATGTTCAGATTCAGTAAGTCAGTCTGGGGGTGGAAAGGCCTGGCTGAAGGACACCTGTGCCAGTGTCCTGGGCACTTGGGCCACCACTATTTGAACACCAGCTGGCGGTGATGTTGCTAAAACATCAACCATCCTGGTACTGCACTCCTTGGAGGTCCAGGGACAGAGTGGCCAGTGGTCTGCTCTCTACTGACTCACCCTTGGAACACTGTGTTCATTCAGGGGGAGCCAACTAGAGAGCACAGAAGGAGAGGGTTAGGAGCCTCGTAACCTTGTGACCCAAAAGAGGTGAGGATTCTGGAGGAAGGAGGACAGGAACAGGACTGCGCAGACACCTGTCTAGCACCCCCAAACGTACAGGTACAGTCCACAGCTTCAAAGGTCTTCCAACGGTAAAGGGCTGTCCAGCAAGCAGACGAAATGGAGGACTCTTTTTTTGTGGCTATAGATCACACATCTCAAGTAAATCTATGGAGGTTCTGGAGGGGATGATTTCAGGTCTATGCAAGAAAGAACTCTCTAACAGCCAGAGTTGCTCAATAATACCACAGTCTCCTGAGAAGTGCAAGACTCTGTTAAAGGGGGTCACAGAGGTGCGGGCAGAGGATGGGGATGTTTCTATCAGGACTGCTCTGCTGGAGGGGAAGGAGGAAGGGGGGGCTGGTCCGGCGACGTCCAGCTGTCCGTCCTCATTCTGAGCCTCTGGTTAAAGCAGTGGGACCTCGCCAGTGTGAGACCTTGACCACAGCCTGCCTCATGGCTGGTCGGCTTCCAGGAGCAGCTGTGTGTCCTCCTGAAGCCAGTGTCAGTCAGCTGCCTGCATTTCCACAGACACCCAGGTGGTTTCTTTCTTTCTTTTTTTTTCTTTTTAACTCATGAGAGAGACAGAGAGAGGCAGAGACATAGGCAGAGAGAGGAGCAGGCTCCATGCAGGGAGCCCGATGTGGGACTTGGTCCCAAGACCCTGGGATCACACCCTGAGCCAAAGGCAGGTGCTCAACCACTGAGTCCCCCAGGAGTCCCCTCTTTTAAAAATATTTTCCCAGGTGGTTTCTTACCGTCCTCCCCTTTTCCAATGTTTTACGCTCAGTTCTGGGGCCGTGTCCCTGAAAAGTCTGCCCTGACTTCTTTCCCCCTTCTCCCTGTCGGGCTGGGGATACGCATTTCCACGCACCGGCCCTGCCACTGTTCTGTCCACCTAGCTCACCCTGCAAGCTGTGGAGGGGCCCAGGCTTGGCTCATCTCAGAGGCAGAACATCACTGAGAGCAAGAGGGCTTTATCCCAGGGGGCTACACAGATGGTCTGCCCGTTTCTCCCTGAACACGACATGCAGGCCAGCATCCACCCTGCCTTCACACCCCCTTCCCCGCTCAGGCAGAGAGAAAAACAGAGGGATGGACCCCTGCATCCTGGCCCACCTTACCTTGGAACAGATTTCGTGGAGACTTGTGGCGATGGCTTTTGCTGGTGTGTCACATCGAAATACGTGACATTTCAAAATCCTCGTATCTTTGTCTCTTGCTACGTAAGCAAAATCTCTGTGCGAACAGAATTTATCAGGACATCAGAAAAGGGACTCTAGCAACACACGCTCTAGTTACGAATGTTAGCTGAGCGAGCGGCCAGGGTGTTGGTGGCAGAGTAGGTATGCGGTGGGCAGAACCAAAACGAAAGCTTCACCAGCTGCCTGGGACACAGGGACAATTCCAGGGATTTAGGAATTCATCTCTGAGTAAAACAACTATACTGTTTCCCAAAGTCAGTGTCCTGAGCTCCTGGAATCTTATGACCAAAACCGAATTTTAAATTTTTTATATTATTTCTTTATTTATTTTTAAAGATTTTATTTATTTACTCATGAGAGACACACATAGAGAGAGAGAGAGGCAGAGACACAGGCAGGAGGAGAAGCAGGCCCCATGCAGGGGAGCCCGACGTGGGACTAGATCCCGGGACTCCAGGATCATACCCTGGGCTGAAGACAGACGCTCAGCCACTGAGCCACCTAGGGGTCACAAAACCAAATTTTTTAAATGAACCTTCTATCTAGAGCAATTATGATTATAGAAGCAAGAAGGAGCTTGAAACAAGCACGGATTTGCATGAGTGCTACCAAGACAAACACGGCAGAACAAGAGGCTCTAATGTGCAAACATGTGCCCGGAAAATGAGCAGAGCCCCGGCCGCTGGGGCCAGGTGACAGGCTGTCACCGGGCAGTCTGCCACACTGGGAGACAGCACAGACTGAGAGCCCGTCAGGGCCATGAGATCCTGTTGGGTGGCTCACCCCGACCGAGGTGAGCTCACACACCTCGGGGAGCGTGCAGCTGGCGCTTGGATTTTCACCTCTTTTACTGATGACAAGGGTAACGACTGGGACAGTACCTGGCTTCAAAGAACCAGGCTGTGCAACTAAATTCCTCCCTGTGATTATTGAAGGACGACGATGGTTTAAAGATCAAAGTGCTCAAGAAAAAGAAATGCCCGCATTGCTGCATCCGGATCACCATGATCTCCTTGTATATGTTGGTTAAGCCAGGACACGGTCTGCAGATTGTGTCTACAACCGCAGAAGAATTCTTTATTTATCATCTATCTATCTATCTATCTATCTATCTATCTATCTATCTATCTCATTTATTTATTTAAAAAAGATTTTATTTATCTATTCATGAGAGATGCAGAGAGAGAGGGAGGCACAGAGACACAGGCAGAGGGAGAAGCAGGCCCCACGCAGGGAGCCAGACGTGGGACTCGATCCCAAGTCTCCAGGATCAGGCCCTGGGCTGAAGGCAGGACTAAACCCCAGAGCCACCCGGGCTGCCCCTGATGAATTTATTTTGAATGGTTCCTCTTCGTGTAAGAACCGGTGGTCTTTTCAGACTATGATAATCACTTTCCTCAAGATACTCTTGGCTCTTTGGGAAGGCACAGGGGTCTACCCACTGGAGGCAACTGGCCATCGTGAAGCTGTGGCCAGAAAAGCCTACCCTGCATCACATGCCATGCGCAGTGGGGCTCCCCACCCCGGCTCCAGGTTGGGGGCACTTTGGCCTCAGCCTGTCCACACCTGACTTCAATACCTACTCCCCCCTACCTCCTCCTTCCACATGTTCTATCTCAGCTGGCGTCCTCTAGGCTAGAACCAAGAGGCCTTCCTACCCACCCCCAGCACCCCCCAACTCCCCATGTCTGGCTTCCTGAAAACGTCCTGAACTCATCCACCCCAGCCAGTTCCACCACCCCAGGGGGAGTCCGCCCCACCTCACCTCACGGGGTCTCTATGCCCTGGTCACAGTGCGGGACTCAGGGCTGGGGGGAGCACCCTTCCCAGTGCTGCTGCGGCAACTCATACACCCTGGTTCTGTCAGTATCTGTGACAGTCTGCATTCCCCACGACTCCCTGAAGCTCTGTGAGGATGGTATGTGCCTCATCAACCCCAATACCCACCCCAGACCTGGCCACGGAGGTCCTGACTGACTGGTCCTTCCTCTTTCAGAACAGCGCCTGCAGCTTGCATCCCAATTTCCTGTGGGGAAGCTGACCCTTGGCCAGAGGTGCCCACGGGCTTTATAACCGTGGGTGGAGGGGTGGGTCTGGGCGAAGAGATGGGCCCACACTGAGAGGTGAGCAGTCTTGTCCTACCCTGTGCTCCTGAGGCCTTTCCGTTCTGGTCTCAACCACTATCAAGACAACATATTAAATAAGAAATGAGAGAAGGCCTCATTTCTGGAGAGCATGCTCAAGGAAAGCCCTGATTCTGGCCCCCAGCTCTCCGGGTTCTTCTCTTTCCTAGATGGATCTTAAAAGGATATATGTGGTGTCTCGCCACACACAACCGTCTTCCTTCAGAATTCTACGTTCAGCTGCCATTTCTCCAAGGCCAAACCTCTTTGGTTCTCTGATGACCCACTCAAAGTCCAAACTCTGTCTGGATTTCTAGAGTTCTGAAACCTGGCCCACCTCCTCTTCTAGCTCTCTCGAGTCCCAACCATGGGGCTCTCTGCTCTGTTCCAGAAAGGCAGGTCTTGACTCATGGCATGTCCTCTTGCGTGGCCACTGGCCTCCCGGTACTGTCTGGGGTGCACTGCAGTCAATCCAGCTCAAAAAAGCCTGCTTGGCCCTCTGTGCCCCAGGACATTGCTTGTGTCTAAACGCTTGTGGTATTTAAATTCTGTAGCACAAAGGATAAGAGCTTGTCACATCCTACCTTTCGTAGTTACTGTGCAGACCTCAGAGTGTCTGTTCTCAGAGACAGTAGGAAGCAGCCAGGGACAAAGGAATCATGACTCAGGCAACCTCAGTTCTAGTCTCAGTCCTGAGTCCAGGAGCTACAGCAACTCAGGCATGGCATCTAACCTCATCTCTAAGTGAAGGAGCCGAGAAACACATTTCCAAGGTTCTCGTCGGGCTGTGATACACCATGAGGTAAGCTTCCCAGTCCCAGCCTGCTCTTCAGGACCGCTGTTGGCCTGCGGTGCAAAGCTACCATCCGGGAGGAGGACACCAGCCCTGGTCAACGAGCAATGGCCCATCCTAGCAAACTGCAGCTCCGCGCCCTCCGCTCTTTATTATACAACCCCCGAGGAGTAATTTTTTAAAAAATTATTATTATTAATCTTCATTTTCTTCCGGCTCCAGTGAAAATGATTAATGCCTCAGGCAACCATCTGGAACCCACATCTTCCCAAGGGAGAAGCTTAGCAGCCAAAGGCTTTGTTTCGGGGATTTTTTTTCCAGCTTTGTCTTTTCCTGTGCGCTTTCAGGTACCGGGCTAATAGATCCGGGACGCAGGAAATCTGTCCGTTGGGGACAGTGAGTGAGTCCTGCAACGAGCCCTCTAGGGGCTTCATCTGCTTCCCTGGGAAGGAAAAAATGGGAGTTCTCTCCTCACTACCAGGGTCAAGCGATTTGCATGGGAGACCTGTCCGGAGCCAAGCTAAATACCCGCAGGCCCCATGCTCGGGTATTTGTAAGCTGTGGTGAGTCCTCTCTTTCAGACCTGGGGCACAGACAAGTCGAGCAACCTCCTTTGTGTGCAATGAAATGCATGTCTGATCTAATTTCATTATTATTTGGAATGAAACCCAAACATCGCTTAACTGGTTGTTTCAAAAGCTCAGCTTTTCAGCACCTCATTTCTGAAAAAGCCTGCGGTCTAGACAGAATCAGGACCCTTCTAAGATGCTCGCAGCCCAATTCCAGGATCTGGGAATGTGTTAGCTCACACGGCAAAGGGTGATCAAATAATTAAAAGATGTTGAGATGGGGTTGTTATCCTGACTTATCTAGTTGGGACAGACACAATGACGGGGAAAGGACTTTGCTTCTAAGTAAGTGACAAACAGGAGCAGCAGCCACCAGCTAAGGAAAGCTGGCAGACAGCCTTTAAAAGCTGGAAAAGGCAAGGAAATGGATTTTCTCTTGGAGTCATTAGACGTGCCAAAACCGTGATTATACCTGGAATACTCATTTTAGATTTCTGATCTCCAGAACTGTAGCAGAATAAATTTGTGTTGCTTTGAGCCACTGTTTATCACTGCTAGGGGGCTTTACGGTCTAACTAAATTATGATTTAATTAAAGATTTTTATTTAAAAACAATCATATTCCATTCCCTTCCACAAATACCTTCTGAGCCACGATTACATGCCAGGTGGACAAGGCTCCGGCTAGGAAGCCCACTGTCTAATGGTACAGGTGTCCAGTGAGATTCACAGTGCATCTTTAAGTATCACACAGACCTCACCAGGGTGAGAAGGGCAGCAGACAGTTCCCAGAAGGTTCCGTGAGCATAAGCAAAGGCATGGACGTGAGAAAGTCCACAGAGCATTCGGAAGAACTGCTGGCCCAGTGCATACGCCTAGGTACTGTGGCAAAGGGCCATGGTGGGACTGCAGGGAGGTTGTACCTGTGTCCCCCCCACAGCCTGGCCCTCAGAGCCTCGGAATATGGCATGTGACCCTGCACAATACGTGTTTTTAAAAAGTTTCTTTGGGTGGGATGAAGTGGGTCAAGGGAGACACTGACTGGGGGCTGCTGCTCAATGTCCAGGTGAGCAGATGAGTATGAAGCAGGCTAGGTTAGCATCTGTGAGAACAGGGTAACAGGAGACAGACGGAAAGGAAGTGCTAGAAGGATGGCTGGCAGGACTGATGGGTGGGGCTGATGAGAGGGCAAAGCCAGAATGACTCTTGCTGGGCCAACTAAGCGCCCTCGAATGCACCAGGCCAGGAGATGGAATCTGGTGAAGGAAGGAAGCTCATGAGCTCCGGTTGGACGTAAGTGTAAGGTGCTGGAGAGCCACCCGCTGGCCAGGCCCACCAAGCAGGAGGACTCTCAGTCCCTGAGCGTGGGCCTGTGGTCTGGGCTGGAGACACGGATCTGGGGAGCAGCTGAAGTCAGGGCAGCAGATGAGAGCATGGAGAATGAGACAAGACAAAATGAGGCCTGGATTGGAAAAGAAAGGCATTTAAAGGCCTCACTGAGGCAGAGGGCCCAATGAAAGATAGAGAAAGAGTGTGTGTGTGGGGGGGGAAGCACAGGAAAGGCTGGTTCCAAAGGCACTGAAAAAAGAGGGTTTCAGGAGAAATCTCCAGGGCTGTAGAGGCTGAACAGCAGGAGACCTGTCAGTCGGTCTTAGTGACAGGGAGGACAGGAGGTCTGTGGTGAACTTGGCCTCCTGGGCCTCTTCTCTGGAGGAGGGAGCTTGGGTCCCAGCTTTAGGAGGCTGAGTTAAAAGAACACAGTATATCTGCTTAATTTTTTTGCCCCTTAAACTCTCATTCTGGGACCTTTCAAACATACACAGAAGTAGAGGACAGTCCCTATGTCCCATCATCCAGTCTCAACAATAATCCAAGATGTTGCCCAGCCCAGACTTTCGGAGAGACTTTTTCCAATCAGTGTCAGGATTCTCAAAGACCTTAGGCTCACACATCAGAGCAATCTGACCTTTTCTAGAGATCTTCCTGTGTTCCAAGGGGGACGAGAAACCTTGGGACTACAGTGCTCCCGAGAGATTGCAAACCTAAAAGGTTGCGTGTGACCAGCCTAGGGCCACACATGTGAATTCTGGAAGAAAAGCACCAGGTGCCACTGGGTGTCACATAGCCAGGCAGGGCCCACGGTGGCTCTGAACCCACATCAGGGTGAGGGTCAGGCCCACCTTCGCCTACAGAGCCCTCCATGGCTCTCCCGTCGCCTACCTCTTTCCTCAGAGCCACCAGCAGCTGTGGGGCGACAGCTCGGCTGAGATGGGCTCAGATGGGCTTCTATGCCGCCTCCTGGTTGACCAGGCACCCAGTGGTCATGCATCCCCCAGGCCTTCAGTGTGTTCATTTACATCCACAGAGCCCAAATGATCTCTGAGGTCCAGTCAGAACACAGTTCCTATTTTTCCCAACAGATTCTTCTAGATGTTCATCTGTCTGAGACATTCCACCTGACCCTCAGGTGCAAGCACCGCTTTTGTCCTCGGCTCTGGCTTGTTCCACTGACAACACTCACTGAGGAGCCATTTGCTAAAAGAGGCTCTGGTCCAGGCCCCCCGCTCCCCACACACAGAGTTGTGCCCCATTCCTTTCTCGCGATCACGGGGATCACTGTGTCTCCTTTAAAAACCAGGAATGACAAGTTTACAGCTGTACCTACCTGCGTCCCTTCCTTAAACTCTAGCAGAAGAGAGCACCAGCAATCAACTCCCTCTCCCCATTTGTTTACTGGGCCCTTGTGTTTCCCACTCTCTCTGGTTCCTCTCCTTTTGCTGGTCCCCCCTGCTGATTACTGCCCCAGGGGGCCCGGCCTCCAATCCTGCCAGGGAAAAATGTCAGGGCTGAGACACCTTCTGTGGCAGCCTCAAATTTCTTCATGGCAAGGAACAAGGACAAAAGAATGCTTTTACTGTTTCCAGCTGAACAGCAGTTTAACCGCCCTGCAGGGGATTAATCCATCTTTAGGGAATGAATGAAGAAACGATTCTTTATTCCAATGGGTTCTATTAAAAAAAGAGCCCAAACTACTCACCCTTTCCCTGGATCTCTCCCCTGCAACCCTCTTAGAGACAGGGCATTTGCTTGTGTGTTCCTCTCTCCACTAAAGGAATTTATGAGGCACCTACAGACCTCTTAGTGGGGTTAGCCAGGCTAACATTTCAAAGCCCTGTCCACAGAAGCCAGGAGAGGTCGGTATCTAGACTATTTCAGTGATACGAGATCTTATTTACTTAACGAATCAGCCTGTTTCACCGCAGGAATGTTCCCGGGGAGCCAGAACATATATATATATTTTTTTCTAAATGATGAACTGAAACTTGCCTCCTTGCAACTTTGGCTTGTGGGATCGAGCTTTGCTTCCTGATGCAGAAGCAGGAGGAGCTGAGCCTGCCAGCTGCAGGAGAGCCCAGGCGTGTGCGGGGAAGGGACTCGTTCCCCTCTTTTCTAGGAGATTCCTTTCCATTCACTCTCACCTAATCTCCTCTGCTAGCATTCCTTAGCCAGGCTCCACAAAAAGACAATGCCTTCCACAGAATCCGGGTTTGCTTGGGTCATATCCGTGCTGCGTGATGCTGGGAATTTGTGAAGGCCGGCACATGACAGGCATTCGATTAATGGTAGCTGTCGTTATACATGAGGAAAAGGTCAAAGAGAGGACCCCCTTTGAAATTCTGTCTCCTTCTCCATGAGAGATGTTTAAGTAAATATTTGAGTTCATAGGATTATAGTAAGACTCTCTGAAATGTACCTACAGACCCCTGCCTCCCGGTTGGTTTATCTTTCTGTAGAAGCTATAAGCCACTACTGCAGTTGTTGTTACTACCACGGAGGATGGGCCCCACACGAAAATAATGACAAACAGGAACAAAAAAATCTGAGCCAAATATTGCATGTCTAGCCCTCTATGACAAACAGCTTTATCTCCACTTTGTTTTACGTGCACAGGGGCTGGAGGGAAAAGAGTCCTGTTTTCAACACTGTTTGCTCTTCTCTGCCTCACTGCTCCGATCTTCTGATGGTACTTTGAAAATCTCATTTTGGAAATGCTGGTGAGGATGTGGAGAAAGGGGAACCCTCTTGCACTGCTGGTCTGGTGGGAATGCAAGCTGGTGCAGCTGCTCTGGAGAACAGTATGCAGCTTCCTCAGGAAGTTGAAAATAGAGCTACCCTACAACCCAGCAATTGCACTACCAGGTATTTACCCCAAAGATACAGAGGTAGTGATCCAAGGAGGCACCTGCACCCCAATGTTCATAGCAGCAATGTCCACATTAGCCAAACTGGGGAAGGAGTTGACAGAGGAATGGATAAAGAAGATATGGTCTATACCTACAATGGAATATTACTCAGGCATCAGAAAGGGTGAATATCCACCATTTACATCGACATGGATGGAACTGGAGGGTATTATATGGAGTGAAAGAAGTCAACTGCAGAAAGGCAATTATCATATGATTTCACTCACATGTGGAATATAAGAAACAGTGAGAGGCACCATAAAGAAAGGGAAAAATTAGAGAGGAAGACAAACTATAAGAGACTCCTGACTTTGCGAAAGGAGTCCCCAAAACCAAACGGTTGCAGGAGGGGAGGTGGGGTAACTGGGTGACGGGCACTAAGGAGGGCACGTGACGTGATGAGCACTGGGAGTTATTCTATATGTTGGCAAACTGAATTTAAACAAACACACACACCAAAGAAAGATCTCATTTTGCGGGTGGGAAGAGGAAGAAAGGAGATGAGAAAGTCATCTTTTTAGATGGTCAATCCAGAATGTTACACACACACATGATTTTTTGTTTTTGTTTTGCTTTGTTTTTTAAATTTTACCCAGTGGCGTATCAGCAGGCACTGACTTCACAAAGCTTAGGCTCCAGCTTTGTCAACTCCACTCTCTTTCTCCTCTGCAAGCTCAAGCAGATGCTAAGTGCCCCTTCAGAGGGCATCCCAGGAACTCCTCACCTGCGTAAACACACATTCTCCACAGGGAATCGTGAGACACATAAGCTGTGTAAACAGCAGATTTGAAATTCTACCTGCAAATAATCCAGGTGGCTCTGGCGGACCAGAATGCGCAGCCTTCTAAAGAACAGAGTCGAGCTGTTAATTTAATATTCGGAGCCACGACCTCTCGACCTCTCCCCGGGAGGAGACGGGAATACATACAGAGGGGAGGGATTAGAAAACATCTGAAAATATATATCCTCACCGCTGCCTTGCACCAGCCCTCCCGTTACTGTGGATGAGCTCACGTTCCTCATCCTCGGCCTCCAGAGGCCTCCTCAAAGGTAAGGAAAGGTAAGGGCCGTCACGTTTGCAGAGCCTCCCAACCGAGGCCCCTCAGGAAGACTGAGCCTGGAAGTGCCCCCCACCCAGTCAGAACTTTAATTTGGTGATAAAGCTGCGGAGGAGCAGAGCTGCAGGCCCCCAGGCAACCAAACCAGCAGGCCCACATGCGCAGCCCAGCACGGGGAACACAACATCTGAGGTACACGCGCCTGCCTTTGGCCTCAGAGTCCTACCCTCTCCATAGTCAGGTTCATCCAGATGTAGGAAGGGAGGAAAAGAATCCATATGCTCGGGCTAATAATCGAGACTGAAAGGGAGTCAGTCTTCCGCGCTCTTAGCCTAGAGCCACCCTCACCAACGAAACTCTAGACAAGCCATAACTTCAGCAGGTCCTACCGTGCACTGAGAAGCCCTCTACGACGTGGGACGCAACCTTAGCACTTCTAACCACGGCCCCTCCCAGCCACGGGCGAGCGGCCACGGCCACGGCCTGTCCTACCCAATCACCCAGCCCGTCCCCGTCCCCAGGGTCAAGCGCAGCAGAGGCTTAGGGACCCGGCTGCAATTCCATGCTCTGTTTTCAATGAGGACACACACGAATGATGATGACAGAAGGTCACGGAGAGCAAACTCTGCCCTTCGGAGACAACGATGGCTGTGGTGGCGGCAACATGGCATGAGGAAAGCACACCGACGAGGGGGGAGAAATGAAAATCGGTTTGGTTACCTCTCTCTGAATCCGGGCAGGCATGAGGGAACAGAGCAGAAACAGCACGTTAGCGTTCACTCGGCATCCAGGAAATGCAACAGCCCCGTTAACAGCAACTCTGAGCCCCGACACCCCATCTTTGCTTCCCAACTTTGCTGCGACGAACAGCCTCTGGGGGCTGATTTTAGCTGCGCTCTGTCACACAGAAGTGTGTATTTTGAGCCACGTTACGATGAAGCCAAGAGATGCCAGCTGAGTTTAGAGGCAACATATCAACCGGGGGAGGTAATCAAGCTTAAAATATCACAGTCAAATACAGGAAACTGTTTGCAGTAAACACTGGCAAGGCGCGTGTCTTCATTTTCCAGCTCCACCTGCTGCCAATAAAAAATGTACAGAAACGATGACATGGGGACAGCCTTACCTGTTCTTACTAACTTCTGGCATTCTTCTAATTGAGCTGCAACTTTAGCATCTCGGTCCTTTCACTCAAATGCATCACGAGAAGGCCCCAGAGCAGGAGGGGGCAGGGACAGTAGAAGGTCAAGGGCAGAGATGGGACGTGGGAGGGCTGGCTGGGTGAGGGATCAGAGGAGCGGAAGGGGAGTGGGATGCAGAGCAACTTGGGGCCACAGGCTTCAAGATTCACTCCCTGAGCCGGCAGGGTGACCCTAATGAAGTCACTTAAACTCTCAGCCCGGGGTGCTCCCTATACCCCTCTGATCTTGTCCCAGCCAATGTGAAAGGGCCTGAGGGCCACCGGGTCCCCAGGGTGGTCACATGCACGCCAGTGAACATAAAGCAAGTGGGCCGGAGAGGCAGGGAGCACCCGGATACCGAGAAGGAAAGGAAGAAACCCAGCTGTCACAGAAACCTGCTCTTGCGGGCGCCCCGCGGCCAGGGTCACGGAGCAGCCCGCACGGCCCTGCAGAGATGAGAGCGAAAGTCAGGGGGTCAAACAGCAGGCACGTCACACAGTGAACCACAGGCATACAGCAGAGAGGTGGGCTGTACAGCCTGAGGCGGAGCAATGACCCCAACGGGTTACTAGGTGCGGGGAGCCACACAAGCACACAATCCAACTCGCAGATATATGGACTCACGAGAAGCAAATGTTTGAGTATTTTGATATCCACACAGTAAGAAATCTGGAACAATATAATATCCATGTTGTCACCTGTTACCTGGAGGAGGGGCTTGTGGAGGATTTTATTTAACACGTTTGAATATTATACAATCAGCACGTGTGACTTCTGTGCAACCAATAGGTAAATATCTATCTCGCTGCTTCAGCCAGAGCCCTGTGAAAAGCGCACCCCAAAGCACAGGTGGCAAGGCTAGAACATACATGAGTACTAGGGTGACACCCCCAACAGCCACCCTTTTTCTTGAGCTCTGGCTCCGTGTTGCCCAAACAGCAACCCAACGAGGTAAGTTTTACTGTTCTTACTGATAGAAAAGAAAACCAGTTCAGAGAGGTTGAAGAACTTGACAAAGGTCACACAGCTAGGACATGGTGCAATCAGGGTTTGACTGGAGGTCTGCAGGACTCTCTAACACTAGTCTTCCTACAGTCGTTCAGCATCACCTCATGGTTTGTCACCCAAATGACCCAGACGGTTACAATGCACAGGTGTTCAAGACAGGGGCAAAGGATCTAGCAAAGAACCTGGGGCTTTAGATGTACATGGGAGGGCACCTGGGTGCCTCAGTGGGTTAAGCCTTTGCCTTCAGCTCAGGTCATGACCCTAGGGTCCCGGGATCGAGTCTGACATCAGGCTCCCTGCTCAGTGGGGAGCCTGCTTCTCCCTCTGCCTCTCTGCACTTGCACTCCTGCTCTTTCTCAAACAAATAAATAAATAAATAAATATATAAGTCTTCAGATGTATAGGGGAACCTCTCTTCCTTTCCTTGGGTTGTGAACTTTTATATTTTATAGGGGGATAAGGTGGCTGACAATTCTCAAAAGAAGTCCTTTACACTGAGTATGTAGATAGAACCGTGTTCAAATCCAGTTGGTAGCCATGTTCCCTTGGGTGTTTATCCTGTTTTTTTTTCCCCCAGGCTCCCTCTATGTGCCAGCCACACTGTGTTACCTGGTGCGTGTGATCCTTCAAACCTCCTTCCTTGTCAGTGAAAAAGGGATCAGGACACCTGGCTCTGGGTAATCGTGGGAATTAAGTTAAATGAGATGGTGTGTGTAAAAGAGTACCTGGCATGTAACACGGTGCAATAAACTGCTTCATTGTAGTTGTCATCACTAAGTTATCTTATGGTTTCAGGTCTCAGTTGGGTCATGCTGGGTGGGCACTAGAAGTAAAGTGTCTCTGCTGGACAGGAGGTCACTGGGGGAAATATTACGGCCATCTTCTCAGAGTTGATGGGCGCTGTTCGCCACAGAACGAGGGGAAGTCACTTCCTGCTCATGTCTCTCTGTCAAAATTAGTCTACAGAAGCAATTTCAGATCATCACCAAAGGATCCAAAGACTTGGATCCTAGTCTCATATTAAATGAACACTCGGTAAGTCTCTTAACCTCTCTGAGTCTTGGTTTCTCATTTTAGATTAGATGGCTTAAGAATTGCCTGGTGCTCAGACTTTTATCAGAAAAGGATTTGCTAAAATGTTTTGACTCTTACATCAAAAAAGGATGAGCTGGTGGCATTTCTTTGGCGAGCTTTTCATTTATACCAAATGCTTTTAATTTTTTATTCCTAACAAAAACTTTGCCTGATTACCTTCAATCCAGAGACCTGAGAATACAGTCTGTTTCTTTTGAATATAATAATTATTGAAGACTTGGATATTTTTCTTTCTTTCTTTCTTTTTTTTTTTAAATGCTTTTTTAAAAAATTTTTTTATTTATTTATGATAGTCACACAGAGAGAGAGAGAGAGGCAGAGACACAGGCAGAGGGAGAAGCAGGCTCCATGCACTGGGAACCCGACGTGGGATTCGATCCCGGGTCTCCAGGATCGCGCCCTGGGCCAAAGGCAGGCGCCAAACCGCTGCGCCACCCAGGGATCCCTATTTATTTCTTTTTTAAAGGTTATTTATTTATTTATTCACGAGAGACACACAGAGAGAGGCAGAGACACAGGCAGAGGGAGAAGCAGGCTCCTTGAGGGGAGCCCGGCGACGTGGGACTCGATTCCAGGACTCGGGGATCACGCCCTGGGCCAAAGGCAGCTGTCCAACCACTGAGCCACCCAGCTGCCCTGAAGCCTTTGATATTTTAAATCAGGTCCATTACTTCTCATCCACTTAAGGAAACAGCATCAATATGTAGCCACAATGTTTTTCCCTGAAGGCAGAACTTGGAAAAATGATACTGCCAACTTTTAACAAGGTTCCTTCTTTTGGGGTTAATAGACACTGCTCGATTTGAGTGTGGAAGTAAAAGCCAGCCATAAGTAGGGACTTCAGAGAGATCTTTGAAATGTCTTTCAACAAATGCAGAAGAGTCAAAGTGGCAGCTGCTTTACTGATTTAACACCTTATAAATTTGCCAGGAAGCAAACATCAGCCCAAAGCCAGGCTTCTGCAGCAGGAAGAGCTAAGCGAGCTAAATGTAGAGTCAGGCGCACGCTTGCTCCCCTCTCGCTGTAAACGCGGAAGAATTAAACCAGGATTAATTCCACACCAGCCACACACTCAAGGGCTGCTTGATCAGTATGCTCTCGGTGGCGATTTCTTGGGAAAATGAACGTGGGAGTAATTGGCAATGTTTTCATTAAAATAAGCCCGAAATAACAGAACTACTTGGCATGTGTAACCGGGCATCCAAACGAATAGGAAATTCCTCAAAATAAACAGCACGCCAGAATGACAACGTCTGTTCCAGCTTTTTGGAGGAGGATGCATCTCCTCGTCCCCGGCACGGCCACCTACTTCTTATGCAACTCATGGGCCTTCTACTTTTCACACACTGAGCACGTACATAGCAAAGACTTGCCAGTGTGCTTCTCACTCCATTTTTGCAGAATGCTTGTTTCATGCTACTTTTTGATGCCTGGCCTTTCAACACTGGGGGGCTTTTGAGCCTTTTGAGCACCAGCACAGACCAGCATTATCCACACAACAATGAAGCAACAGCTATAAAACTTTATGTCATGGAAGCTCTCACATCAACTCCGGAACCTCGCTATTTTCCCCCTAGCTTCAAGGTCTTTTTTTTCTTTCTTATCCCTGACGTATATTAGTTGTCTGCCCTCGGTCAAGGCCCTTTGCCTCTTTGTTCTTCAGTTTATTCGTCTGTAAAATGGGAATAATAGTGGCACGGACCCCCTAAGAGTTCTGCGGGGATTACACTCATTAATTCATGTAAGGGTCATGGTGTGATGGCACAATGTGGGGCTCGGTGTGCATGCTGAGCAGTGCGCTAACCAATTGTGGACAAAGAGGAGTTTTGCAGAGAGAAAGTTTCCTAACCTGTTTTGGATCATGGAACCTTTCGGAAGCTGATGAAAATACCCCGGAAAGAAATGTGCATGAATTTTATGCACAAACCCTAGCAGGATGGGGAGAAGGTTCAAGAATCCCTGGAACTCATTCAAGACCCCTTTACAATTCATATCCTGCAGGTAAAAGCTCCCTGAACTGAACTGAATTCTGGATTTATGCAAATTTACCATCTGGTGTCTGGAGTTTAAGAGAATTCAGCTCAGGAAAAGGATCTGTCCTTCCCAGGACCAAACCGTGACATAGGCACCTGTCTTTGAGGAGTGTGCCTGATTTTGCAAGCTAGTTCCCTTCCCACCTCCCTGCTCTTGCCCCCCAGGCCCACACGGCCTATTAACTTGCAGATGCAGGCAAGTCAGAGTTCCAACAGGAGTAAGTGTGAAGATGAGGATCTAAAGTGGTGTAAGGTTATTGAAATTCAAGGCACATTCTTCTAAACAAAGGACTTTCTCATGCCACTGGAGAGAAAACACAATAGTTACCAGTCAGCTTACTAATGAGGGAAAAAGGGATATTTGAGAGCAACCAGGAAATGAGTTTGGTGTGTGTGTGTGTGTGTGTGTGTGTGTGTGTGTGTGTGTGTGTTTAAAGTCCATGTTTGAAGTGAGCAAGAATTAACAAGTGTCTGCTTTCATCTGAGCTGTATTACAGTAAAGCAACAACCACTATCACAACAAAACAACCTTGCTTCTCTGAATATCTATGGAAAGAGAATACATATACATAAACTTATATTTAGGTCTCAAGGAGAAATAACTCATGCCATGTTATGGTTTCAGGGTATAAAGTTTAGGGCATAATCAAAGAGCAAAATTATGTAAATTGTACCTGAATTGGGAAACCATGGGCTGGCTTCCTTCCTGAAAGTACAGGTGGAAAAAAACAAAACAAAAACTTGATACCCAGAAGGCTCCCTCCTCTCTGACTCTGACATAGAACAGGGAAGAAGACAGGTCTACGCTGGAAAAGTGATTTCCATGCAAGAAGTGTCACTAAGACATGAGGTACCAGCAAGTTATAGACAAGACTCCCAGTTAGAACCATGGTGACTCTGTGGGTGAATTCCCCTCAATTCCATGCACCCAGCCACGTGGAGGGCCTCCTTCAGGTAGGGCACATTCTTAAATCTGTTCCTAAATTTTCAAGAGGATTTCAGGCTATCGCTATATAGCCAATCCCCATTTCTTTGCACAGACAGGAGTGCTAGTGTAGCCAACACAAAGAGCCAAAACATTTGATCATTTGCATTTTGGAAACTTCCATCTGGATACAAGTATACCTGACACTCTGTAAACTTGGTGATACCTAAACAAAAATAAACATCAACAACACTAACAAAATCACCATGGCAGCGCCTGTTTTATTGAACCTGCTGCCCACCCAGGCTTTGTTCTCGGTGCACGTTATTGCCGAGCCACACAATAATCCTGCAGGAGAACATCACGACCTATTTTACAAACAAGGAATCCAAGATGCAAGGAATTTAACTGGCTCAATACCCCCACCAATAGAAGGTGGTAGATCCACAAATGGAACCAGCAGGTCCCCTTGCCCGGTCTCTTCTCCGTTGTTGCGTGGTTCTAGAGCACCTGGCACCTGACTGAGCCTGCCTCTCTCCCCCTTAGTGGGCTCTCTTCAGGACCCACCCCTCGGGGAAGAGAGGTGGTCTCAGGTCTCTGCTCCTCTCTCTATCCTATTGGAGTTTCGTTTCCACCACAGCTGGACCTGGTGACAAAGGGCAAGTGTTCTGATTCGGTCTAAACAACTTTCCCAGGCAAAGGCTAAGGGTTATGTCCTCTACACAGCAGCCAATTATCCTGTTGCTGCCCTGCTTTGATCCTCTCCTGGACTCCATCTCGTTGACCTCCCTCTCGGCCTCACCCATGGCCTGCTGGGCTCCAGAGACACTCCCATCCTTCTGTTCTCAAAACACACATGGCCTGTGTCCACCTTGGAAATTCTGTCATCAGTATTCCCATCGCCTGGGTCGCCTCTGCCCCCAGGTCTCCTCTGGAGGATTCCTCCTTATTGTCATCACATCCAGAAAAGCACTCTGGGCTATCCAGTCATGGTCAACACCTGCAGCTGTCAAAACTACTCTCTTCTATTGTTCTTGCTTCTACCCCAGAAAAGAGTCAAATCTGTGTGAGCAGGAACTCTTCCTGCTGTGTTCACTCACCACCTCCTGGCACACAGCGCCACGTAATCAATACATATTTTTGAATGAATGAAATAACTAAATAGAGTACACAAAGAACTACCCCCCACCCCCCGCCCTTACTTCTAATAATTTTGTAGGAACCCAAGGTACCGATGCTGGGAATAACCGGGAATTAGCTGCATTTTGTTTTCACTTGCTATTGTTTACTGCCGATGGCATTTTAAAAAATGACTTTAGCTCATATTCGGTTTTTATGTCATCTGAAACAATGTTAATAAAACATATTTCATGTGAGCCGGCAGGAGGAGAGTTCTGAAAAGATTATCAATCTCTGTGACTCTATCTGAAAGTGAGGCAAATCTATACTTTGATCATCTCCAGCAGAAACAACAGTGTTTTCCAGAGCCCCTAACTAGATTCCTTCTTCAGAACATTTGTCTAAAAGAAAAATGGCTCCCCTGCTCCTGAAGAAATCAATATATAAATTTCCATTGTATATTGATTTCTATTGGGACTTATCAACTCCCTGGATAATTTTCTGTATGTTTGAACTCTAAAAGAAATAAACCATTGCTTATCATTTAGGAAAAAGACCTCAGACAACACATTTCCATATATACCGAGACAGAGGACCTACGGAGAGCTATATACCATGAAGCATCATAGAGCATTCCAGAGGGATCTTAGCAGGAGTTAACTTTCTGATACAATTTGAAAGAATATCCAGATTTCCTGTTCAGTAAGGTTCCCTTTTCTATGCAGCTAGTCTCTTTGTTCCAGCCTCTTTTTTCTTTTCCAACGAATATAAGAAATCTTAAAAAAAAAACAAAAAACTAAAAACCACAATCCCATTATAATAGCATTCTGTTTTTACTGCCTGAATTTACCTTCCTTTTACTGCCCAGATTTGTCCATATCTGACAAATGGAATAGACACACCACCTGGAAGAAGCTTTAGTGTGGGCTTGGGTGTTTGAATACTAGTTTGTCATGGAAGTACCCCACTGCTGGCCCAAAGAGACCGAACCTTCTTACTTTCAAAGGACAAGGTCCCTCTTTCAGCTGTCGTTGGGGGCTCTACATGGATTATTTATTTATTTATTTATTTATTTATTTATTTATAAAAGCAATTTTCTTTTTTAAATTAATTAATTAATTAATTAATTAATTAATTAATTAATGATAGTCACACACACACAGAAAGAGAGAAAGAGAGAGAGAGGCAGAGACATAGGCAAAGGGAGAAGCAGGTTCCATGCACCGGGAGCCCAACGTGGGACTCGATCCCGGGTCTCCAGGATCGTGCCCTGGGCCAAAGGCAGGCACCAAACCGCTGCACCACCCAGGGATCCCCTACATGGATCTTTTAAATCAGAGGTGAAAAACCATGACCCCAGGATCACAGATCATCCGTGTTCCCTATCTGTTTTTATAAAGTGTCACTGGGACACGGCCACCCCCATTTGTTTCCCATCGTCTACGGCTGCTCCTATGCTAGGAGAACAGAACTTGTGGAACAGTAGCTGCAATGAAGATGATGTAGCCCACGAAGCCCCAAATATTCGATATCAGGTCTTTTCCAGAAAAAGTGCCAAAACCCTGCTTAGATGACAACCTGATTCAAGGGAGCGACATACTATATAGACAAACACTGAAATCAGTACCAGCTAAATAATTTGTGAAGCCCAGTGCAAAATGAAAAGGGGAGGCTCCGTGTGAAGAAATGAAGAACTGCAAGATGGTAAGAGCAGAGCATTAAACCAAGCACACACTAAATCTGTACGGCAGCCCTCAGACACTAGAGTAATGCTTGCTGCAGGTGACAGGCTCCAAAGCCACCTAGAAACCATTCCATCCAGATGCAGGAATAAGAGTCGCTTCCAATCTGTAGCTTCTTCAGGACCCAAAACACCTTTTGCTCAACTGAAATCCTACACGTACACCCCACCCCACGTGAGAGTCAGAATCAATGTGCAGCTCTGCCTCAACCTCTTATTTCAAAAAGGTCGCATGCAGGCTGTGAATGTGTTTTTAGCAGGGGGGTGGAGCAGGGGAACTCAGGGGGGCAGAAATCACACTGGACTTCTTGCAAACAGCATTTTCATGTAACCTGGCAGACAGATGCACGCTCTAACATGACAGAAGCAGGCCAAAGCAGCCCCAACTGTCAACTGTGCTCTCTGTGGCTGCTTTTCCTCGATCATAATTATTTCAACTGTCATAATTTATTCATCCCCAGACAAGCTTACATGTTCCAGGGTGACTAGTCCAGGCATCTGGGTCAGAAGGGCTGGCTGCCCCAGTCACTTCCACCCCTCCTCAAGTCTCAACTTCCGACTTCGGAAGGAGTATCTTCTGCATCGGTATTTTTTTTGCAAAACCAAACCAAAGTTGGTTTCAAAACCAAAGTTAACTGACAAAGACTGTAAGCTTTTGAGTTCGTGAACGTGAAGGTGGGAGGGTGCAGAAAAAAATCCCATCAGAAATCAGAGACTTAAAAAAAAAAAAAAAAAGAAAGAAATCAGAGACTTCATTTCCATACTTTACAGGTACAAGGAAATGGCTTTACTAGCTCACAGAGTGCTCAGTGATTTTTCTGCAAGGTTCCCAAGGAATTTTACTCTTTCTGATTTGAGATACATTTGGAACAAATTTTGTTTGCGACAATACGTCAGTTGTTAGGACTCTGAAGAATGTTCCACGTGAAATAGGTAACTTCAAATGCAATTATCAAAGGTTTCTTATAAAACTGGAGCAAAGATAGATTAATTCCATATGGATTAAAGCTTAAAACTTGTCTTTTTTCTTACGTTGATCTTTTATTTTTTTATGACATAAAAAAGAAAATGCTCAAAGGTCTGATACCAGTTGAGAAGGACAGTCAGGGCAATAAGGCTGAAAACATCCTGGACAAATGGCTATATGCACAGCACTCCACTGGACAGGTCTGCTCACCCACAATGGAGACTAAACCCTAATTAAGTCAAGGTCTTGATACAACAGAAATTGAAACTGAGTTGCTCCGTTGCTTAATAACTGTCCTTAAACAGGCTTTATTTCTTTTACTGTGGATTTCAAACAGAAATCAACAACGAATCTAAAAATCCAGAGGGTGTCCTAGAATACTCCCCCTTCCACTTCTGTTATAGTCAGTCTTGCCCATTCAGTCTCCACAACCCACTTCTCTTCATTCTCTCTGCCACAACTCTGATTCTTCTTGGAGTGGGACTTCCTAGCTGGTCCCTCAGCTTCCACTTGTGCTCCTAATGTCCATTCTCCCAACCACATTCACTGAGATCTTTTCTTACAAAATATTAGGTCATGGCACTGCCCTGGTTATTACCTTTCAAAGGCTTCTCATGGCATTAAAAAGAAAACCTAAACCTTCGACCACAGCCTGCAAGCCCCAGATCATCTTGTCCCCACTGACCTCTTCTGCCCCAGGGCATACCATAGGCCTCCTTGCTCCTGGCTTTAGCTATGCTGCCCTCTGCTCTGATCCTTGAAGACACTGCACATCCCTCTTTCTCAGAGCTCTCCACTGGCTCCCCACCTGCCTGGCTTCTTCTCAGCCTTCTAGTTCAGCTCCAATGTCACCTCCTACAATGGATGCCGCTTGGTGACCCCTTTCCCCACTGAACTACTCTGTTGCTTTCTCTGAGCAACTGACCATTCTCATGGAGCTTTGTAATCTATATCATCATGCTTCCTAAATCGTTCTTCCAGCCTATGTCCTGCCTCTTCTTCGTACCTTGTCCTTCTCATTCATTGTGTACCTCACAAGACGCCTGAAAACACAGGCGTTTCGTATCTGCTGAACAGCAAGATAATCTAGAGATTATAAATGCCAAGTACATGTGATGGTCATAGTTAAACCCTCCAAAGAGAAAATGAAGTATTTTCATCTATATTAATTCATCTGCCCACTCAACAATTCAATTATGGAGAGCCACGTAGGCCAGGTACTATCTTAGGATTAGAAGAATCCAAAGGTCTAAGAATTTCTCAAAAATATTATATGCTGTGTTTAAAAGAGGCACTTAGGAATGAGTAATTTACACTACTATTTAGCATGTTTTCATGTAACCCTAGGGATGTGTGTTAAAGTCTGGAAACCCAGATGAGTAAGAAGTTATATATCATCAATACGTTCTAAGAAAAAACAAGAAAGGCAACCCTGCCCCACCCCGCCCAAAACCACATGAAAAGTACAAAGGGAGTAAATAGGGGATTTTCCAACTGTGTTCCAGGTCTTTAAATCTACGAGTCCCCTCTTCACACTTGGGAGACTGTGGCCAGATGAAAAGCTTTGCTCAGTCAGTGGTACCAAATGGAATTCACTTCCCTGAGGGGTTGTTCAAGATGAAAGCTGTCCAGGTGAGACCAGGAGGCTGCACGACTGATAGTTTTTGAAACAGACTGGAATGACCACATCCAAATAAACAACATCCCTGTTCAAACTCTCTTAGATCTCAACTTCTGGTCCTCCTTGCAGTTCCAGACTCCTCTGAGAGGTATCCACGGTCAAGAGATGCAAGTGCAGAAAGACTGAACCACCGACCATCTGATTAATACCTCCACCCTTGGAGAGGAGGTGACCTTGACCTCACTGGTGTGCATCCACAGCCCTGGGCTCAGCAGACCTCTAAGGCCGCAGCCTGCAGCAACATCCTCTTGCCTCACCTCAGTGTTATCCATACTATTTCTCAGGTGTGCTCCAGTTCAAAGGATCTGAAATGGGTCCTCTGATAGCATTATGTGGGCTCCAAGAAAGTAAGTAGGTACTTGTCGCATTTATTGAACACATAGCAGGTGTTCAATAAATACTTATTAAATAAATTATCCCCATTGCTCACAAGTTAGGACTTATTACAACAATAGAGGAACTCATTAACGCATTAGGTGTCACAAAAGTGGGGTTTCTGACCCACCCAGCACAGAGCCTGTGCCTTCACTCTGAGCCTCACTCACCGCTGAGCCAAGAACAATGACACTTTTCTTTGACAATAACGACTGATGCCTTATGTCTTTCCCCCATTCAGCTTTTTATTTACATTTCATCTTGGACAACACAACCATCAATAACTTTTACAAAATTATGGCCAAAATGGGATTTACGGTTGTTTTCCTTACAATACGTTATGCTTTCTAAGTCCCTGGGAAAGGCTTCAGGACACCAAATAATTCCTTTCACAAAGCAGTACCAACTGAAAGGCAGTGGCAAAGCTCTGAACTTTAGGGAGAAAACTTGCAAACTGCTTTTGTGGCGGAGTAAGGCTGAAGGAGAAACTGCCCAATAGTTTAAAGAAACCAAAAAGAGAACATGGGGAAAGCGGACACAACCCACCATTCAGGATTCAAGTCAAACCAGGCTGCGTCTGCGGTTATAAAAAGAAAGAAAAAGACTAATGGGATTGCCTGCTCCTCCGCCTTCTCCTACCCAAGGCAGTAATGAAGATTCACAGCCATGCATTAATTAGGGAATCGATAGATAGATGTGCCTGGTTACAATACTGGGACAGGGAAACAGATAATGGAGAGAGAAGGCACAGACTCCCCCAGAATCCAGGCAAATGTTGTACGCGATATTTCCATCACGTTTTTCTTAAAAAAAAAAAAAAAAAGCCACTAAAAACTCCTTTTTGATTGCCAAGAGCAAGGACGTGACAGGTTGGCTGATTTTCTACATTTGGGGAATTTGAAACATCTTCTCACATGGGAGTCCCACGTATTCTCAATCCTAGGACTACAATCATTCGCAAATGCGCAGCCTTTCTACACCAAACAACATTGGTTTCAACCCCAAAACTGGATTGCCCAGATGCTG
The DNA here is from genome assembly GCF_018345385.1 of Vulpes lagopus. NCBI lineage: Eukaryota > Metazoa > Chordata > Mammalia > Carnivora > Canidae > Vulpes > Vulpes lagopus. The sequence goes on along the minus strand of NC_054827.1, from coordinate 132,122,214 downwards.
CCGGGATTTCTTTCCCTCGTTAACAGACAAGAAGACACAAACGTAAGACTCACCGGAGGGCCTGGGAGATGAAGGCGCTCGTTTACTCAGTCCTGGTACCCAGGGGCCGCAGGCGAGACGCCCAGCGCGGAGCATCCCCGCAGCCCGCGCCCCCTCGCCCCTCCCCGCCCGCCGCCTTCCCCCCCCCCCCCCCCCCCCCCCCCCCCCGCCCCTGCACTTCGCTGAGCGCCGCGACCAGCGCGGAGGGCGCAGCCTTTGTCCCGGGGGCCCCGGCGCCCGCCTCGGTCCCCGCTCGTCACCTCCGCCCGCACCTGCAGACAAAGGCCCGCCGTGGCCTCCCGGGCGGCCCGGGCGCGAGGGCGAGGGCGAGGGCGAGGGCGAGGGCGCGGCGACCACAGCAGCCAGCCGCCGCCCCCGCCTCAAGTTGCAGCGAGCGCCCCCCGCGCCCCCCCGCCGCCCATTGGCTGCCGGGGAGGAGCCGCCCCGCCAGCCCCGCCCCCCGCCAGGTGCGCCCCCGGGGCCCCCGCCAGGTGCGCCCCCGGGCCCCTCCAGGTGCTCGCGGCTGCCCGGGCCCGGCCCGAGGCGCGCAGGGGGCGGGCACAATGCCCTCCTCCCGGGACAAACCCCCGACTCCAGCACGAACGCTGGACCCTCGGGACGTGGAAAGTTCATTCTCATCCCGCTGAGCCGCTCTGCAAAGTTGACGCCCTGGGCTTTGGGTTTTTCTGGTTCCTAATAGATCCAGCCCGGTTCGTGAAGGGGGTCGGCGAGGAGAGGGGGGTGGAGCAGGGGGCGGCAGGGGTGGCAGGGGAGGGCCCGCTGCCACGCACGGCCGGGGGCCTCTGCAGTGTCCAAAGCAGGGGCAAACTGTAGTTTGAAAAATCTGGCAGCCAGTTTGGAACTGAGCTGAAAGGTATCCTTGGCAGATTTCCCTGCCAATTTACACGAAACCCTTACCAGCAGGTAGTTGCCCCTGCACACCTTTCCAAGAGAGGTGCCCTCTCTTAGGGCACCTTTTGTTTAGTGCTGACTTGGAGCCAAGATGACACTGGCACCCCAACACCGTCACCTCTAGTGGAGAGACCCCATACACAGAAGCAGGGAAGTGGCCAGTTGGCCAAGCGACAGCATTTTAAATGAGTGCTGGCCAGTCACTAAAATGGAGTTTGAAAGAAGAATCCAAGGTCTCCTTACCGTCTTTATTCTGTGTCTACGGAGGGCACTTTACTAATTGTTTGTGGGCAGGATGTTTGATTGGACAATTTAACAAAATGAAATAGGCTATATTCAAAGTACCATGCATGGAACTTGTAAGATACACATAGAGAATGAAGGGAGTCTGCAACTAGGAGGTGGTGTCTGATTTTAGTAAAACACATCACAGGTGTCCTGGCAACTCTTAATGTTCATGTTTTAACAGCAGATTAAACATCTACTCACTTGTGCAACACTTATTAAGCTCTTCCTAAATGCCTGGCTCTCTGGCTATCCGTTGTTTTTCAAGGGGGACATGTTCTAACTTATGGTATATCCGGATCCACGACCAGTAAATACCTCAGCTGTTTAGAAAAGTTGTTTACACTTAGCTGCTCCGGCAACCACAACTGTTTGGAACACAGCCTAACCCGGAGGTGGGGGGTGAGTCTGGGGCGTGGGGTTCAGCAGTCGGAATAGGCATCACCGAATCTGCAGACATGAATTCACAGAATCCCACCTGTCACCCCTTCTTCCCTTCCTCCCTCCCTTCCACATAATTCTAGTGAGTGTGGTTACTTGCCTACAGCAGGGCGGAAACAACACATCAGCCAACGCTGCCAGATGCCCAAAGGTGACAACACAGTGTGACAGCTGAGGGTGTGCTCGCAGGGATGTCATGCTTGACAAATCCTGCCAACTCTACGTACCACTGTTCTCTCAGATGCATCCCCCTCTCTCCAACTCCACCGCCTCCTCCCTAGTTCTAGCCACCGTCTTCTCTCATCTAGATGGTTGAAGTGGTCTTCCAACAGTCCCCCTGGTTCCACTCATTCCCAACTGGCTGTTCTCAGGGCTGCCACACGTGTGTGTCACAAATCACAAACCCGAGGAGCTGTGCTCAGGCTTTAAAACCTGAAAATGCCCTTCCATTGACTGGAGATAGAGTCCACAATCATTTCCAGGGTCTCTGAGGCCACCAGGGATCTGGTCCTGATTCTCTCTCTAATCAACACTGCAATCACGTTCCACCTCTTTCTTCTCTTTACTCCAGCCTCATCTCCTAGTTTCTGGAACATGCCCAGCTCCTTTCCATCTCAGCCTTTGCACCATCTGTTTCCTTCTTCTGAAATGTTCTTCACTGCACTGCTCACCTGGCTAATCCCTTTCACCCTCCATATCTCAGTCCATTTCCTTGAGGAAAATCTTCCTACCAGACAGTTCTAGACCCTTACCCCCTCCATTCCCCAGTATCCTGGATTTTTTTCTTTACAGTCCTCTTCTTCATTTTATAGTGAGGCTTATATACATGATTGTAGTGTCTGGTTTTGTTCCTGTAAAGAACTCAACCTTGGTCAAAGAGGGTCTTGGCTTGTGGTGGTAATCTCTAAGACCATGGACCTAACACTTGTGTTTCTGTTTGCCTGCAGCTCTTGGGTCACACTAGATAGTCTAATGATCTAGACTAGGGGCTTTGGCCCTAGGTAAGGGCTTTGGCTTATGTGGCATCAATGCCACCTCTGGAGGGGCTCGAGACTGAGGTCAACCACACGGATCATCAACCATGCCTATGTGATGGAGCCGCAATAAAATTCCTGGACACCAAGGCTCAGATGAACTTCCCTGGTTGGCAATACTCTGTGCATACTGTCACACATGGATCCTGGAAAAGTTATACAGTCCATGACTCCACAGGGAGAGGACAACTGCAGCTCCGTGTCTGGATATTTCCTGCACTCTGCCCTATGCATCTCTTCTCTTGGCTGATTTTCATGTGTATCTTTTAGCTGTAATGAACCATAACTGTGAGTATAATAGCTTATAGTGGGTTCCGTCTTTCCAGTGAATTAGTGAACCAAAGGCTGGTCTGGTGGACTGTTCCCTCTTGTATTCTCAGTATCGGGCACATTTCCTAATACACAGTTAGTGTTTGATACATTGAGTATTGATCATATTTAATAAATGAATATTTTTTCTATAGGTACTTTTAAAATGAGCATGTAATGAACATGGAATGCCTTTACAATTTAAAGAATAAAATTTCACTTTGCCAACTCCTACTTCTGAGTCAAGGCCAGATCAAAAGTCGCCTCTTCCATGAAGCCCTTTCCTACTCGCCAGGGCCCATCATTCTTTCTTGCCAATTGTGTTCTCTGGCTTATTGCTCTGCTTTAACAGCAGTCAGTGTATTGAAATGTTTTTGTGAATGACCTATGTTAGATAAACTCTGAATCCCTGGTGTAGAATGTGGTGCTTACACAGAGCGGGTACACAAAAGGCATTTGCAGAAGGCAATTTTTAAAATTTAAAGGTTTGGTGTATAGAAAGATAGGTTCAGGGGTACCTGCATGGCTCAGTCAGTTAAGCATCTCCCTTTGGCTCAGGTTGTAATCTCCAGTTCTGGCTCAGGGAGGAATCTGCTTCTCCATCTCCCTCTTCTGCCCCACCCCCCCGCCCCGCCCCCTGCTCATGCTCTCCCTCTCTCTCTCTCAAAATAAATAAATAAAATCTTAAAAAAACATAGGTTCAGCCATCTATGAAATTCTGGTACATACTGCAGTTCATTCCCTGAAAAATAAAATAGCTGTTACTGTAGTAGCTGTTATAATGGTGTGCAACTCTATTATTTTCTTTTTAAAAATAAAAATGTTCCTCAAAATTATTATCCACTTTAAAAACCTGACATGCTTTAAATAAAAGTATGGAAGCAGATCACCAAACTTTTAAAAGTCATCTGACTCCCTAATTAGAATGAAATATTACAGTTTATTTACATAATACATTAAGAAAATAAAATAAAATAAACACAACCACCAATCTTTCTCTCCTCCATACAAACCTAATTGAAAATTCAACCAGCACACTAATAACCTATGATGTCCCCAAGTAGCATAGAAAAATCAATTTTATTTCCTTCAGACCTGCATTTAAACTGGATAATAACTGCTATAATGTACAACAGCCATAATCCAATTTCAATTTGTTTGATTAGATGAGTATAAACATTAAACAAGAAAGTCACAGGATTGTCATAACAATGTTCACGCTGTTAACTCATTATAGAACAAAGCATTTTGATTTGCTCCTAGAAAACATGCTGCTAGAAAATATATAAATAGGAATTCAAAGAATCCTTGAATACCATCCACAAAGATCTTTGCATTGTCTCACCCAAAGATAAAAGCAGCTTTGAACTAAGAGGCCAGTAGGAACTCTCCCTGAATTTGGGACAAGGAAAACTCCAAATGATTCCTTAAATATATGAAGTTGTATTGAACATTCTTTTGTATCACATTCTATAATCAATAAGATTATCAAGGCAGCACCCAGGTCAGTGGTTCTCATATTAAAATGTGCATGGTAATCATTAAAATGAAGATGTCAGGGCTCAGCCCAAGAGTATGATTCAGTAGATCTGGGGTGACTCCTCGCTCTTTTCATGTATGCACCTGAAAGATCTTCAGAGGCAGGTGGCCAGCGGCTGGACATTGAGAAAGTTTCCAGAGAAGGGACTGGAACTGAGTGGATGAAGGAAGTCAAATGACAGATAAAGACAATGGACAGTGCAATGTTGTGGCTTCTTCTGTGTCCCTGACTACACTCTGAGCTCCTGGAAACTCAACCGTGACTATTTGTTTTTGGTATCTTCGATGCCCAGCTCAGCAGGGAGCACTTAATAAATTAATTTCATTATAGTAAAGTGGCTTGCACCCACACTCACACCTACCTGGACATCAGGAGAATTCACTGAGGATGCACTTGTGGGGGTCACACATGATCCCAACAAAGTTTTCAATAGACCAGGTGGGCTGTTTGGGCAGGCCCTTGACCTAGATCAGTACCTTCTGAACTTCAGTGTGCAAATGCACTCTCTGGGGATGTGTTAAAATGCCAACTCTGATTCAGTAGGTTTGGGGTTGGACCTGCTTTTCTAAAAAGCTCCCAGGTGATGCTAATGCTCTAGTCCAGAGACTCCGCTTTGAGTGGCAAGAATCCAGATGTAAATTAGCCCAACCACGGCCACAATGACCAATAAACAGCAAGAAGGATGCAAACTCAGATCTGCAATTAACTTGAACAACAACAGCCAGAGAAGTTTGCACTGGGAGTAGTATTTCCTGACTTATTTTAAAGGACTGTGTTACCTGATGGTTGCTCTTAGAGAAAGCCATAACATGACTTTTTAAAAGAAAACCTCGACCGCCCCATAAAACATCAGATACAGCAGAAGCTTTGCTTGTAACTCACATAAGGATGAGGGCTTTATTCTAAAAAACCTCCAGGTTTCACAGCAGTGTGCTCCAATGAAAATTTTGAGAAAAAAAATTCTCCGGTCCAATGTCCTGAAGTCTTCATGTTCTGCCCTTATAAAATGCAAAGGCTATTTATAATAGATGGGCACAACAAAATTTTTTGTAAGTGGAAGACATTTCCAAGTCCTAGTCAGGGAGCAGAGCTCATTTCCCGCATGCAATATTCAGCAGACACAACCTCCCACTAGACCAAAGGCAGTGGGCACTTCCCTGGCATTTACTGTACTATGAAGAAATTTGACTTCTCCCTCTTCCCCCCACATCACATCTCAACTGCTAGGTGGTGGGAGGTAAGCATAAATCATTACCCTCCATGATTCGGAATCCTATTAGAACTGGTTCAGTTCTTAAAATGCATCTGCTCAACCATGTCCCTATGCAACCCCCTGGCAGGCAGGATTGTAAGGAGGTGCACGGGCCCTGAAAGCATGAGGGCCCAGTGAAATGCCTGCTGTCTGGCAATTTCCACAATTAAAATTAGAGAAAAAGCATGTTTCTGTAAATTCAAACTTAAACAGATATTAAATTCATGGTTGGGAAAGTGGAGGCCGGGGTAAGGGGGTAGGGACTGGTAGAGAGAGGCAAAAAGAAGTTCCTGAAGTCAATTTTACTTCCGTCACCTCTAGTTCACCACTGCTCTGGTGTCTGTCCCTGTAGTTTTGTCTTCTTGCAAATGTAATACATGGAATCACACCATACATAGCTTTAGAATCTTGCTTCTTTCACTTAGCATGATTGTTGAGTGTACCAGTTGGGTTCAATCCTTTTTACTGCTGAGAATTTCATTGTAGGGATGTGCCACACTTTGTTTATTCATCTACTAGCAATGGATATTTGTGTTGTTGCCAGTTTGGGGCAATTATGAATAAAGCCAATAATAAGAAAAACAGCCCAAGTGTTTAAATGGGCAAAATTTAAACAGATACTTCACCAAAGAAGATATATGGTTTTCATAAGCACATAAAAGATGTTCAGTATCATTATTCACTAGGGACTTTTATAGGGAATGCATATTCAAAGTACAATGAGTTACCATGTCACATATTGTAGAATGCTAAAATAACAGCAACAAAACCCTACGAAAACGTGGCCATACTAAGTACTGCTGAGGATGCTGGGCAATTGGAACTCCACTGTTGCTGGGAACGCAAAATGGTAGTTTCTTCAAAGAGTGGTTTGGCAGTTTCTTATAAAGCTAAACGTATCCTTCCCATACAACTCAGCAATCCTACTCCTGGGTATTTACCCAAAAGAAGTGGAAACTTATATTCACACAAAAACCTACATGCGAATGCTTATAAGAAAATTCATGGCTCATGATGAACTCCCCTCCCTCCTTTTTAAAGATTTTATTTATTAAGGGGCATCTGGGTGGCTCAGTAGTTGAGCTTTTGCCTTTGGGTCAGGTCATGATCCCAGGGTCATGGGACTGAGTTCCACATCCGGCTCCTGGGTAGCCTGCTTCTCTCTCTGCCTATCTACCTGTGTCTCTCATGAATAAACAAAATCTTTTTAAAAACCAGATTATATTTACTTGAGAGAGAGAGCACAAGCAAGGGGAGAGGGAGGAGAAACAGGGTCCCCACTGAGCAAGGAGCCAATGCAGGGCTCAATCCCAGGACCCTGGTATCATGACCTGAGCCAAAGGCAGACGCTTAACTGACTGAGCCACCAGGCGCCCCTTAACATCCGCTTTAAGATGAATAGGTACCTGTCTATGGATGAAACCCATCCTAAAACTCCTTTGGGTTACTTCCGTTTTCCAAAGTTCAGACCTGAGTACATGAGTGATCTTTAAAAAATAACTAAGAGGGCAGCCCTGGTGGCGCAGCGGTTTAGCGCCGCCTGCAGCCCAGGGTGTGATCCTGGAGACCTAGAATCGAGTCCCACGTCGGGCTCCCTGCATGGAGCCTGCTTCTCCCTCTGCCTGTGTCTTTGCCTCTCTCTGTGTATCTCTCATGAATAAATAAATAAAATATTTTAAAAAATAAAAAATAAAAAATAACTAAGAGATTATAAAGTAGAACCACTTGATTTCTTGGTGATCACAAAACTCTGCTCTTAGGAGCTTGCTGTTGAGGCTGAATCTCAGAGGAGAGTCTGAATAGGGGTTTATCCTGTAATCACCACTTCCAGTGCAGGAAGCAGGTTCTGACCCTCATCTGTACTTACCCCTGAATCCCTCCTCCACACTTTGCCTTCCCCATTCCACTTATGTGCCCCCATCTCCTCCAAGAGGTATCAGCGATGTCAGGAAACTATGGAAAGCAAAGCAGATAAAAATCTGCCAGCATTCTTATCCTTTGGTGTGGAGTTGAAATAAAAACATCATGTATGACTGCTAGGATCTGTTTTATCTTCATGCTCAGCAGGAGTTCCTGATGGTGAATGCCTCCGAATGGCATTTCGGAGGAGTCTGGGTCCATTATCTAGCAGAGCTCTGCTTGTTTTCATAAATAAAACCTTATTGGAACATGACCACAGCCATTCATTTATATCTGGTCGAGGGCTGCTTCTGCCTAACAGTGCCAGAGTTGAGTAGTTAAGACACAGGCAGGATGACCCACAAAACTTAAAATATTTACCGTCTAGCCTTTTATGGAAAAGTTTTGCAGATCCTTGATCTAGCAGAATGGCCCTTTGGTCATTCAATTAATATGATCTATTCGTGTCCTATTTGCGTGGACTAGTATAACTACTAATTACTAATATGCGTGCAGCACTTTATATCTTCATGTACGAACAGTTCTGTATCTTCAGACAGGAACAAATGTCTGTTCATATCCATCATTTCATTATCCTATGAGCTCTATTAAGTTGGCAAATTGTTACCATTTCCTTTTCACAGACAAAATAGGCTCTGACACAATGAGTGAGTTTATTTATAAGAGGTGAAACCAGAACTCACGCCCATCTTGTTCTCCAAATCTTCTGCTCTTGTCACAAATAAACAGAAAATAAATAAGACATAGAGCACATCAGCAAGCTGATCATTTAGTGAGCCAGCTAAGATCAACTTGGATTTTCATCTGTCTAAGCTCATTCAATTAAATTCAGTGCCACACAAAGTTCATGCATGAGGCTCATGTCCTCTGAGATGGTGTTCCCTTTTATCCTCATTTCTGGCACTTATAGATTGCATAACCTACAAGAACCTTCTCTTTCATGCAAAATATACTCTTTTCATATATATGAGTTAATTATACTAATGAAGTATCAGAGAGGTGATTCATTTTCACGGAAGCTAAAGCTCAGATAATTTCTGGGGCTTCCTTTAAGAAAAATAATACAAAAATACTCTCCTTTTGCAAATTTTACAAAAACCACATAAACTCATTACTAAACCCTCTCCCAGGGCCTTGAAAGGGGCCCAAGATTTTAAGCTTCCTTATCATAATAGTAAACCCTCCTCTGTGCATTATCTTTCCCCCTTGACGAAAGGAAACTCATATATTCCAGATAGAGCTCCTCTTAAGAATCGCTGCCTTCTGACTGAACAGACTGATTATTTAAATCTGCCACCCCCATTGCCTCCTCTTAAAGCTGCAAGATTGAAATCATTCACGCCTGATCTCAGCCTCCAGTGGTGGCTTTCCAAGTGTGGGCCACGATAAAATCAGCTTTACTAGGGAACGTGCAAGTTCTCAGGTCCTCTCCCAGACATTCTGAATTACAGACTCTGAGGATGGGACTCAGCCGTGGGTACTTTCTCAAGACCTACAGTTGATTGTGACGTGGCTCAAGTTTGGGCATCACTGGTCATCTAGATCATGGATTCCACTCTCTCCACTCATGCAGAAAAAACTTTGAGGAAATGAGGAGAAACCACAACATCTAACCAAGTTTTTTAATTTTTTCTTTAGGAGCACAAGAAGCCAAAAGCCAATTTTAACAGTAAGCAATCCCATTTTTAGAATTTTAGGAAAATATAGCATGTAAGATGTGTCAGGATTAACCAGAAGGAGACAAGCAAATGCTCACAGCTCAAAGTCTACTTTGATGGTTCCTGAGTGCACTGATGACAAATTAAATGAATTCATGACTTATTAATCGAGTGGAAAATGTATATTTAAACACTCCTGATATAGTCAGACTGAATCAGTAATTCCAAACTCTGAATCATCTTACAAATTGAAGGAACTTCTCACAAAGAACCTAAATTACTTACTTTAAGTAAAATTCCTTATTTTTCAAAGGTTGGGGGCTGATCAAATCAATCCTTTTAATCATCAAAGGGCTATTTTATTATTTTTACCCACCAAGGACCTCTTATTTTCTTCTTATACAAATATTAAACTACTTTGATGTGTACCCACACTGCTTTTCCTGGCAATCAACGGTACTCTTAGCCACTAATCACAACTTCTGATCAGCATTAGCTAACCTGTGCTGCCCCTCTAAGTGGACATATTTTAATTCCCACCAGAAGCAAAGACCCTTTTGGTTGGCCTGTGTAGCTTTGTATTACACAAATGCATAATTTTCCCTCTGGCCTCTCCTCATCTATAAAAGGCATATAAAACCTGTTGTTCTAAGGATTAAAATAAAACAAAGCCAGATATAATATATTTAGCACCTTATTTGGCAAATGGCAGGCACCCAAATATGGACTATTACTATTCACATGATGATTAATTAAGCTGTTTGAAATCCTGAAATGAGCTCTACAGTGGACACTTGTTAGCTTAACCATCCTGGCCCCCCTTTCTGGGAAATACCACACCATGCAAACCTAGGTGAACAGCACATTCCTGGTGGACACCCTGCATGAAATAAACCTGACCAGTTAATTTAGACTAGGGTGGGTGCCTACCCTATGCTGGGTGAGTCTCTTCCCTCAGGAATTTGGAATTGAGAGTCTACAGTCTTAGACTGGCTAGGAAAGAAATGGCCATTTTTTACCATACGAAGAAGTGAAAACCATAAGTGAATCTTGACATTACCTCAGACCCTAGGTTCCAAAAGACAATCAAATTGTCCTTTGCTTAAGATCATTTGAATCATTTTCTGTTGCTTATAATCAATGAGCTTTAACTACCATCCCTACCCTTCACCCAAACTGTGGCAGAGCGACATGAGGTGAGGTCAGTCTCAACCTGATAGTTTGTGACTCCAAAGTAGTCTCTGGCCCTTAGGAGGGCTATGTGTTCAGCACAGGTCCAAGCAGACGTCTCTTCCATATGTGGGAAATCCAAAAAGGGAGCAAGCCCTTTGGCAACACACTGTAACTTCAGGTTAATTAGAGTTGAAGATACCAGCCCATCCAAAGGCTTGATAGCAGGAGAGATTTAGTGAAAAAGATCTTATGCTGGGGTCGTTCCAAGCCAACTGTGGGATCCTGGTTAATTCACTTCACCTTCTGAGTCTGTTTCCTGCAGAGTTTCCTCTTAAGTATATGAGACAGCAACAGCAGCCCTGACAAGCACAACAATAATAATGATGGTAAACACATACCTAGTCTTCATCAGTCAGGGCACAACCAGGAGAACAAAAACTGCTCCAAATAGTTTATATGGGGAATTTAATAGAATTGGCGACATGGGTGACGGAAGAGTAGAAAAAAAAACGGGAGACAGCGAGGCCCTCAGAGATGAGCAACAGTAGGATGCAACCTACTGTGCCCTAGCTGAAGGGCCCAGGGATCAAGACTACCCAGAGGAGCCACTACCACGGTGGGGTATGCAGAGGTGGCTGGAGCCAAGAGGAGCCACAGCCCGAGGCCCAGAGAGGGGAGAGGAACCTGGCTGGCACTTCTTTCCTTCAGCACCTTCCAGTGGCCAGACCCAGGCACAGCCTGCACTGGGACTAGTGCACTCACCCTGTAGGCACCAGACACTGTCCTCAGCTCTTAGCAAGGGGAACCCATTTACCCCCAGGAGGTAGACAATGGTATTACCCAATGGAGAAACTGAGCTACAGAGAGAGTGGTGTAATTTGCCCAAAAACACACACACAGTAAGTGGCAGGATTGAGATTTAAATCTTTTTCATTTGAAATCCATTGATTGAAAATCCATTTAATTTCTTCCAGAGGTGTGGCCAGCAAAAACAAAAGGCCACACTGTTGCAAATGCTATGTGTCTATTGTTAGACACTTAATATTCAAACACTGCAGTTATGCTGCTTGTCCCCAAACAAATGGACGGGGTGTCCTTGGTGGTTCTGAACATTGCAGACCGCTTTGTACCGGGAGCTGCTACAAACTCAGCCCTCCTGATTCACAATCAGTCCTAAAAACAAGTTCTCCCTTTGCAACTACCAAGTTCTCCCTTTGCAACTATGGTTTGTTTTCCAGACAAACAACTCTTTTTTTTTCCTTCAATAGGTATTTATCAGTAAACTACTAAATTTTGGATATGATGATAGGTATTGAGAGTATTCAATATTTGACCCATGTTCCCCCCCCCCCCTTTTTACTTTTCAGGTATAAAAATTACTCGTTTTTCTTTTTTTTTTTTTTCTTCTTCTTCTTCTTCTTCTTCTTTTTTTTTTTTTTTGAGAGAGAGAAAGGACACGCTCATATCCAGGAGTGGGGGGGGGGGGGGAGGGACAGAGGGGGAGAGAATCTTAAGCAGATTCCATGCTCAGTGCAGAGCCTCACATGGGACCTGGGGCTCAATCTCATGACCCTAACAGCATGACCTGAGCCGAAATCAAGAGTCGGTCACTTAACCCACTGAGCCACCCAGGCATCCCTCCAAATTTTCTTGAGTACAGTTGACACACAACATTACATTAGTCTCAGGTATGTAACACAAAAAGTTTATACATTATGCTGTGCTCACCACAAGAGTAGCTGCCATCTGTCCTCCACACAGCGCTATCACAATACCATTTACAATGTCTCCTGTGCTGTACCTTTCATTCCCGTGACTTATTCATTCCACAACTGAAAGCTTGCATCTCCTACGCCCCTTCAAACCTCCCTCTTCCTCTGGGAACCATCAACAGTTTGTTCTCTGTATTTTTAGGTCTCATTCTGCTTATAAGTCATTGTTATATGAGGACCTGGGACAATCTGACTGGGTAAGGCCTAGATGGAGTACATTCCAATAGTGAATTACAGATTCAATGGTTACTCAGTGTCATGCCCATGCCCTTCTGCTCCATGTCCATGGCAGGTGTAACCAACAGATGGCGAACTCCTCAGCCAGCTGGTTTTAGTCTCCTGGCTCTTCTCACTCCAGCAGTTCAGGTCCCTAATGTCATCATGTCAAAGATGGCGAGTAACCCCTATTTGCTAACCTGGCATTAGGATAAACATTTCCTAAAAATAAGGCAAATGTCCGAAGGGACTGCTTTATAAACAAAATAGGCCAGGATTTTAGATTTTAAAGGCAAATGAGAAACATATGTGAAACCACAAAGACTTCTGAGAAAAAAAAAAGTAGCTTTGACATTTCTTGGTTTATATCATTGTATTAGTTTCCTTGCCAACTATATAGGCCTAATGCTGTAAAGGTTTACTGTTTGTGGTATTTACTACTAAATATTTAGTAAAAACTAAAAATTACTGGAATTTGTGTGCATTGGCATATCAGGTTCTACACAGTGCTTTAGAAATGGAAAAATAGCTCTTCCTCTCAGTCCCATATTGAAATCGAGTTGGAAGAGGCGAGTCCGGTCTCAAAATGGAGGTAAAACCGCTGCCCGGTCGCCCCCACCCTGACTCCAGCCATCGCCGCTGCCAGGGGGAGAAGGGCCATGATCCAAAGGAACCCAAGCAGTTGAGAAAACTGTTTATTGGTGGTTTGAGCTTTGAAACTACAGATGATAGTTTAAGAGAACATTTTGAAAAATGGGGCACACTTACAGATTGTGTGGTAATGAGAGACCCCCCCCCCCAACAAAACGTTCCAGGGGTTTTGGTTTTGTGACTTACTCTTGTGTTGAAGAGGTGGATGCAGCAGTGTGTGCCCGACCACACAAGGTGATGGGCGTGTAGCGGAACCAAAGAGAGCTGTTTCTAGAGAGGATTCTGTAAAGCCTGGTGCCCATCTAACAGCAAAGAAAATTTTTGTTGGTGGTATTAAAGAAGATACAGAAGAATATAATTTGAGAGACTACTTTGAAAAGTATGGCAAAATTGAAACCATAGAAGTTATGGAAGACCGGCAGAGTGGAAAAAAGAGAGGATTTGCTTTTGTAACTTTTGATGATCATGATACAGTTGATGAAATTGTTGTTCAGAAATACCACACTATTAATGGGCATAATTGTGAAGTGAAAAAGGCCCTTTCTAAACAAGAGATGCAGTCTGCTGGATAGCAAAGAGGTCGTGGAGATGGATCTGGCAACTTTATGGATCATGGAGGAAACTTTGGAGGTGGTGGTAATTTTGGCCATGGTGGAAACTTTGGTGGAAGAGGAGGCTATGGTGGTGGAGGTGGTGGCAGCAGAGGTAGTTATGGAGGAGGTGATGGTGGATATAATGGATTTGGAGGTGATGGTGGCAACTATGGTGGTGGTCCTGGTTATAGTAGTAGAGGAGGCTATGGTGGTGGTGGACTAGGATACGGAAACCAAGGAGGCGGATATGGTGGTGATGGAGGAGGATACAATGGTTACAATGAAGGAGGAAATTTTGGTGGTGGTAACTATGGTGATGGTGGGAACTATAATGATTTTGGAAATTATAGTGGACAACAGCAATCAAATTATGGACCCATGAAGGGGGTCAGTTTTGGTGGAAGAAGCTCGGGAAGTCCTTATGGTGGTGGTTATGGATCTGGTGGTGGAAGTGGTGGATATGGTAGCAGAAGGTTCTAAAAAAATTTCAGAAGAAAAGGGCTACAGTTCTTAGCAGGAGAGAGAGCGAGGAGTTGTCAGGAAAGCTGCAGGTTACTTTGAGACAGTCGTCCCAAATGCATTAGAGGAACTATAAAAATCTGCCACAGGAGGAACGATGATCCATAGTCAGAAAAGTTACTGCAGCTTAAACAGGAAACCCTTCTTGTTCAGGACTGTCATAGCCACAGTTTGCAAAAAGTGCAGCTATTGATTAATGCAATGTAGTGTCAATTAGATGTACATTCCGGAGGTCTTTTATCTGTTGTAGCTTTTTCTTTTTCTTTTTCTTTTCATTACATCAGGTATATTGCCCTGTAAATTGTGGTAGTGGTACCAGGAATAAAAAATTAAGGAATTTTTAACTTAAAAAAAAATAAATAAATGGAAAATACGAGGTCACTCCACTGTGCACATGTGTCTCTCTCAAAATGAAAAAGAACAAACGAATTTGCACTAAACTACCTCCAAGTTTAAATGGCAGGGAGAAAAAACATTCTAGTGTCTAAAAATGTAGACATCAAATCATGTTATACATCATTTTGGAGGAAGACATAGTTGTCTGGCAATAAACTGCTCACCCATGAAATGAAATAACCCTTCTAGGAAAGGATGATTAATTATTTAATAAACATTGTGTGTTTTTAACTTCACTGTGAAAAATAAATGGGGGAGGTGCCTTGGGAATCTCAATGGGCAGCATCCTCTCCCTCCTGCCCACTACACCCACGCTGTAGGTACCGAGGAGGTGGCACTGGAGGGAAGGACAGCATGGAGTGGGGCAGGAGGCGGGTTCTGTCCCCATCTCTACACAGGAGGACACAAAGGCTCAGAGTCACACAGCCAAGAAGAGGCAGATCCAGGAGTCTGGCTGGCTGTGTTGAACTTCAAAGGTCCTTGCAAGATATCATATAATCTGGACCACCCAGAGGAGGGAGGAGGTGAGGGTAAAGGAAGGAGGAGGGAGGAGCAGAGCAAGGGAGAAAGAGCTGGGGTAGCAGAGGGGGTTCCCACCATCCTGACTGTGGTAAGGTTGAACAATGGTCCCCAAAGTATCAGGTCCTAATCCCTGGAACTTGTAAATATTACCTTATAAGGAAAAACGGTCTAAGTTGAAGATTCTGAAATGGGGGTATTATCCTGAATTATCTGAACGGGCTCTAAATCCAATCACAAGTGTCCCCATAGGGGAGGGGCAGAGAGATCACACACACAGAAGAGAAGGTGACATGAAGAGGATGCAGGCACTGGGGTGATGGCCACAGCCAAAGAATGGGTGACGGGCACTGAGCGGGGCACTTGACGGGATGAGTACTGGGTGTTATTCTGTATGTTGGCAAATTGAACACAATAAAAAATAAATTTATTATTAAAAAAAAAAAAAGAATGTCAGAGCAACTACAAGCTGGAAGAGGAAAGGAACAGATTCTTCCCAGGGCCTCCAGAGAGAGTAGGGTCTTGCCAATGCCTTGATTTTGCCCACTGAAATGAATGTTGAACTTCTAGCCTCTAGATTGTGAGAGAATTCATTTTTGTCGTAAGCCAGCAAGTTTGTGGCATTATGTTATGACAGCCACCAACCTGCTGATTACAAGCTGAGAGGTGTGGCTATGTGCTTCTCAGCCTGGCTGGCACCTGAAACCAGGAGATCCTGGTCGGGGGCTTTCAACTCTTTTTCTGAAGCTTCTTTCTCCCTTCCCCTGTGTGATCTTCAGCACAAGAAAAAACAGGTGTTCTCATTAACAGCTAAAAGGAATAGCAAAAAGCACTGGTTCAGAATTTAGGATTCATGGTTTTAGACATGGCTCCATAATTTTTTTTTTTTTTTTTGGGTGCAACACCAAGCAAGTCATATGAAAGTTCTAGGTCTCCCTTTCCTGATCTGTAAAAAGCATCATGATATGTCCTTTAGTCTCTGGAAAGATTAAAGGAGGGATGCCTAGGGATGCTGATGCCGTGGCTCAGTGGTTTAGCACCTGCCTTCAGCCCAGGGCATGATTCTGGAATCCTGGGATTGAGTTCCATATCGGGCTCCCTGCATGGAGTCATGTGTCTGCTTGTGTCTCTGCCTCTCTCTCTCTCTCTCTCTCTCTCTCTCTCTCTCTCTCTGTCTCTTATGAATAAATAAAATATTTAAAAAAAGAAAGATTAAAGGAGATAGTGTGCACAGACCCTTAGTGAACTATAAAGCATTATATTAAAACACGTAAAGAGTCCTGATTAATCTCCCTTCATTCTCTTCTTCATACAATCAAAAGCATCCTTAAGCCCCTAGTATAAGGAAAGAATTGTGTTGAGTCACATACAGAGAAGTATAAGACACAGTGCTGGCTGTCAAGGATTTATGATCTTCTTGGGGAGACATACACACCTACAATGTTAAGTAACAGCACAAGGTTGAAGAGATTAGGTGCCAATAACATGTACATGACTACAGAAATAAAAGAGATCATACAGCACCGCAGTGGTGTGAATATTTGGTCCCCTTCCTAGTGCAGAAGTGTATTTCTCCACCCCCTGAAGTCATGATTGGTTATATGACTTGCTTTGGCCAATGTAACGTGAGCAAAAGTTCAGTGTTGTTTCCAGGCAGATGTTTTAAGAGTCAGTGCATTTTTTCTTCTTGTGACCATGGCTGGCAATACTCTAGTCTACCAGTGACTGTATCATCGGCCTGGGACATAGCATGAGGCAGTGCCTCCAGCCAATCTGCCATGGACGTTTAGCAGAACGAGAGTTGTTTTAAGCCACTGAGGCCTTTGGTTGTTACTGCAGCATAACCTAACCAGTGTTAACTGATACAAAAGGTGACAGGCTACCAGAAAAGGTGGGACCAAATTAGGCTATAAGGACAGCCATGTCAATGTAATGCTTGACAGGTACATTACAAAGTGATTCATGGGTCTCAAGGACTCATGGGTCTCAAGGACTCACCCACACCCCAGGTGGGCAGGGACTGTGAGGTTCTTGTTCATAGCTACATCCTTGGTGCCAACTACCATGGCTTAGTAGGGATAATAAATGAGTGTCTAATAAACCCCCAGAGAGGTGGATTGGACCATCTAACAGAGGAAGGAAGGAAAAAAGAAACTCAACAGCTTGATACCTCAAAGTAGGAATGAGGATGATGGGGCCTTGGGCATGAAGAATACCAATACAGATCACTTAAAAACATACAGGTACAATTATCATTAAATTATAACTGTAAATCTTAAAAAAAAAAAAAAAGACGGTGCCCCTCCTAGATGATGACAGCCATTTCTATTCTTCTGCTGTCCTGATTAACACACTTCTTTGGTATAATCTGTTCTAATAGCATGGTTCCAAGGTCTAACAGGATGATTAACAATATTATGATTAAAAGTGACCCAAGATTTAAAGACCTAAGATATATACCATCTTTCTTTTTTTTTAAGTATCACTCTAATTTCTATAGCACAGACTTACTAAAACCTTATCTTAAAACAATTTTTCCCCTCCTTTTTATTTGCAATCCTTGACTTAGCGAATTTAATGAATAGGATTAGGTTTTATCTTCCTTAATAAATATCCTCTACAGCTTCTCTTATGTCAATAAAAAAGACAAAGCAACTCTTTAGCTAGAAGCTATATAGAGATAAACCAAGACATTTCCTTTAGGTAAGAAAGGGGTGCAATTACTCTGGGCCACCGAATTTGTGGGGAAAATATATTAAGAAATTCTACACCATCCATTAGATGTAATGCTTTTGGTAATCACCGCTTATCTTTGTAATGGGATCCCTGGTGGTAAGAAAAGTAAGTCTGGCAAGCAAGTACCTTTAGGGCTGAGGCGGTTTCTGTGACACTGTTATTCTCTAATTCATGTAGGAAGCCACAAATGTCATTTCGATTGGCCAATAAATATTAATTTACTGTAGAGATATATTATTAACTTTGCTGTTCTTTTAGCTGCTCTGGGTTTTTACATAGGGGGAAAAAACCCTCAAAATACTCCTGCTGCAGAATGCACAGCATTTGTCAATTACTGAAAAATAGGAAAGCCAGGGGAAAAAATTATCTGTATTTTAAACATGCCATTAAAGGGCACTACAACTGGACTTTGTAATTATTAAAATGTATATCCCATGTGCTTCAGAAAAAAATTAAGTGGTTTACAATAAAAGGCAAACATTCTATCAGGCTCTTCGATTAGAAAAGTAAAATTTAAAAGCAAATAGAAGGAAGAAGTAGTTCTGTAAATCAATTAGGTTAAATATGAACTTGAATTGCATTCAACCATTTCTGATGTAAAAAAAAAAAACAAAACGGCAGCCATATGGTTTAGTCTAGCATTATTAATGCAGTTAAGAATTTAATTTCACTTGAAACTTTCTGGCAATAAAGCAAATGTGACCAACTATGCAATTTTCACCATTAACCTAATTCTTTAAGAGAGTCAATATTCACTGACTGCAAAGAAAGCTACGCTCAGAAGAATATAACGCTTTTCAGTGAAGTCATGGGGGGTGGCGTGCTAATAAGCAAAGTGTTAAAACCCAGCTTTGTTATAACTGATAGAATTATCATTCAGAACCCCTAGATCAGGGTACTTCTAACCTGGCAGGTCCCAGAAATATTGATCCTCTTCAAAGTCCATTTGTATGAAGCAAATAATGTGTTTTATGCTCACAAAGTATTAAAAGTTCAAAACAGCCCAAAGCCTTTCAACAGCTAAGCTGTGTGTGTGGGCCCCTCTCTGAGAGCAGGATGTTGCAAATACTATTTCTCCCAATGATCTGTTCATGGAATTTTTTAAAAAATTAAATGACAGCTATTAAGCTGGTAGAATGTTGTTTGGTTCAAATACTTTTTGGAAAAATTAACCAAAATCAGTGTTATTCACACTAGGATTAGCTAGTGGTAATAAACAGCATTTTAAGAGTTAAATAAATAGGGGCTGGTGGGGAAGGGGGCGGCGGGCAGGAGGGCTGGAGGCCGGGTGAGGGGCAGACCCCTTCATCTCCTCCTCCCCCAGGAGAAAGGGTAGCTTCATCCCCCTGCAGCCTTGGGGCCTGTCTGAGCTTGGGTGGAGGGTTCTGGAGAAACGGAGGGGGCTCACTGGGGAGGGGGGAGAGGAGGAGAGATGTGGACAGAGGTCCTGGGAACCTGAGACTGGAAAGGAACAGATGGAGAGGCTGAGCCAGGAGTGAGGTAAGAGCAAGGCCGAGATGAGGCCAGGATGGAGAGGCCAGGATGGAGAGGCTGAGAGAGGAGACAGACGAGTGTCTCCTCTGCCATGCACACACACACACACACACACACACACACACTCACACACATCAAACAATAGAGTAGCAAAGAAACAAAAATCAAAGAACAGAACACACAGTGAAGCTAAGTACTGCGTGAGATTTGTTAGTTAAATGTGAAAGAATAAAGGAGACAGAGGGGGAATTAGGTCATGCCATTAACCACATTTCTTATGGGTTACTACAAATAGTTTGAAACCAGTGATAGGAAAAAACTGATGACTATAAAAAAGGTGGGGGTTCACACAACAGTTTTTAAAAATCTGATAACTGCCCTTGCAAAACTTGTTTTCTTGTGGGTAGACACACACACGATCGGCAAGTTAAGCAGAGCTTCCTTGGGAGTGCTGGCGTGGAAGGTTCCAAAGGCTCTGGCTGTGTCCCAGGGCAGGGAGCAGCTGGTTCCCCAGAAGGAAGCATGAAGGTTTCACGAAGAGGCTTTAGAAAGTGAGCAGGCAAGACAGGGCAGCCCGAGGCCGGGAATGTTCTCTGGCCCACCGTGCAGGAGGGGTGGTAGGGGGAGCCTGGGGGGAAGGAGCTGGAGCAGCAGGCAGGGGTGAGACACATGCTGCCCCTGGAGGGCACACCCCAGCCTCTAAACAGCATGAACATGTCTTCACCTGTCAGGAAGGTTCCTTGGGCTGCAGTTGGCAGGTTATTTGGAGAGGATACCAGGCGACAGAGAGGGAAGGATGGGGGTCAGGGATGGGGGTGGAGAGATGGGCCTAAGAGGTGGTAGGGAAAACTGTTCCTTCTCAGCCTCACGGTTGAGCAACACTGAATCGGCCTGCCTAAGGGTTGCTTCTTTCTCTAGTGCTGCGCTGTCCACTAGCCATGTCACGTAAGCCACACAGGTAATTTTAGCTGTAGTCCCTTTTTTTTTAAAAGGAAGCTTTAAAAAAAAAATAAAAAAAAATAAAAGGAAGCTTTAATAATATATAATAATAGATTTTATGATTATATAATATTGTATATTTATTAATATATTATTATGATTATATAATTATATAATAATATATTTTAATTAACTTCACATGTCCAGAGAATTATCATTCAACACGCAAACAACATAAGATGTTGTTTTGAGATATTTTACATTTTTTTTGTGTGTGTGCATCCTCATGTGTATTTTACACTTCACAGCACATCTCAATTCCGACTAGCTGCATTTCAAGGGCTCAAGAGCCATCTGTGACCAGCAGCTATTGTACTGGACAGTCCAGCTCTAGAGAAATGTTATCTTTGTCTGACTTACTTTTTACTACTAACTGGGGCTCAGACTCTGTGAAGTTAGTGGTTAATTTATGGGAGATTAATTAGCTGCAAATAATTTCTGTGACTTTATGCCAAAAAAAATCCAGACAACCCCAAAGGTGATGATTTTACTGCCAGTAGAATATTAACCAATTTTGTATCTAACTTAGTCATCTATTTTAACATTTTCTCTTTTCCTCTGGCCGCTGTTGGGATTTTCTCTCTGGCTTTGGTTTCAGCCATTTGACTAAGATGTGCCTACATAGAAAGGAGTAAGGACGTGTGTGTATTTAAGTCATCCTGCTTGAGGTTCTTTGTGACTCTGAAAAGCACCTCTGCTTCCTGGTGGCTTAATTAGCAGTTTTGAAGATTCTCAGCATTTCCTACATTCTTTTGAATTGATTTTGGTGTCCTGCTGGTTCCCTCAATGGTGAGTTAAATAAATCTTTTTTTTTTTTTTTTAGTTAAATAAATCTTTGACATGTTTACTCATTGTATATTTTTAAAGTTATGTTTAAAACAGCCTTATTGAGGTATAACCAACATACAATAAACTGCGCATATTTAAAATATATAATTTGATGAGTTTGATAGGTATACACTAGTGAAACGTTGCCATAATCAAGGTAGTGAACAGATCTATAACTCCCAAAGATTCTTCTTGCCTCTTTATAATCCCTTACCTTCTGTCCCTTACCAGGTAACTGCTGACCTGCTGTTTGTCACTATAGATTAGTTGACCTTGCATTTTGTAGAATTTTATATAAAGAAAATCATACAGTATATACTTTTTCCTTTTTTGAGGGCAAGGAAAGGAGGGTCTGGCTTCTTTTACTCAGCACAATTCTTTTGAGATTTAGCCATGTAGTTATGCATATCAGTAGATGATTCCTTTTTACTGCTGAGGGGATATTTATTGCATGGATATACCATAATCTGTGTATCTATTCACCTGCTGCTGGATATCTGAAGTGTCCCAGCTTCAGTTATTCCTTACTGCACATATGAGAGCCTATTTTTAGCTTTCTGAAAATAATACCTGGGTCTAATTATTAAGGAGATAGAATCATTAGGGCCTGACCACTCCCGGAAGGTAGGGAAGGTAAGAGGACCCCAAGTTGCTGACTCATGCAGCTGATGGCAGAGCCATAACCAGAGTGGACTCAGCAGGAGTTGAGTGAATGAATGCATGCACGCACATGGAAACAAGTGAATGAATGTGTGGACCTAGAAAACAGGACTATAACTTTGAAAATGGGGCGAGGTGTGTGGATGACACACTCAGTTCTGACCACATTGAGTTTAATAGATTTGTGGGGTTTTTTTGTGGTTTTTGTTGCTATTTTTAGTTTAACAAATTTGGTTCCGTATTCCAGCAAGCAGCAGCTGTTATTAAACTAAGTGCAAAGGTGATCTGGCCCTAGGTTAGCTAAGCAGGTGCCAGGCACACTACCTGTGACCTTGTGGTTTTTATGCAGTTAGGAGAGAAGCTTCTTTCAAAGGGAGTTGAAATGGACTTAAAATGGACTGCTGAATTTTTCGAGTTCAGATAGCTGTTTATAGATTTAGGAGTGACTTGAGCCTTCCTATTGTCATCTTGATCCCCATCCCAGGTACATCCAAAGGAAGAGAAGGCAGGAAGGCTGCTGAGGGGCCTCAGCCAGAGGGGAGGAGATACTTTTGATGTGAATTAACTATCTATTTCACAGATTTGGTAATCAAAGAGTTAAGGGTTAACTCTTTTTAAAAAATGCTATTGACACCTCTGCTGGTGCTCTATGTAAAATTCCTGTAAAACTTATTACCCATACTCTCATTCCCTATCCCTATCTCTCCTGGGAGAAACCTGGTTTCAGTGGCCATGTAGAAATGTCTGGTTCTACTGAGGTTAAGGTGGAGACTTAGATTTTTCCAGCTTTGTTTCCAACAAACCTGCACTTAGGAGTTCTTCCATGGGGGTAGTAAGGAAGGATTAAGGGATCAGAGGCAGGAGCCATGAATGATTTCCCAGTAGACAGAGAGACTCTCAATTGCATCACGACCTGCTCCATCCTGGGCTGGGCCCATGGCTCTGCGGAGAATCATCTCCAAAAGGACAGGGCTCCCTGTGCAGAAAAAGGAGCCCTTGACAATGCAGCTTGGAGCCATTCATCGAAAGAGGCAAATGTAGCGACACAGGATGGTGACCAGGCCTAGAGAAGCAATCTCCTGCAGAGAGCCAGGCAGTCCACGCCCAGTTCCTTTCTACTCATGGTCACCTTCCTCCCCATCCCCTGTGTCCAGTCTGTTCTCCATGTCATCAAGCCCCGTAATCTGCTCTGTCCCCAGCCCCAAATTCCTTAGAGTCCTTAACTGTGCTCCCTTATGCCCATCTACCCACCCCAGGACTTTCAAACATCTCTTCACCTCTGACATGGTTCCAGTGTAAAATATCAGCCTGAATATCAAGATGTTTTAGGTTTTATTCTTATTTTCTCTCCCTGCCACCTAGCTTCTCCAGATACGTGGACGGTGCTACATCCAGTCTGTCACCGACGCTGTCTTCTTTTATTTATGGTCAAAACAATTGTTCCTGCATTTAGACAGACTGCTGAATGAACTATCTGGCTCATTTATTCATATCTGGCCCAAAGTCTGGTTTAGTATTATTCCCACTCTCCAGCCGCCGTGTCTGTGCCAGCCTGATTCTGCTCCCTGGACATTTTTACCCTCAGAAGCGGGGTCCTTGCTTGAGGGCCCCGAGTTTAATTCTTAATTCCTGTTTTTGATTCCTTTTCTCTTCTTCTCTTTTCTAAACAGCAGTTCCCCAGAGTACTCTTTGGGAAACAACTCAGAGGGGAAGAATTTCCAGCTCTGGAAGAAACATAGGACGTGGTGACTGTGCCCACAGGCTGTGTGCCGGAAGAAGGAAAGATAGGAATATAAGTTGACTGATTTCTTGTCTAAAGACAGAGGCTGGTGAGCAGCAGGAGAACAGGAACCTGGGGCCCACGTGCTGACACGTGTATGACAGCAGCAGGACGTCTCTGAACCCAAGTGACTGGCCTGAAAACTCATCACAGGACAATTTTCATCCATTCTCACTTTTCTCTATTAAGAAATAACTGCACCAAACACAGCTCATTCCCAGCATTTAATTCACAGCTGTGGAATTTAAATACCAAAGTCTGGCTCAGTAAGAAAGAAGACCACAGAGCCATTGGTGGGGGAAGTCTAAACACCAATGTTAGCTTTTGAGGAGACTTTACCTTATTAGTCAAGACTCCCAGGAACCAATATGGGACAAATTTTAGATATTTAAAGGCAAAATGATGCTAACTTCCTATGTGGTTAAATTTCTCCTAATTTTTAAAAAGAAAATTTATTTATTTGAGAGAGAGACCGAGGGGAGGGGCAGAAGAGGGGGGAGAGGGAGGGAGGGAGAGAGAGAGAATCTCAAGCAGACTCTATGCTCAGTGTAGAGCCTGACATGGGGCTCGATCTCATGACTCTGAAATCATGACCTGGGCCAAAACCAGCTGTCAGACGCTAAACAAACTGAGCCACCCAGGTGCCCCTCTCTTAATTTTGTATAATAGTTACAGTTGACCCAGGGCAATGTTTTAAGGAAATAGTACCATCTCAATAAAAAGAGTACTACTGGGGACAATGCAGGATACTTCTACAAAAGCACCTCCACATCCCTGCCATCCCGACAGTGGCTCCCACTTTAAGTGGAGAAGAGGGCACACTAAGAGCCCCCCAATATCAGTACAAGGGAAGATCCATGACTAAATTGCAAATGCTGGGATTCCTACTCCAGTAGTGCTTCTCTTGACCAACTCTAGCTCTCAAACACCTGACATTGTAGGAGGTGGGAATCCTTGAGTACCACCTAATGTTCTCTAGTTCTTAGCGACTGACTGTGCTACTATGATAACATAACAGAAGACACAGATATTTTGTCTTTGTCCTGTTCCTGACACAAACTCATAAAGCCCTTGTAACTTCCTGAATGACAACAGCATCTTTTGTCATGACATTTGGCCTTAGTCCTTGGTTCTTGACACAAGAACGTTTAAAACCTTCCTAATCTCCAGAATGTTGGGTGTTGTACGCTAATGACAGGGCTGCCTTCTCCCTCCCCTGGGGGTAGCTTCAGAGTGGGGTCTGGTCATCAGAAAGACCAGAGTGTGAATAAAGAGCTGAACTTACAGCCCCATGCCCAACTCCAGGGAGAGGATGGGGCTGGAGATTGAGGTAATCACCAGTGGCCAGTGATTTAATCTATCATACATACATACATAATGGAACTCCCATAAAAAAAAAAAAACAGGGTTTAAACAACAACTGGTTTAGACAGATGATGGGTTGGTAAATGCATCCAAGGGGCCAGGAGGGTCATGTGTCTCAAACGTTCCAGGGACAGAAGCTCAAAGTCCTGTGTTCACAATGCTTTGGGACCTCACCCTATATGCCTCTTCATCTGGCTGTTCATTTATATCTTTCATAATTAATTGGTAGTAGTAAGTAAAGTGTTTCCCTAAGTTCTGTGAGCCATTCTAGCAAGTTGTCAAACCTGAGAAGGGGTTGTGGGAACCTCTGAATTATAGCTGGCAGGTCAGGAGTATGCATGCCCTGGAGCTGTGACTGGCTTCTGAAGTTGGGGTGTCTTGAGAGGCTCAGCCCTTAACCTGGTGGGGGTCTGTACTAATTCTGGGTAGTGTCAGAGTTGAATTAAATTGCAGAACACCCAGAACTGATATCCACAGAGAACTGGAGAATTGCTTGGTGTGAAAAACCCACATATTTGGCATCAGAAGTGTTTTGTGAGTAGTAACAGATCATAGGAGCTACATTATGTTCTCAATCCCTGGTTTTACCAAGAAGCCAAAACTCTCTGCTGATTACATTTGAATAAAAGGGTTCAATATGATGACTTGCCTATGAAAAGCAGTGAGTGCCCATTCATCTGCAGTAACAGTAGTCTTTTACAAATTTATCAACCACCTAATCATTTACAGAGCATATACAATTTGCTAGAAACTAAGCTGGGCTCTGGGTCATAATAGTTACAACTTTCTCTGCTCTATGAGACACTAATCCATGTTTATGTGGGTTGTTAGGCCATTTCTCCATGAAAACTACTCTTCTTTCCGTTCTTGGAATGCTTGAAGTACTCCAAGATTATGGGTACTGACAGAGAATTACTGAAGCCAAGCATGATGGATCACCCTCATACTGCATCCAGAGAGGCCCATTCCTCATCCACCTTGGGACTCAGGGAAAGTATGAGATGAAAGTTGTTCTGGAATCATCACCAGAACTTTCTGCACTCTCTTGACATGACAAGCTCAAGCTTCCACTTCCCCGGGTAGTGTCAAAACATGCTTATGGAGAAATGCTGGATCATGCATTGAACCAATTAGCAAAACAGAAGATGAGTTCCCAAGGAGAAATCATTGTCTTCATACAGTCACCAACAGGGACAGCGCCACCCAGAAAGATCTGCTTGAAAATGCCCTCACATATTCCTTGAGGGAATTTTTCTTGGACAATCACTTACAAAGTCTTTTCTTAAAGGTTATTCTAAGCTGAAAGTATTAGCAAGCATCCCAGCATGATTAATAGAAGGAAAGGAAGCCACTTGTAAAGGGATAAAATATAACTACAGTGTAAGTCAGCAGAATGGTCAAGTAAATCCTGATGCCTCTGCTTATCATGGGGCTGTATTAAAAAGAAATTAACTCTAGAGGTCAAGATAATACTGTGGCATAGGGAGAGAATTATTGCTCTCCCCAAAGACTTTTCTCCCTGAGGCAACACAGCACATACCCTAGATTAAACTTTCATCAGCAGATCTTGGAATTCCATCAATCTTTCATTACAGTCTGGCCCGGAGAACCCTCTGACTAGATGTCATTGGGAAGCTCTCCATCCTCCATACGGAGACCCTCCAATAATTACTCCTAGGGAAAGAAACCATGACAAAGGGAAAATGGAGATAACTTTCAGATTAGCTTAAAAACAAGAGGCCCAGTATCTCTAAATCCCTGTCACCTAAGACAGAACGGCCCTTTATCACTGACAACTGCTACCAGCTGAGAAAGGAAGTCAGTTGGGCTGGTGGCTTCGAAGAAGGGACACGATCAAGCTAGTTCCGCACTTCTGCGAGTGCTGGAAAAACTGCCAAGCGGAGTTAGAGCGGATGCAACGGGATGAAGGAGTTTTTCTAGGGTGATGCTCACAGAAATGGGGCACGAAGTAAGGAGCATGTCTCTTCTTTCTGCTCCAGCCTTGCAGTCTCCTCCCAGTCAGAGGTAGACAGCCAGGCAGTGACCTAGACAAGCACAGATGTGTTCTGGGCCTCAGAAAGCAGAGCCACCCACCAAGGGCAGGTTTGGAGCTGAGAGACAGCAGTGTAAGAGCCAGCTCAGGAAGCAGCAGGCCGTGGGCTCGGAAGGCTGAGGGGATTCATCTTCAGACTCCGTCAGAATGCTGCCTGTGTCACCACTTTTTTTAGGGGTAGCTGACCTAGCTCCATATCCCAGAGTCCCTTGCAGCTGTGTGTGGTCAATGGGGTATGAATGGCATGGGAACACATGTGAGTTATGCAAGGTCCAGGTCGTCTTTCAATTTAGACAGGTCCCCTGGCCCGGTCTGCTGAGGACGACACTGGAAGGATGGTACAGCAACAGCCTAGAAGAAGCCTGAGCCTGCGTGGCACAGAGCTGTGCCGTGAGACGGTACCGCTCATTGTAGACTGCTACAGGAGAATGTGTCTCTAGTGTTTCAGACAGTGGACTTTAGAATACCTGGTGCAGTGGTTCAGCCATATCCTGTTTAATACACATTAGTTTAGCTCTAGGAACAGTAGCAGGACTGGGCAATGCTTACGGGTACCCCAAAGAATGCTGGTAGATCTGAGTGCAGGTCGCAAAGGAGACACAGTCAAAAAGGACATTGCCTTCCTTACAACAACCTCCTACAGCAGCCACAAAGACCACTCCAACGCTCTTTCTCTAAAGGGAAGGAGGGCACCCTGGGTCCCTTATAGCCGGGTCTCTGTTCTACTTTTTCTAAGCATCCACCTGAAGATGTAAAAAACATTCCTAGCTCAAAGCCATACAAAAAGACGTCTCAGGGCCATAGTTTGCTTTTGATTCACAACTGTGGTCTTATCTCCTCAATGAAGAAGCCAGATCTTTAAGGACAGGGACCAGGCCATAGAGTTCAAGAGTCTCCCTGCTGACCTCCAGTCATGTTAGGCCATCTGTCACCTTTTGTCAGGATTAACAGGGGAGCCTCCTATTCAGACAGATGAAAATCTCAGGAGTCTAATCTTTGTCCTGTCAGAACCAGAAGGCTCACCTAAGGTAAGTCCCACCCTCCATCCTTAGTTTTCTAATCTCTAAAGAGGTTGGAAGACATTGGTATTAAACTGCCTTTTTGATGTAAAAGTCTGTGAGTCAAAGTTTTATCTATGTTAATTAATTAACCCCAGCTTTACTCAGGACCCTCCCTATACCCCATCCCACCTCCAGAATGAAGCAGCGTTTTCAAAAGAAATCAAAAGACAACAATGGCATGAAAACAAGAGCCTAGACCTATGTGTAACAATAGTCTTCTAAAACAACTTAAATCAGGGTCTTGGTGGCCAAGACCAGTTGGGACTCTCCTAAGAGATGACAATATGGAAAAAAAAATTCAGTGTGCTTGAGACTCACTATATTTTTTAGATAAAGGGTCCCTGAGATTTTAGAGAGATTTTAGGCAGATAAAACAATTATGTCGAAGATAAACTCATTGGAAATTTATGAATAATCTATCACACCGTTTTTATTAGAAATTATTCATCAAAAACAGAAAAGAGATGTAGAAAACATTTTCTAGAAGGAGAGGTTTTGCGATAACTATAAGCATAAATAATATCACAGGAATGACACTGAATCTGAGAAAGTACTTTTTAAAAAGCACTTGTGCCCAATGGCTATGGTGGTTGCTATTAATTATGAAAGGATTTTATCTTCATTCTAGCAGGTCCAACAGGATCTCCATTTATTAAGTTATTTATTAAAGTTATTTATTAAAAGTAATTCCAACTTTTCTAAAAAACAAAGACAGTCAGCTAGTGTTGCTAATTTAAATGAATGAGTTTACTGACCAGAGCAGCGTTTTCCAAAGCGTATTCCACGTGACTGTCTCTCCATGAAGAAAAGGGTCTCAGTGAGCATCAGCACAGGAAAACCTCCAGGAGGGTCCGGGTTTTGTAAAAGGCCTGGTTGCACTTTGTCTGCATTTTCCAACTAACCCTAGAATCTTTTTTTTTTTTTCCCTCTTGAGGAAAGTGTATGAACAGCTCACTTCATGAGGGCCTCATGGAACACTGCTGTGGGAGTCACTCGGGAAAATGCTACCTGTGGGATCTGAAACCCTCTGACTATACCATCCACCCACTTTCCTTTCTCACACGAAACAGAGAATCATCAGATACTACTGCATGTTGGCAACATACATGGGGATCTGTGTGCCCAGATCCTTCGCAGAAGACGGGTCTGTATCTGCCGCAAGGAGTGGAGAGTTCCTGTTAAAAAGTCTCCTATGTTCAGAAATTACGTTTGCTTGCTCTGGATACCTCTATAAAAGAGGAAGGAGAAAGCTGTTTCCCTGGGTCTGAATGATGATCAGCATGGGCTCCCCAAACAGGCTCACGAAATACTTCTACCCATCCTTGGAATGATAGCACGAAAGGCTCACAAGACAAGAGGTGGCACCCCAGTTGTCTGCCCCAGTCCCTGTGGGCAAAATGGCAACTCTAAGGCGAAGAGCCATCTGTACCTGAGGACGCCCTCTTTCCCAAGGTGGGAGGAGGCAGGGCAGGTCTATATGGGCACCCCAGTGCTGCCTTAGATTGGAAATATAAGGCTTCTGAAACTCCTTTCACTGATCTCCATATCTGGGCACCTTGACATTGATCCCACTGTGATCAAAAGGAACCCAGGTACAGAAGAGCCAAGAGAGAGGAGGTAGCTCAGTCTTTGTTGGGCAATAATGCAAATGTGCTCTAAGAAACACCACAGTTAAGCCAGGGATGACCCTCAGGAGTAAGGCGGAAACTTCAGCCCAGTCCAGCAACAACCAACATCCCATGGAGAACCAACATCTCATGTGGGTGCAGCCCCTCATGCCGTCCATAAGAAGAGGTTTCTCTAAACCAACCTTGGGGATCAGTGTGGCACATGATTGCCAGATCTCTTCCTCACCCAGAGGAAACTCTCTCCATAAGCAATTTCTTCATAACAAATCAAACCCACTTGAAAGCTTAAAGATGGTGCTAAACCCCAAATAACGATAAATTCTGAAATTATTTCGAGCCTCTGGTATACACACTATCCTCCTTTACTTGAACCACATCAAGAAATCCTCTCAGAGCCCCAGCAAACTAATACACTGCTCTGGTTTGATCTCCTGCGTGCCCCTGACACCACTTACTGACAAGCAGATTGTTCCTGGGTTAGCAGGGAAGAAAGAAAATGGAGTCTCGGGAGCTCCTGCTTGCAAAGCACGGAGCAGAGGGTCGGGTACGTGGTCAGTTGTCAATAAATGTGTGGGCCTGTTACTAGCATTCCATGAAAATGGTTATCTTGATATTCACCAGAGGAGAACACACGGCCCTAGTTCCAAGGACTGTGCCTACTGAGGTATAATCAAATCAACAAGTCTTTGCTGGGCACCTACAGGGCTGGGCAGGGTATTAAGGGGCTGCATTCGTCACACTGTCTTTTTCCTCACGTTTCATTAGACATATCTTTTTAGAACTCCAAGAGAGAGAAAGGGAGAGAGAGAGAGGGAGGGAGAGAGAGAGAAGAAATCCCCTAAGACATTCCATTTTCTCAGTAACAAAAGTTACAAAGGAATGCAAAATGGGCTCATTTTTGCAAGCAAAATGAAACACTTTTATGTTTTATTCATGCAAAGTGAAAACCCCTTTCCTTTGCAGCATTACAAATTGAATTTGCTCTTGTAAATTGCTGTTAAAAGAAAAAAAAAGTTAAAAAAAAAAAAAAAAGCAGGAATACAAAGGCCCTTTCTTCTAAGGAATGAAAACTCTGGGGACCAGTGGGGAGAAATAGAACCTTTCGCTGGGAAACATAATTTATTATTATTATTATTATTTACTACTTCCAAAAGCAATCCAACTCAAGGGCCCCCCAACCCACCGCAGGAGCTTGAGGTCCTGACAGCCAGAGTGGAACCCTGAGGGAATTTCTAAATTACACTTATCTGTTAACATTGAGCAAGAATAAGAAGTGGTTTCAAAAACTGGTTAACCCACCCCACTTTTCAAAAACATAGGCAAGGCAATGTAACTGAATTTATATTGCTATCCCTGGGTGGCAGCGGGTCAGGGGGCTCTTCTTGCCTTGTAGGATAACTGAACTCAAGGTGTCTGGAACAGCCCCTCACCCCGTGTCAAATGATAAACTGTCCTTGAAACCTCCCTGACATCTGACCCCTCCCATATTCACCCTGTCATTGAAAGGAAGTCGTGTAATTCGCTGTATCTGCTAGCATATGTTCCCTTCACGAATCAAGACCGAATTCATTAGGCATTTGCCACGTCGCCATCACTGTGCCAGTTCTGATGCACACACAAAGGTACATATATACACAAGCTCTGTAAAGGCCTCTCTTATGATCCCCATTTGACAGAGGAGAGAAACTGAGGCTCAGAGCTTGAATAACTCTGTTCCCTGGAGTTTCAGGGGTTTTTTTTCTTCTTCTTCTGTGAACATGTGGCATTTGGCTTCCTTTTAAAAAACTGGGCAGGCTAAAAATGTCATCAATGAAATCTGCTCATAGCCTAACTTTAAGAAAACACAACCTCATCTATTTGTACATGTATCTAACGATCCTCGCCATGGCTCCTACCTTAAGAACAACCTCGGGGGGCATAGACCAGGGAAGGATTGAGCATCTTACACCCTTCCATTAAGGTTAAACGTTTTTAATGATGAACAAACATCATCAGGTATTTTCCCTGTAAAATTACTCAATTCATGTCAACTCATCAACTGCAGTGTCACAGCTCTGCCAAGCAAGTGAATGGCAGGTGTGTACGCATAAATTATCACCCTCCCCTGCCCCTTCCCGCTCCCCCCTTCAGTGCACCTGGCCCAGCTGTCACCATTTAGCACTCTGGTACAAAAGCTCAAAGACACAACTGTGCTCCCAGGAAGGTTTATCCAGTCAGCAGTCAGAAGACACTTTGGTTTTCTCTTTTTCAGATAATTTTTCACGCCTGGTGATAGCAAAAATGCTACTTCTGAGACTGAGGAGTGCATAGCCATTTTTTTTTTCTGGCTCAGGACTTGGAACTGATTCAAAAGACTACCAAACCCACAAATGCCCAGCGTTGGTGGACAAAGGCTGGGGAGATAAGCCAAGACAGAGTCCCTGAGAGAGGACCACATGGCGCAATAAACCAGAATGCCCAGGAATGGAACCATAAGCTCAGCAGAGTCAGCTTTTTGTCATCTGGGATTTTCACCTGCTTTTGTCCATTTTCAACAAAGCAATAACTAATCATCCTATACCCGATCCCTAAATGCTAGAAGATCCTCAGGTATTTTGAGAGTTGCCAGAGATGAACTATAATGTAAGAGTGAAACATTTAATGTAGCCCAATTACTAAGCAATAGTATCCAAGTATGATGTCTGAAATAAGTGCCACTTTATCGTTTAGAATAGATATGTATTTGAACTTCCTTATTTCCAGTCATCCTGGAGAACTAACAACTCACAACACATCTAAGAAATACTTGCTGTAAATAACACATTTTCACTAGAATTTCAGAAAAGCATACATTGAATGGAATTCTGATGTGACCACGCATTTCAAATGTTAACAAAGTTAAGCCAACCACAAACCCCAGAAGCTCCCAATCACCATGATTCAATGATCTAAAGCTTGTGGTACAACCTCTCTCTTTGAGCAAGGCCGCTAAGAAGGAAACACCACTAGGAGGGCTTCTGAAATGGCTGAGATCAACCCAGACTGCAGAGAAGAGGGAAAAATAAAGGGGCAGGGGTCCAGAGAGCCTGGGTGAGCTGGCAACTGGGATGAGGAAAATGAGCAGGGGGAGAAATATACAGAACTCAAAAACAGGATCCAGAGCTCACAGAAGGTCTGACATACAGAAATCAGAAAGGGAAGTAGTATGGAGGGTTTAGGAGGTAAGGAGAGAGATGTGGCTTTAATTTTTTACATTTTTCACACTTCTTACATTCCTAAGGATGTTCAGTAAAGGGTAACAACTCTGAGGCCATAGTTTTACCTCTGAAGGTAACACAGGGGCAGGTCCTAAAGTGACCAGTGGTGGCGCCACCCCAGGGTACTCACCGGCCATTGTCACGGCCCACGCCCCACACACGGATGCTGGCAATGGGCTGCGAGTGGAGCACGCTGCGGTCCATGGGGTCCACCAGGCTGAGCGTGTCATTCTCCAGGATCAGGTACATGTCCTTACCCTGCGATTCAATGAGAAAACATGCTATCTTTCTCAGGAAGCTGCACTTCATGATGTGTGTGGCTATCTAGGGACACTGCTTCAACCAACAAAAGAAGCCACCCTTTGGGACGGTAATTTGTTTTCCTAAGAGAGCAACATCCTCTCTTGACTAAAATGCGCATAAATTTTTCATACTCCTCGCACACACCCAATTTTTCTCACCCTCTCCACATCCTCCAAAATGTGTCCCTCACCTGCCTTCTAGTCAACTCCTATTTTTAATTATTTACAATTCTGAATCCTGACTCACTCTGAGAACAAAGACTATCACAGGAGTGTCCCTGGAGAACCTGGTCTTTCACTAACATCATGTCCGTCATTCTCATAACTTGTCTCTCTCCGTCCCTTCCTCTCTACTTAGACCCTACCAGGCATGCTCCAGATGGCCTTCCAATGACCATGACCATCCCATCCCTTCTCAGTGTTTCTAGCACTTCACATCTAGGTGATCTGGCTTACAAATAGCAGGTGCATTTGTGACATCTCTTGGTACCACAACAGCTAACATTCATAGGACTTGATCACATCTCAGATCATGAACTAAGGCCAGAGGAAAGGAGACACGTTCCTTAGTGCATGGCCAATGTTTAATAATTTCTCAAATTATGCCTGAAGAACTGCAAGGGGAATAAAGTTGAATAGTCTATGTTCTTGCTGCCAAAGAGCCAACATATGTGGGGAGACAGGAGCAACACAAGCAATGAGCAGCCTCAGTTTCCCTGTGATCTTTCCAATGTGCCCTGAGAGCTTGGTTTGTTATTATCTCCAATTAGCAGATAGGGAAACTGAGGCTTCACAGTTAGGCAACTTGCTCCAGGTCTGACCCAGAAGATGGGACACCTTTAGCCATACAGGCACTATCGTAATACCAACACACAGGGTGACCTTAGCTTAGGCCAGCCACTTGGTGGTCTTCAGGAGAGGCAAGATTGCTGAGCCCCGGAGAGCTGGGAATGAGAGAGAGGGGTCCCAGGTCCTGCGGGTGCCAAGCAGTGATGTGCTTTGGGATAACTGACAGATATCTGGTGCCTTGTATGCTCTCTCTGCCCTTCCCCCAGGAATGAAGCACTGGTTGCAGCCTAAGAGATCTCCAGCCAGACCCGCTTGTAAGTGACCCCCAGTATAACTCCCACGTGGTCACTGCCACCCTACCTCTCTGCAGCTGCCTCACGGCAACCACCTTGCAGATGCTAACAGACTCTGAAGGCCTTTGTTTTAATGCTTTATGGGATGCCATCCATGGAGAGGCCTGATCCCCCTCACTGAGGAGGATATTGCATTTCCTTTGGGCTAACTCAGCTTTGAAACCCCTGCTGGTCCTCCCCAGAGACTGTCTTCATTGGTTAACTCTACTGACCATTTTTGCATCGTTGGACAGAACCAACGACAACTCTCAGCTGGTAGTCTACAATGAGAATGGCTGGTTGAACCTGGAGTGTCACTGAATGAAAATACCCCGTGGCTTCTGCTGAGTCATTCAGCACACACACATCTTCCCAGGCACATCCTTTCGGTTTCCTCACCCACACACAGCAGCTCCTGACTGACCACCTTAAAATCTTGCTAATTGGTTTTTGTTACCAAAATAGTGATGCTTATGCAGCTGTCATCCAAGGACGAGACATTCATCCGACAGTCATGACTTTATTTTCCATTTGCCACTCAACAAACATTTAAGGAGTTGTGCCGTATGATGTAAGGCATGGCCAAAAGCTCATAACCCTAAGGATTGAGCTACACTTTATACACTCTGTAATAGAAACACTTCCTGAAGAATTTATTGTTCAGAAGCACACAGAATTGAGAAAAAAAAAATAGGAATGGCTTAGTGAGGCAAACTATGTGGGAAGACACAGCATATTTTCAGGCAGGCTGCCCCCTCATCTCTATCCCCATCCAAAGCTCTCTCTCCTGTAGGTATCCTGCGAATTGGAGATTCCTTTAGAATCTAACTAAGCTCTTCTAAGTACCTGGTGGCAAGTAGTCGGTGGTATTCATCAGTCATTCACACATTACTATAAATTATGCCAAACTTTCTTCTAAATCCTAGCTGAGATTTGTTCTTTTAGTGGAATGGCATTTTGGCTGAAGAAGAGGGATGGCAGGTAGATAATCCAGTGGGAAAGACATGTATTTGGGTGGGAAGTGGGAAGTAATGCAGTGAAAGCATGGTAAAGGCAAATACCAAACAAATGTCCTTTTCTTGGACGGGAGAAAATTCTTCCTTCTTTCTCCCCATGCTGGATATCTAAAAGTCCAGATGGCAATGCAGCTCGGTCCCATTCTAAGGTATATAGACTCCTCCATGGGAAGCCCTGACATTCTGACAATGTTTCCAGGAGCTCCAAGCAAAAGAGACCCCATCAAAGAGTTGCCAATGTTCTGTATGAGCTGGGCATGGTTCGAGAGTAGTGGATTCATACAGCAAGCACTATGTCAAGACACTCCCGATATACCCGTTCTACAGGTCTCAGAACATGGCAGGCATATGGCTTTTCCTGCTTGATATGATTTTTATACTAATTTGGTATTTTTACTTATTACTTTCCTTTCTGAAATGATGTCAACTGACAATCCAAAACAGAATTACTTTGTTCAAAGTGAGAAATAACATCTAGGTATCAATTCTAAAAACTCAGGTAGGATATTGATTTTCAGATTATAAATAAAGCAGAATGTGTTATAACAGGATAATGTGTCAATTTTCAGAGTACAGGGACACCACCACTTCTGTGTGTATGTGTCGGGGTCACATTCCCCTTTGAGAACATACTTTCAGAGAGCATCTCCTTTCCTTCTTATATAATGGTGTGTCCTGTTTTGCATGCGGGTTAGGGGTTTCTGGGCCCTAGCACCCATCCATACATCCCCTGGGACTTGGGGATACGTGGTCAGACCCTGTCATGTAGACACAGACAAATGTTCTCTCCCAGGGCCCAGTCCTCACTGGGATCTGGCAAAGCTAACAGATAAATCAAAGGGTACGTCATGCCCAGACTACCTGTCTTTGTGGGAAGATGCTCCTGATAAATGCCCTCAGTATCGCACCTCGCAGAGCCCCAGGGTTTCATGAAGCACAGCAGAGCAAAAGCAAGCCTGCCATCAATTATTTCCACATGTTACTCACCTCTCCCCAGATGCCGACTGTATCTCGGATGTCGTTTTTGCAGTAAGAAAGCTGC